>NW_006282381.1:3359699-3361176 GCF_000327345.1 Myotis davidii
AAGTGTGGAGAATCCTGATGGTCATGTGAGAAGAGATGGGAGAAAGCCGAGAAGAGCTGGTAGTGGAGAGCCCTGAAGGCCAACTTGAATCATTTGCAATTCCTTCTCCTCCCTGATATCTGCTTGGCTGACCAGGATGAGTGGTGCTTCCACAGAGGGACATCCCTGCAGGCCACGCCCCCCACCAGTGCACAAATTCCATGCACCAGGCCTCTAGTGTTTAAATAAGCATATTGGGTAATTCATATGCACCATGAAGTTTGGTAGTCTAAAAATTCTGAAATTGCAGGCTCTGTTGAGTTTGTGACAAGCGACTTCTTTTTTAAAAGATACAGTTTTTTTAAAAAAATTGATTTCCGAAAAGAAGCAAAAGGGAGAAAGAGATAAAAACATCAACGATGAGAGAGAATCATTAATCAGCTGCCTCGTGCACACCCCCTACTGGGGATGGAACCTGCAACCCCGTCAGGGCAGACCAGGAATCAAACTATGACCTCCTGGTTCATAGGTCAACACTCAACCACTGAGCCACACAGGCTCAGCCCAAGTGACTTCTTAACATTGCTGATGGGTTGTTTACCTAATGTAGAGCTCCCTTTTCATTCTGGAGTCTGACTGCCCTCTGTCTTCAGGAAAGACTGGCACAGGACAGTCTGTCAGGGGCTTTGAAAGGTCTTACCCAGCACAAGTCTGTTGGGAACCAACTTTCTGAAAGTCCCCAACTTTGGAACTCTTGGGAGATTTTCTAAATGTCAATGAAATGCTCTGATTCTTAACCCCTGCAGCGATCTGTTTTCTTATCTGTAAGGTGCTGTTCCCCTAAGACTTGAAGGGAGGGTGGAACCAAATAAATGGTCAGGAATTTTGGCACCTAGAAAACCCTTAATAAATCTTTGTAATGGTCTTCTTTTAAAATAACTGAAGTTGTTCATTAATTGTTCCTTTCATTGAAAAGAACCCATAAGATTTCCCGAAAAGAATAAGCTTTGCACTGTGAAAAGAATTTAGTCATTTTTCAAAGCAGCAAACGCTTATGTATAAGCATGTGCCTATATGTATATTATATCACCATGTGTTTAAATATATATGCATTCATAATTGTATGTATATCAGCATACTTGTACAAAACTATTCTTAAGTAGTTTTATACATATTAATATCAACTACAAGAAGAGTAGAGTCTCACACACATGGCATTGATTAGAAATCTCACATTATTGGGGTATTTGTAAAGCCCACATAAAGAGGTCAATTATCATTCAGCTTTATAGGTATGCAATGATGAATGAGATCACAAATGTAGGAAGCCAGCTTAGATATGATTATCTGTGTTAGAATTCTGGCTGAATTACTTCTTTTTTAAAAACATATTTTTTTTTATTTCAGAGAGGAAGGGAGAGGGAGAGAGAGATAGAAACATCAATGATGAGAATCACTGATCAGCTGCCTCCTGCATGTCCCCTACTGGGGATCGAGC
>NW_006282381.1:3361400-3363639 GCF_000327345.1 Myotis davidii
TATTTAGATAAAAAGAGGACCTCCCAGTGATCCTAACCCAACCTGACAGGTGTCCTTATAAAAAGCAAAAATGTGGATGCACAAAAAGACACCAGAAATGTGGGTTTCTTCTTACAGAGAAAAGGCCATATGAGGACACTGTGAGAAGGTGGCCATCTACCAGCCAAGGGGCAGCATCATCACAAGAAACCAAACCAGCAGACACCTTGACCTTGGACTTCAAACCTCCTGAACTGTGGACAAATCTCTCTCACTTCATCATGTTCTCATTTACATATTGTAAAGAATGCTATTTAAAGATGATCTGCTAGCTTTTCATCACAGTGACTTCAAGGCAATAACTTTTCTTACAACCACCATAGACTTAAAATGTAATCTCTGAAGAAGGTGCTGGTAGTCATGACTACCAGGTAGTCATGGGAAAGTAATTGCTCAGACCCCTGTATTCTGTATAATCACATCTGATGAATGGTCAGACCTTTCCCCACATGAAGACTCTAAGCCCTGCCCAGCTGGCTTGGCTCAGTGGCTGAGTGCCGACCTATGAGCCAGGAGGTCACGGTTCGATTCCCGGTCAGGGCACAGGCCTGGGTTGTGGGCTCGATCCCCTGTGGGGTGTGCAGGAGGCAGACGATCCAGTGGTTCTCTCTCATCACCAATGTTTCTCTCTCCCTCCCTCTGCTTTCCTCTCTGAAATCAATAAAAATATATTTTAAAAAATAATAATGAAAAGAAAACTGTCGGTCCCGGTGGGTGTGGCAGAGGAGGACAAATTTCAGAGTATTAAGTGGCATGCTATTAATTCCTTCAAGGTCTAGATAATTTCCCCTGTAATTCCAGCATCTTCAGCTGTCTCCAGCACAAGATACACATTCAAAATCTGTTGTTAATTAAGTGAAGGAAAAAATTCGGAGCAACATAGAATTTTCTGGAAAACAATCTTCAAGAGGATGGGAGCCCATCCTGAAGGCAGATTCCTTGGGTTTAACATCTACCTCTGTCACTTACTGCAAGACCTTGGGGAAATTATGTAACTTTCTTTACAATGGGAATAATGATGGCTATTCCTCATAGCGTTTCAGGGGAATCAAATTCAATGACAGGTGGCAGGTGAATGAAAGAGTATATGACACATTGTGAACACTCGATACATTTCAACTTTTTCTAGGATAACGTACCTCTCTGCCTCTTTTTTTATACTGTCTTTTTACATCAGCCTCACAGAGCAATTCTATTGAGCCCAGTCCTAACCTTTCAGCAACAGAGTACGGACAACCCTTCTTCGGCTACAGATAAAACCCGTGTGCAGCAGGACAAGGACACAAATGCTGCCCTGTTCCTGTGCTATCACCGTGGCCGATGGCTTCATTTAAAATGTTATCAAAAAGATGCCATTTTCAAAGAGGGAAATATTATGATGGTTATAACCCATTTAAAAATGGTTTAGTGGGGAAAGTGGGGGAAAGCCTGGAAAATATTATAGAGCACTATATAATGATTGGAACACTATCAGATTTTAAAAATGTTACTTAACATTTGAAATCCAATACCCCTAAAGTCTTTCATGAAACCACAATCTCTCGTTTCCTCCCTTCTTTTCTTCTTAAAAGAATTTCTCAATTTTTTTTTGGTGGGGGGGGAGGTGGAGAGGAGGAGGGAATAGTCTCACAAAATAGAGTTAAAAAGAAAAATCTATCAGCTCAATGTTTTTACATTTAAAACATGCAAGAAAGTAGGAAAAGAAATGGACTCGGCGTGTTGGCAGAGAAGAAAAGCACCAATATGTGTAGGGCACGTGTGTCTAAATTGGTGCCATAAGTATGAGAGGTATGCAAAGGAATTATTCCATATCTGACACATAACGTGTGCTTTAAAAAAAAAAAAAGAAAAAACAGCCTTAACCGGTTTGGCTCTGTGGATAGAGCATCGGCCTGCAGACTGAAGGGTCCCAAGTTCGATTCCGGTCAAGGGCATGTACCTTGGTTGCGGGCACATCTCCAGTAGGGGGTGTGCAGGAGGCAGCTGATGGATGTTTCTCTCTCATCGATGTTTCTAACTCTCTATTCCTCTCCCTTCCACTCTGTAAAAAATCAATAAAATATATATATTTTTTTAAAAAGATGAAAGCACATAGAAACTGGAAGAAGAAAGGGGAGCAGAATGGGCTGGTTGGACACCCACATGTGGCACAGTGGAGGCCTCCTGTGAAAGGCAAGGGGTCCCATGCGCACAGCCCAGG
>NW_006282381.1:3364413-3365551 GCF_000327345.1 Myotis davidii
AAAACCTAAATTTGATTTTCTGCCATTGGTAGTGACCAGTATCTATTTATATGTGGATATTCCATATGATAAATGTAGAGAGGAGATATAGAATGAAGATTAAAACCAGGTATCCCTGTAAAACTGAGTTTAGATTCTATCCCTGCTACTCTCCAGCACCATAAAACTGAATATGTCACTACACCTCTCTGAACTCCTATTTCTTTTCTTTTCTTTATGTTTTCATTGACTTTAGAGAGAGAAGAAGAAAGAGGGAAATGGTGAGAAACATCAATCCACTGCCTCCTGTATGCCCCCTTCTGGGGGATCGAGCTCGTAATCTGGGTCTGTGACCTGACCAGGAATCAAACCAGTGACCCTTTGGTGCACGGGATAATGCCTAATCAACTGAACCACATAGGCCAGAGCTAACTCCTATTTCTGATCTCTAAAATTTCAGTGATGACAATATCTGGGCTGTTGTAAGGATTCTGAGAGATAACATACACATAGGCCAGGGCTAACTCCTATGTCTGATCTCTAAAATTTCAGTGATGACAATTAATACCTGGGCTGTTGTAAGGATTCTGAGAGATAACATAAGACAAGCATTTATCATGTATTATACTATACTAGAGGCCCAGTGCATGAATTCGTGCACCAGTGGGATCCCTCGGCCTGGCCTGCGGGATTGGGCCGAAACCAGTTCTCCAACATCCCTCGAGGGGTCCTGGATTGTGAGAAGGCGCAAGCCAGGCCGGGCCGAGGACCTCACCAGTGCACGATCAGGCCTGGTAAGGGATGCAGGAGGTTGGCCAGCCAGGGAGGGACTGCGGGAGGGCTCCAGGGCTTGTCCAGCCCATCTCGTTCAGTCCCAATCAGCCAGACCCCAGCAGCAAGCTCACCTACCGGTCAGAGCGTCTTCCCCCTGGTGGTCAGTGCACATCATAGCAAGCAGTTGAGCAGCCTTAGCATATCATTAGCATATTATGCTTTGATTGGTTGAATGGCTGACTAGACAACCGGACATTTAGCATATTAGGCTTTTTTTATATAGGATGATGGGTCTATCTACTTTTATATATTACAAACCATAGCTCATCATGATTCATCCAAATTTAATTCAACATTACAGAGTTCCTTCTAGCTTCTTACTTTT
>NW_006282381.1:3366828-3372939 GCF_000327345.1 Myotis davidii
AAAAATGCAAATTGGTCGAAGTTACAGTGTCACTCAGAAAGTTGGTGAGTCTTTTTAAGAATGACATTAAGCAGTGACAGACAATTGACAGGGACAGCCACTTCAACGGAGGGTGACAGAAGGACTTGGAAGTCTTAAGAAGAGGGGGGAGAATCCAGTGGGAGACATGAGTAATGAGGAATTGTTTTCTCTCTGTTCTTTCTCTCCTGTATTTTTAGATATGTGTCAATATAGTCTCTTTTCCATTTTTTTAATACAATAACCTGCTTTTATATTTATCTTTTAAGATCCCAGAGAGTAATTACTGCTTTGCATTTCAACAAAACACCTTACCGAAATAAAGCAGCATTTATAAAATAGAACAGATGGTGCCATCTGCAAAATAGTGCGGAGAATTTGGAGGAAAAGTGGAGGTGACTGCATTTTTTTGCATCCGTAACATGTCCCAAATAAAGAACTTTAGGTTATTTTTTTTCTTGAAAGTTCTGAAGTCAGGAAATGTGCAGTTGGTTTCTCGTCATAAAGCTAAATGAGTGTGGATTAGCTTTTGACCAGATAATACTGGGACCTTAGATCTGGAAATAACATTCTGCTGGTGAATTTTATCAGTGTAGCACCTGGCACGCAGAGGGCCACATAAATAAAGAAATAGCGTCTGAAAACACTATGAAAGTGTTTGAAGGGAAAGCTATTTTGGAAAATCTAAGAAAGATTATTTTACACATACTACACATGGCTATAATAATTGTAAAATTAATAATCACACAGGTAGCTATTAAAATATCAATAGCTTAAAATTAATAAAAAATAAAATCGTAAAGGCAATGCATTTTGTTAAAAATCAGAATTGCACTTAAAAGCATAGCTGTTTAGAGTGAGACTTTCACTGTGGGCTCCATCAGTTGCAAATGATGTAACCTTGGATAAACAGGCATTCCAAGTCTGCTATATAATTTAATATTTAAAATTTGAATAGCCTTCACATTTACTTTATAAGATCTTTGGGATTATTAACAAAAACCATGTATATTTGTGTAGTTATATATCTACAATGCCTGACACATAATCAGTAAAAAAATAGCCCTGACTGGTTTGGCTCAGTGGATAGAGCATCGGCCTGCAGACTAAAACGTCCCAGGTTCGATTCCAGTCAAGGGCATGTACCTTGGTTGCGGGCACATTCCCAGTGGGAAGTGTGCAGGAGGCAGCTGACCGATGTTTCTCTCTCATTGGTGTTTCTAGCTCTCTATCCCTCTCTCTTCCTCTCTGTAAAAAATCAATAAGATATATATTTTAAAAAAATAAAGTTTATTGTTATTGCTATTACTGATCTTTGCTCACATTCTAATATTCAGCAATTGGTGATTTATTGGAGAACATCAAGTTTACTATCTGATGGGGGAACTATTACTAAATTTTTCCCTTCAACACAACAATGTCCTTTGCAAACAATTGGATCTCAATAAGCATTAGTTTAATGATTAAACAATATATTTTTGATAATGGGAACAATATTTGACCTCCTTTTACTATCATTAGTAAATTTTTCAATGAGTTTGCATTACTATATTTAGGATGCCTTATATATTGAAAGCATAATGCTAGCTGAGTACCCAGGAGTACATCATTTTCTCTCTAACTGCTTTCATTTACTGGGGCAAATGAATGGAGTGGATAAATAATGCGATTTATTTGAGAAACCTCTGATGAAAACTCAGTTATAAATCATTGGGCTTCATTTTTATTTAAATGTTTGGATTTTGAACATTAAAACTTCTTTATGAAAACCATTCCCTCTTAAGACCTTTTAAATATAATACCATTTAAAAAGATGGATTTCATAGTTCCGTTGTAAGAAAAAACACTATTATTCATTTTTACATGTAATCAAATTTTAGTAAAATATCTTTTACCAGATTAGGTAAATTACACTGAATCCACTTTTCTTAATTGCAGCTTGTCACCTCAACATTGCCCGAAGATGTTAAAAGTTCATTTTAGGTACAAAACACAATTCTTGCTGTATATTAAGTTGATATAATAACGTGTTTCTCCAGGTCCAACGCACTGCACTCCCAAACGAAGCCCAATTAGTGTGACCAACATTCACCGTTAGCCTGGGATTTTTCCAGGGTTGGCTTCGGGTATTCTGCTAAATGAAATTCACACATCCAGAGACACCTCTTAGGCCTGGGCACATTGGGATCGATGGTAACCCTCACTGGGTGTGCCAATCAATAATTCTCTGCTGGCACAGTTTTGTCTCCCCAGGGGATACTTGACAAGGTCTACAGCAGTGGTTCTCAACCTTGGCTGCACATTAGAATCACTTGGGAATCTTTTTAAAATCCTGGTTTCCGGGCCTCATCCTCCAGAAATTCTGTTTCTTGTTATGGGGTGGGGTCACAACATTAGTAGCAAAGAAACAGAATTTCCGGAGGATGGGGCCCAGAAATCAGGATTTTAAAAAGATTCCCAGGTAATTCTAATGTGCAGCCAAGGTTGAGAACCACTGGTCTATAGACATCTTTTTTTTTTAATTGTCTACAGTTTTACATATGTCTTCTTTTTCTGCAACTGACAACCCCCCCCCCCAACCCAGTGGGCTATAGACATTTTTGATTACCAAGATTTTGTGGGGAGGGGTATTGCCACTGGCACCTATGAATTAGAGGTCAGAGATACTGTTGAACATCCTACAAAGCCCAGCACGGGCCTCACAGCAAATAACTGTCTGGTCTACAAATTCAATAGTGCCACTCCTGGGAAACGTTGATTCCAATCCCTTAACAGGGGTGGGGAACCTTTTTGCTGCCAAGGGCCATTTATAACATCATTTGCGGGCCATACAAAACTATCAACTTAAAAATTAGCTTGCTATATTTGGTCAAACATGTAGTTAACTAGCTCCTAATGCCTTGGACAGACCAAATGGTTTTAGGGGCCCGCAGGCCAGATGTTCCCCACCTTTGCCTTAAAATGTTTGTTTGATGCACTAGGTTTTGTGCCCCCTTAACCAAAGTTTATCTCCATTCATTTTTTTTCTCTTTTGAACATTTCTGTTTCAAGATGGGGATACTTATTTGTGAGGGGGGGAGAAATCTTTTGTGTTTTGGTACCTCCATACATGAAATCAGTCTTCACTGTTTTAATAATGAAACATCTGATTTTTACTCCAGCTTTTTTTTCATTAAACTAGTATCCCCTATGAGCCCAATAATAATAACTTCAGAAATGGATATATTAAAGCCTTGCAATCACCCAGCTCGCTTCACCCTGATAAAGACCTCCTAGTCTTATCTCCCTTATTCCCAAAGATTGGCTTTCACTGTCCCTGCGGGAGGTCCATCTTGACTCCCTAACTCACTCAGACAATTACATTCCACATTGGAAACTAATTTGAAGAAACACAAAACACAAAATCAAAAGATTATATCCACCCCTATGTTCATGGTGGTATTATTTATAATAGCCAAGACACTGAAGCAGCCCAAGTGCCCATCAATAGATATATATACCATGGAATATTACATGGTCGTAAAAAAGAACAAATCTTGCCATTTGTGACAACATGGATGGAATTATGCTAAGTGAAATAAGTCAGTCAGAGAAAGAGAAATACCACGTGACTTCACTTATATGTGGAATCTGAAGAACAATATAAATGAACACACAAAACAGAACAGACTCATTGATACAGAGGAAAAATTGATGGCTGCCAAAGGGGAGGGGACTGGGTGAAAAAGGTAAAATGATTGAGAAGTACAGATTGGTAGTAACAAAATAGTCATGGGGATGTAAACTACTGTAGAAGGAATATAGTCAATAATATTATAATAATTGTGTATGGTGCCAGCTGGGTACTGGAAATACATGATTGTAAAGTATATGATTGTCTTACCACTATGATATACACCTGAAACTAATACAAAATAATATTGGATGCAAACTATAATTGAAAAAAAAAACACCCACACAGATAATTATTCTATACTAGAGGCCGGCCTGGTGACAAAATTTGTGCACAGCGGGAGGGTGTCCCTCAGCCCGGCCTGCACCCTCTTGCAACCAGGGCCTGCTGGCTCTTAACTGTTTACCTGCCTGCCTGCCTGATGCCCCTAACTGCTTCCCTGCCTGCCTGATTTCCCCTAACTGCCTCTGCTTTGGCCCCTGCCACCATGGCTTTGTTCGGAAGGACATCCGGATGGATGTCTGGTCTAATTAGCATATTGCCCTTTTATTAGTATAAATGTATTCTATTTCCACTTAGTCCTATTTCCAGATCCAGACTGAGTATGGCAGATATCACGATGCCCTACCCAGATTCCTCTTCAGGATCATAGCATCCATTCCCCATCTTCTGGGGACACTGACTACCACAGCTCACAGTTCTGTTTCCACTGGGCATTGTCTCTGCCACCGATTATTTTTGGCTGATTTAGAGGGACACCCACTTTCACTCAACATGGTTCAATCTAAAGGGCAATCTTGCTTCTGAGCTCCCTGTAGGATTGTCTGAAGCCTCCGTTGCAATTTGATTATCAGTCAGCTTCTCTCTCTGCCCAATTCTGCCTTCATCACTTTGTTATATGGGGGATTGAGAAATTCCCCAACAAATCTCTGCAGTCTCTTTGGATGAATATTTTCTGAGTTGCTCATGGACCCAGCCCCAAGGTCATGCAATTTGTCCTTTGTGGCTGAGCCTTAAATTTCACCTCCTCTTGCCCCATTGTCAAGAAGACGGAGTTTCACCTAGCATCCGCACCACATGTTCACGATGAAGAGAAAGACAAGTGCCTGAAAGTCTTAACTAAAATTGGGTCTGTCTCACAGTGAGATCCACTCCATGCCTGGGTATGAAAATGTAGGCTATCAGTCACACAGAACTGTGTTTGCATTCAGCCCGAACAGCAACTACAACAAAACCCAGAATGTAACGTTGCATCCATCTCTATTAGCACATCTGTCAAGCTAGAGTGGCATGCAGTCCTTTGGAAGCTAATAGGAAGCATCAGCAATAGAAGAAAATGCTCAGTGCTACCCAGACAGGGCTCCTCCTATGTAATCAAACTCTACTTCTCTTCTGAAATTACCAGAGAACCATGAAAACAGTCTGGTTAATGGAAGTCCAATAATTTATGCAGTAACAGTAAGTTTCATCCATACTGACTTAAAAAAAATTTTTTTGTTAATTTCAGAGAGGAAGGGAGAGGGAGAGAGAGATAGAAACATCAACGATGAGAGAGAATCATTGATCAGCTGTCTCCTGCACACCCCCTACTGGGGAGCAAGCCCACATCCCGGGCATGTGCCCTGACTGGGAATCCAACTGTGACCTCCTGGTTCACAGGTTGATGCTCAACCACTGAGTCACACAGGCCTAGCCACACTTTTTAAGAAAATATAATATTCTTGTAAGTGGTTAGTCTTTAAAGTTATTACAGTGCCCCTGTGGCTAACTCCATGTTTCCCCACTTTTTTCCCACCCACCCAAGTACCTACCACCCTCGGTTATGAATCACAAGGCCCTTCCTGCCTTCCAATCTCCTGATTCTTGAAACACACACCTGATTTCTGCCAGACACATACGAACGGTTCTGTCTGTCCTTCCATCCATCATCTGGGAGACTTGACTAGGCAGGAGAACCAAGTGCTCAATTTTTTTCCCTTTATCTTATTCTAAGGTGTTAAAAGTGGAATTAATGGGCCACGGAAAGGTGCTATTAAAAGAAAAATAAAAGTAGATAGAGGAAATGAAGTTCATGTTCCAGAGACCAGGGATTTGCACCTGATGCACCTGAAAAAGGTAATAGTGACTCAAATGACCTAAACACTCCTGGAAGAAAAAAACTTTTGAAAACCAAAGTTGTGAATTACAAGTGACTGTCCCCCCACTATTTCCTCTCTTGAAAAGTGGTTTCCCTCTGTGGGCACACAGAAGGGGCATACATTCCCACTTCCATCAGAGCTGCGATACTGCAATTTCCTAGCCAAGTCATGGACCAGTCTTGTTTGTACAGGAACTAAATTCATTAAAGAAGCCCTTCCAATGTGCTCTGGACTGGTCACTATAATCAAGATTGACCCCATATTAAAATAGGAATTTTTTAT
>NW_006282381.1:3373035-3379734 GCF_000327345.1 Myotis davidii
GGCCACGGAAAGGTGCTATTAAAAGAAAAAGAAAAGTAGATAGAGGAAATGAAGTTCATGTTCCAGAGACCAGGGATTTGCACCTGATGCACCTGAAAAAGGTAATAGTGACTCAAATGACCTAAACACTCCTGGAAGAAAAAAACTTTTGAAAACCAAAGTTGTGAATTACAAGTGACTGTCCCCCCGCTATTTCCTCTCTTGAAAAGTGGTTTCCCTCTGTGGGCACCACAGAAGGGGCATACATTCCCACTTCCATCAGAGCTGCGATACTGCAATTTCCTAGCCAAGTCATGGACCAGTCTTGTTTGTACAGGAACTAATTCATTAAAGAAGCCCTTCCAATGTGCTCTGGACTGGTCACTATAATCAAGATTGACCCCATATTAAAATAGGAATTTTTTATTTTATCCTGAGGATATTTTTTCCATTGATTTTTAGAGAGCGTGAACGGGAGGGAGAGGTACAGAGAGAAGCATCAATGTGAGAGAGACACACATTGGTTGCTTCCTGCATGCACCCTGACCAGGCAGGGAGAGAACCCACAACCCAGGTACATGCCCTTGACTGGGAATCGCACCTGTAATCCTTCAGTCTAGGGGCCAACGTTCTAACCACTGAACAACACCAGCCAGGTCATACCCGGGGAATTTTAAGTTATGGAGGTGACTGAGGGTCGGCACAGAGAGGTCAATGCCATTGACGGAAGAATTTATTTCTTTTGTCTCCTGATAGAAGAGGACATGCCACACCAGGTAGGGCCACAGGGGAAATGGCAGTTTGGGTGAGGCAGAAGCAGGAGTGAGGGAAAACCAAGGCCAGAGTCTTTCCCAGGGTTTCCACAGGAAAGGCAAAGCCGCACAGGGCAAGCGGTTTAGGATTGGCTAGTTTAATTCCACAGGCGTTAGGGCCTAGGGACTGTCCTCAGTTGCCTGGTACCTGGTCCTGGGCTGCTCAAGGGCAGGGGAAATATTGGCTCAGTCTGAGATTTAAATGAGAAGGTTGGGTGGGGCCAGGTGGGCATGGCTCAGAGGTTGAGCTTCAACCTATGAACCTAGCACTGCAGAGAAGGTGGGAGAGACTCCCGCCACCACCACTGCTATCGCAGCCATCAGCCCAGCTTGTGGCTGAGTGGACCCTGGGCTGCTCCAGGGCAGGGGAAATCTTGGCTCAGTCTGAGATTTAAATGAGAAGATGGGTGGGGCCAGGTGGGCGTGGCTCAGAGGTTGAGCTTCAACCTATGTACAAGGAGGTCATGGTTTGATTCCTAGTCAGTAAACATGCTCGGGTTGTAGGGTTGATCCCCCAGTGGGGGTTTGCAGGGGGCACCCCATCAATGGAACAGAGCTAATCAAAACATACACACACTGACAAACTCCACTGGCTATTTCTTGGAAACTGGACAGAGCTCGGGTTGTAGGGTTGATCCCCAGTGGGGGTGTGCAGGGGGCATCCCGTCAATGATTCTCGCATCATTGATGTTTTTCTCTCTCTATCCTTCTCCCTTCCTCTCTGATATATATCAATAAAAACATATTTTAAAAAATATGACTTAATAATAACTAGACTTGTTGTGGTGACCATTTTGCAAAAGATAAAAAAAGTAGGGAATGAAGATCATTTTTTTTAGATACTATATACAGTGGTAGGCAAAGGTAGGTTTACAGTTGTTCATATAGAAAAATAATATAATAATAAAAGATAAACTCTGTTTCATATATTCACAACTGTAATCCTACCAAAACGACTATGATGGGCCAGGCTGCACATGAAAGGTATGTTCCAGGCAAGTTGTCTGCCACCCCCAGAAATTAGCTAGAACTGAGGGTAGGGGACAGTCTTGTCCTGCATCTCTATGGCCTAAGGGGAGACATCAAAGCATCATAAGATATATAGAAAATGAAACAAAATACAATTAATATACCCCCAAACAACCATTTCTTTCTGATCATTTAAGCACTGCACCTTCCTTAAAGCATGCCAAGATTAAAGGGAACATTACTATTCTAGTTGGCATTTAAAAACATCTTTCCCTGGTTTTGGAAAAGAAGACAGCTCGTGGTTAAGAGTGTACGAGGGTTCTTGCAGGCCATGGTTTCAGAGCGTGAGCTGGCTATATAGGTCTAAGGGGAAAGCAATGAGTGCTCTGTATGCTTCCACGTCGTGTGTGTTTCTGAATCTCTGTAGACCCAGAGTAAGCACAGTAGGGGGCACATAAACTAGTGACTACGTTGTAGGGAAGTGGCTTTTCAAATGATTAGGGTGATCAGTAGTATTTTCTTCTCTGTTAATAGGTTTAAAATGACTATTGTTTCAAATGTATTCTTTTCAGGCATGTGCTGTGTATATGAGATTGTGTGTATAAGTGTATTTGTGTGCAATTCAACTGCTCAATGGAAAGTTAGGGACCTAGCATATTCACACCCATGATTTACTAAAAGTTATAATGAAATGTCCTCTTGTGTGTTTTAGTTTGTTTTTGTTCTTAATTCATTTTTTGTTTTGTTTTGGGGACTATATTAATTTCAGACTGGAGAGAAACATTACCAGGAAGGAAGACATAGGGCAAGATCAAATCCTGAGGATAGCATGTAGAATTTTCTATAAAATCAGAGAACAAAGATAGGGATGCTGAATACTCCATATTTATCAGTCCACCAAATGTATAGTGCATTCTACAATGTGCTAGAAAGTGATCTAGTTACTGGGAAGGATAACAATGAATAAGTTAGACCAAGACCCTGGTCCCTGTCTCTTCATGTGTACAAAGTACTGGGGGAGAGATACATTATAAATCTATCTACACATTATGCCTCATTGGCTTGTTTTGTCTTATATGTGCACTTATTTTATTCTACATGAGATGATGTCTTGCAGATTTTTGACTTTTTTAAAAGATCATATTGTCTGCTGGATATAGGGATGCAATAGAAAAAGTAGGAAAACCCAAAGAAAAACTATCCCAATAATGCAGGTGAAAGATTAAGGTGGCATGAAGTAGGTTGTTGTGAGTGAATGTGGTGAGTGGTGGGTAGATAGAGAATATTTTTGGAAGTTGGAACTTGCAGGTCCTCTACTCTAAGGAGTCACTGAATTCTAAACACAAGGCAGGTCTTTGAAGGAGAAAAAAAAGATAGGCAGTATAGGGAAGTATGGCTTTTTCTCACATTCAGTCCTCTGCTCAGCTCTAGGCAGGAGATGCAGGATTCTATTAATGTCACAGTTACATGGATGCTAAACAGTTACTGACCGTGACATGCATCCATTAGTAGGGAGGAGGCAGAAGCCCAAAAAGCAGCTACAGAGTGGGTGAATCAGGGAATCATAAAGATGAACCTTCCTCTCCCCAAGGGAGGTGACTTTGGAAATGTAAGTGTGATAGGGAGACCGACTCCTGAGACTAGAGCTGCATAAATTACCCAGGAAAAGAATACAGATTCTGATTATTGGAAACTAGAGGCTCAGTGCATGAAAATTTGTGCACTCAGGGGTCCTTCAGCCGGGCCTGCACCCTCTGGAAGCCTGGGAGCCCTCGAGGGATGTCCACCTGCCAGCTTAGGCCCACACTCTGGGGGATTGGGCCTAAGCTGGCAGTCAAACATCCCTTAGCACTGCAGAGAAGGTGGGAGAGACTCCCGCCACCACCACTGCTATCGCAGCCATCAGCCCAGCTTGTGGCTGAGTGGAGCTCCCCCTGTGGGAGCACACTGACCTCCAGGGGGCAGCTCCTGCATTGAGTGTCTGCCCCCTGGTGGTCAGTGCACATCATAGTGACCGGTCATTCCTGGTGGTTCTGCCATTAGGGCCAATTTGCATATTAGCCTTTTATCATATAAGATGGCTCCTACTCTGCCCTGTTCACTTGTGTTTTCTTCCTTGTCTGGTACACTGATGAGACTATTTCAGCACCTTTTACAGGTGTCCAGGTAGAAGTAGAGGGCTGTCCGGTGACATAAGAGCATAGAACAGAGCTAATCAAAACATACACACACTGACGAACTCCACTGGCTATTTCTTGGAAACTGGACAGAGACACGACGAGAAAGACCAAGGCACATCTTGGTGCTTAGAGCTAAGACAATATTATTGCAAAAAACAGACTTCCTGTCATAAGAATGGAGGGACACTTCCCCATAACTGGCTTTTCCCTCTCGTGGCTTATCTTCAGCATGGTATTATATAACAAGGTAACGGTTTTATGAACAAGTTGAGTGTCTGTGACCAGCCTGCCTATGAAATTAGTTTTGTCCCAAATGCCTGTTATTCCAGTTGTTAAATTACCTCACGTCATGCTTCAAGGCTTATGTAGTATACAACCATCAAACAGGAGCAACCCTGTGCATAGCATTAAAAGCCAGATATTCTCTGACGCTCCGGTAATGAACAACGGCCAAAACAAATCTGTGTTTGCTAAGGTCCTGGGCTGTCTCGATGGCCAAGTGAGCCAAGCTTGGGACAGACTGGCTTGCCAAGTGTCAGATCTGTGCTAACATTGTTGTTATTCTCCCTGAGTGAAGTATATAATGCCGTTTCCTCGAAAAGTATTATTGCCGGCGAGATTACCATTACAATCTGTATAATGATTGCAGCACCAATAATCAAGTCCCCTTCATCAAATATTTACGTCACTCTGCGGGCTCTTTCAGCAAGGCTGATGTTAAAGGTGTTCCATGGGCTGTTTCATAGGATCTTTGCTACCAGCTGAATGGCAAGTTCCTAGGTGGGATTTCTAAGCACTCAGGAGTGAGGGAGAGCAGAGGACCTGGGGATATTTTGCTCACAGGCCCATGAGGATGAGCAGTTCTCGCCTGGATGACAAGGCCGCCTGCTACTTCGATCAACTGATTTGCCTACATTATAGAATCACCTGGGATAGTTGCTCCTCGCTTTTGCATCCAGAGGCATATCAAAATAGAAAGATGATACTCCATGACAGGGGAGAAAGGTATTGCAGAAATATGTGGTCATGCCCGGGCGGGTGTGGATCAGTTGCTGGGGCATCATCCCATGCACTGAAAGGTTGCCGGTTCGATTCCTGGTCAGGACGGACACCCGCCCAGGTTGCAGACTTATCCTCAGTTGGGGGCATCCAGGAGGAAGCTGACCAATGTGTTCTCACATCAGTCTCTCTCTCTCTCTCTCTCTCTCTCTCTCTCTCTCTCTCTCTCCACAAAGGATTTGAAAAATCCACTTGAAAGTCTGGAGCTCACTATCTCAGCCATCTCGGAACTTAGGCATTGAAACCTGACTTGTGTTCTAACTTCACCAATAGCTTCATGGTTTGTCATAGATTTGCTGCTCTGGGGATTACAGGTACATGGAGAGGGGAAGTGAAGACTTGTCAGAACAGGGTATATGTGAGGTGGGAAGGGTATGCTGTAGTGGGTGTCAGAGGGGCTATAATAGACCTGAGAGAAGCAAAGCCAAACTAGAAAACATTTCTAATCACCACATGGCATCCAGTGAGGATCTGGTACAAATCTCTCTGGAGGAAAGTAATGCTTAAATATCTTCAGTACTATCCAGCTGGCGTGGCTCAGTGGTTGAGCACTGACCCATGAACCAGGAGGTCATGGTTCAATTCCTGGTCAGGACATATGCCCGGGTTGAGGGCTTGATCCCTAGTGTGGGGCGTACAGGAGGCAATCGATGGATGATTCTCTCTCATCATTGATGTTCCTATCTCTCTCTCCTTCTCCCTTCCTCTCTGAAACCAGTAAAAATCTATTTTAAAAAAATCTTAAGTATTTACTTTAGAAAGGGCAAGAGGGTTATGTGCATTCTTGGCATTAAATTAAAGTAGTGCCCGGCGTAATATTAAAAAGTCCCCACCACAATTGTACGGTGAAGGCGACAGGCCATTATCCTTCATTAGCAAACCAGGGCCTGAGCTAACTCTGCTTTCTGTCTGAATAGAAAGCCTGTGATACAGTCCACACCACTTAAACTGGACCCAGGTAATAAGCACATCTTAATTAAGATGCCCCGCCGGGGACCAATTTAATGCAATATATATAATAGGATTTCAATTCTCCTTTAGCGTCTTTGTGCTAGATAATAGTGTTGGCTGCAGAAGCTTTATGTCACTAATTTAACAAACTGAATACAATCTCAGTATCTCAGCATGCGGAGTTTGAAAGCTCAGAGGAGGGAAAAAAGGAAGGAACATCAACTGTTTGAGAATGGTGTAAAGGGAATGGCTTTTAAATTCCTTTTCATCAGTGTCTCCTTTTCAGAAGCAACATTGGAGTGCCCTGTTGATGGTGCCAATTGATCTCGCCTCTCTTCGGGTAGGAGATCTGTTGTTCAGTTTTTCTTGAATTAAAGAGTGTTTTCCCCCCAAATTCCTTTTTGATCATTTTAAGGAGAAAGATTTGCCCTAGTGTCCTGATTTAAAGCATAATAAAGTATGCAACTAAGAAGTCTTTTATATTTCTTATTTTAGAAGTATAACAAAGTCTCAAACACCCAAGTCTTGTTATTACTTTGTGTTTTGATTTTTATGACAACAGTATCGTTCAGTTTGACCAAAAGTCAGGCCACCATATGCTTATTCATCCATCCATTCATCTCCCCATTTGTCAATCTATCCATTCATCCATTTATCAAGTATCCATTAATTTGTTTATTCAGTCATTCATTTATTTCACAGTCTTTATTGAGCATCTACAGATCTCAGACCCTTTAATAAATGCTAGA
>NW_006282381.1:3379797-3388147 GCF_000327345.1 Myotis davidii
TCGAGTTTTAGCTACAAAATAAAATATACTCTCTCTCTCTCTCTCTCTCTCTCTCTCTCTCTCTCTCTCTCTCCTATCATCTATCCACCCATCCATCTAATCTATCTATCTATCTATCTATCATCTATCTATTATCTATCTATCTATCTATCTATCTATTTATCTTTCTCTCATCTATATATTATCTCATCTATCCGTTATCTTTTTCTGCAGCACCTTAAGCTTTCTGCCATGTTTCTTTGCCTCTTTCCTCCCCTCTCCATTGCTATTCTGAACAGATTTCCAGGTCATCATCATCTTTTGGGGAGGGTAAGATCAAGAGCCACGGCAAGGAACTTTCACAGTAGTCACAGGAGGATAATTGTCCCATGAGTGAAGGCCCAGTGTATTAACTGAGAAAGCTGACTCCCCAGGGGTCTACATATTGATGAGCTTTAAAGAGACTTGTCTAAGTAACCTCTATCCACTTCATTTTGTTTGGCAGAGACTGCAAGGAAGCTCACGGCAGTGAAGTATAACAAATGGAAACCTTGATTTCAATTTCATCACATTCTCAGAAATGATGGTTGGTGAGGTAGATGGCTGTGCTCATTTCATTGAATATTTCAAAATCAGTTGCATTTGTCTGGTTGTCTAACAACATGTAACAGAATATTTACCAATTATTGTATCACATTTTAAAAACCATTATATACTTTGAACTGAATCAGTGCATTTTGATTCCTTACCTCAAATTCACTAACAGAAGTAAGAATACAAATTAGTTATTTTTCTTAAATAGTTCTTTTAAGAAATATAACTAATTTGTGTTCTTATGCTAATACAGGTTATTATGACATAAACCAAGTGATTCCTGGGAAGTTATATTTTGCAAACAAATGATGAAGGAAGGTGTTAGCTTGTCAGAATGACTTTCAAATTCTTTTCCAATACCTTAGGGAACCAAAAGTTATAAATGATAATCATGTGTGTTTATATAGTACTTAAAACTTTGTAAATCATTTAATGTACATTTTTCCTGTTCATCCCAATGATCCATTTCTGAGGGCTGAATCATTACTTTCCTTTTATTCATTAATAACTTCATACTAAGAAAGTCTGGCACTGAGCAAATCACTAAGAGCTCAACTGTGAACACGTAAAATTTTGAACTTGGGCTTTCCCCCCTAAAATGTGACTTGAAGTGACAAAGTAAACTTTGTGCATTTGGATGTCCATTTGTGAAATTTTTAAAAATATCTTTTTATTGATTTCAGAGAGGAAGGGAGACGGGGAGAGAGAGAGAAACATCAATGATGAGAGAGAACCATTGATCAACTGCCTCCGGCACATCCCCACACTGAGGATCGAGCCTGCAACCCGAGTTTGTCCCCTGACCTGGAATTGAACTGTGGCCTCCTAGTTAATGGGTAGACACTCAACCACTGAGACACACTGGCCTGGCCACTTGTGAAATTTTAACAACTGATACAGTGGGGCCTTGACTTACGAGTGTCCCGACTAAGGAGTTTTTTTGAGATACTAGCTGTCTCTCGACCGATTTTTTTGCATTGAGTTGATAGAGTAATTTGAGTTAACAGGCTCCTTAACAAGCTCCTTAACGAGCTCGGTCTCGGAACGAATTAAACTCGTAAGTCAAGGCCCCACTGTACTTTAATGTCTCCGTCTGTGGTCTGTGGACATTCTTTAAAACCTTTCCCAATGACAGGTAACAAAAAGTAAACCCAACTATATTACCATTGCTAAAGCGCTTTTGAATGTTCAGCACACCATTCAGAGGCTATGCTGGGTGCTCATCCTTACAGCTCTCCTGTGGAATAGTACTGTTATTACCTCCATTTAACTAACTAGAGGTTGAAGAGGTTAAGTGACTTACCCACGGTGATTTAATCTAGAGCCGATGTCCCGCCCTGGTCAAGGAGGCTCGGATGCACATGAAACTCCCACTCTCACTGGTCTCCATGAAGTACTGGCTTTTATTGCCTCATATAGGCCATCTCAGACTTCTAAATTAACCCTAAGTCTACGTCCCCTCGCCTCCTGAGATTGCCTGGAAAACTGCTCTTCTATCAGTCTGCACAGAAACCTGGAGGCCTTGTCCCGGAAATCTGACATCCCCGGCAAACCTCAGCTCACTGTTATATCTTAAAGTTTTAGTTTGCTGAATTGCTTGTAACTTGTGTATCTGTCCTTTTTTTAAAAAAAAAAATGCATTTATATTGATGTCAGAGAGAAAAGGAGAGGGAGAGAGAAATAGAAACATCGATGATGAGAGAGAATCATAGATTGGCTGTCTCCTGCAAGCCACACACTGGGGATCGAGCTTGCTATGTAGGCATGTGCCCTGACTGGGAATCAAATCGTGACCTCCTGGTTCATAGGTTGACATTTAACCACTGAGCTATGCTGGCCAGGCTGTATCTGTCTTTTTAAGTCGTTGATGGTACCTTGGGACAATAGCAACAACAACAATAAGACACCCTGTATAATTACCTCAAAGATACAATGGGTTTATTGAAGGAATGAGGAGAATCTAGAAGCAACTGGAAATTATAGAAATTAAAGCTCGGTCTCTCTCTCTCTCTCTCTCTCTCTCTCTCTCTCTCTCGCTCTCTTGCTCTCTCGCTCTCTTGCTTTCTTTCCCCTCTCCTCCTCCTCCTCCTCTTCCTCCTCCTCTTCCTCCACTTCCTCTCCTCCTCCTCCTCCTCCTCCTCATCCTTCTTCTTCTCCTCCTCCTTCTTCTTCTCCTCTCACCTCTCCCAAAATAGTCTTTGTTCTGTCTTCTTTCTGCTTTCCATAACTCTGGCCACCCATGCTTAAATAAGAACGTGACTGCTCCATGCCCGACTTTCCCTTTTCAAATCTATGACCACCATCATCTAATTGATTCAGGAACATTTTTTTTCTTTTAATACAAATTATTAAAAGAGTATGTGCCTATTTCTGTGTTCTCCATCCTATTCCACTGATTTCTGTCTACCCCTCCAACACTTCCACAGTCTTGTTTAATGGAGCAATATAACAATCCTTGAAAGCGGGTAGACTGATTTCCTCCCACTTTATGCTTCCTTTAAAAAATGTTTTAGGTATTGCAGATCATTTTCCTTTCCAAATAAGTTTTAGAACAATCTTGTCTATATCTACAAAACAATCGTTTACAACTGGTCACTTTATTAGATTCCAGTGAGTTACGGTGAAAAGAAAGGGCTAGATCTCAAAATCTCAGGCATGTATTTCTTTTCTAGAATAGCCAATGAGATCATGGTCTCTGATGAGACTGTGTATGTTTGGGAGACTCTGGCCTTCTCTCCTGAAGATCACAGACTATTATTATAACATTCTGGGGAGCCATAAAGTCGTATAGATTTTCTGGGCACTGATCTTCATTGAGTCAATCTTGCGATTTCAAAATATACTGCAAAAGTGGCTTGAATAACCATTTGAAGTGAGAGAGATGGAGCTATTCAGACCAGATACGAATCAGCTTATTGCTGAACGCAAGTTCACAGCAAGGCGCAGACACTGGCTGACGTAGCTGCTGCCACACTATTTCAGACCTTAAACAATGTGTATCACTGAGCAATGCTTGTGTAAAATTCTCTGGCCTTCTGGACACAGTAGAATTCTCTCCACTTTCCAGTCTCTTCACCAACGGCTGACCATTCTCCACGAATGCCTATTCCCTCCACCAAGCATTTACTTGGTAACTAAAATGCCATTCAATCTTGGATGCTCTCCTATGGACAATAACCAGTGGGCTGGCTCCAGAGCCCGTTCTGATAGTAGGGACTGTAGCTGTCCTTGAGTTGCAAGGAGTCAAGGGGAAGAAGCACTGACAGAAATGAAGACCATTAGAAGATGCCCATTAGCACTGTTGACTCGAGATAATTGAAGAGAGGTCTTAAGCTCCTGGGTCGAGGTAGGGAAATGAGAAAGGGCATCCTTACTGTGCACCAGAGAGAAAGGCCAGGACAGGAGGATCCTGCAAGTCAAGTGAAAATATGCTGGACCCACTGGATCTAATTAGCTCCTGGTGCCAGAGTCTTGGACAGAGCTGGCTTGGGCATCCTGTCACTGTGCAGATATGAAAAATCCACAGTAATATAAGATTTGGGTTTGGGGAGGTTGAGATTCCTCAGTACATCAGAGAGCTGTATTTGTCGGAGTCTCACTTCCCGTGGATACGTTTAGCAAAGGGAAAAATTAAATTTTTATTTCACTCTTTAAATAAAAGTAGATAAGGTTACTATTTTCTACCCTAAAATTATACACAACTATTTTCTTCTATTTTTTTGTTTGTTTTTTATAGATTAGAAAACTCGATGGTCAAAGAATTTGAGTGGCTTATTCAAAATCCCAGGATTAGCTTGGGTAGTTCAAAACTATGAGTTTTATTGATTTATTTCTCCATGTTTTTCCCTTTAGGCATACCACCTAAAATTTAAAAAGAAAATGCAAACAAAGAAACAACAAACTTTCAATTTGGAAAAAATATATACAACAGGGAGTTCACAGACAATAATCTAAACATGTTCAAGTGATGGTCTATTGAAAAATTTAATCTTTCGAAGCTCAAAACGGTTTATATAATTTTTATTACATTTCCCACTGTGTCTGTGTTTGGTTGTCTCAAAATTGAACATAGGAAAAAGAATTTTCATTTTGTGTCTCTTTTCTTTTAATTCCCTCTCTACCAATAAGACACTGATATTTTGTGATTTTTTTTTTAAAAGGTTGGAATGAGTTATATAACTTTTTTTTATAGGCAACATGAGACTTGAAATTCCTTTAATACATCACTAGTTGGGGAAAACAGAAAGAATAAGCCTCTCTGATGATTAAGCCAATCATCAAAACTTCAGTCAGAATTGACAGGGCCGGGGTGGAGGGATGGGAGGGTTTGACATTCGAAGGTGAGAGCCTATAGCTATTATGAGGGGCACTTACTATCCATAATCTGCTTGAATAAAGAATGCTTTTTTTTTCTTTTTTGGTTTCACCTTAGAATCAATTTATATTGCTTTTTGATTCCAGAGATATTAGAATATTAGTGTATTGAAAAGTAATTCAAAGTTTCTATTTCTAAGAAACCTATGTTTTATACAGAATTGAATGAAAAGGGAAGGAAGAGCATTCTAAGTGGCACGAGATTCCTGTGTCTGGCCCCGAAGTACCTTCTATTTTAAGTTCTACATGCCAACCTCAATGTCTACGATGTCCATCAATGATCTTATTTCTATCAAATGAAGTTTTATCCAGATGTATATCAAATTTTATTGACACATATATCAGAGCTTTGCCCTGCATCTCCCTCTTAATAATTTTCCTCACACTGAAACTGCTCCCAAGACCGGCCACTGTGGCTCAGTGGTTGAGCCTTGAGCTATTAAACAGGAGGTCATGGTTAGATTCCGGTCAAGGAACATGCCTGGCTTGTGTGCTCGATCCCCAGAGGGGGTGTGCAGGAGGCAGCTGATGAATGATCTCTCTCATCATTGGCATTTATATCCCTCTCTCCCTCTCTCTTCCTCTCTCTGAAATCAGTAAATATAAATATTTTTTTAAAAAAAATAAATTGTTCCCTGATCTAAGCTTCTAAAGCTCTGTAATTCTTTTGTATATTCTCTTGGTTCTGGAAATCTTTTCTGATTCTACTTGCTTCTTCTCTTGGAAAGCTTGTCATAAAGAGGTCTCATCTCTTGTCCTAATCTTTGTTTTCTCTGCATAAAGAAGTATGGTCTAATCTTTAATTTTTATAGATTTCACTTTCAAAGCACTTGCCATCCGTAGGTTACATGTTCACACTCTGAACTCCCTCCCCCTTCTTATGCTAGCTTTTGGCTTTTGCTTCTGTTAACTGACATTTTATTTTTTCACATAGTGTTTCTACCTGCTGCCTCCTTCCATAGTTGTAGCACGCCTGTTTGTGCAACTACTTGAATATTTATCAATTTTGCCCAATTTATAAAAACAGTGGGCAACTGGAGAAAATAACTACAGGAGTGATAGGTGGAGTGTCATAAAATTGTAATGAAATGAAAAAAAACATGATAGAAAATATTAAAATACATGTCAAAAGCATGTCTAAGGTTAGTTGGACATGGATGAACTTAAGCCAGGTATTACTCTGTTTAATTTTGGAACAAAGGAACAAAATTAGGGAATTATATAAAAAGCTGATATTATATTATTGAAAACTGCATATAAAATAAAAGGTGATATCAGTGATATATTTTACTTTTCTAGAAATAGATTACCATAATTATTTGTAATTCTAATATTTATAATTTGCATTTTTGAATTTTGGCTGCATCTTTATAAAATTATTATTTACAAAGTGGGCAAATTTCTGCATTATTTAGCTGAGTTGATGAACATTATGATGACTCCTTGCCAGAATTTCTCACATTGATAGTCTTTTGGATGTAGAACAAAGATATTCTTCTTTCTTTGTGTGTGTGTGCGTGTGTGTGTGTGTGTGTGTGTGTGTGAGAGAGAGAGAGAGAGAGAGAGAGAGAAAGAAAGAGATAAGGCTCTGAGATTACGGTATCTCTAATATCACATAATATAAAAACATATAGACAACCTGAATTAAAATTTAATTTTGCCTTTATTTTAAATATATTTTTTAATTGATTTCAGAGAAGAAGGGAGAGGGAGAAGGAGAGAGAGAGACAGAAACATCAACGATGAGAGAGAATCATTGATCGGCTGCCTCCTGCACACCCCACACTGGGGATCGAACCAGTGACCTCTTGGTTCCTGGCTCGAAGCTCAACAGCTGAGCTGCACCCAGCTGGACTAATTTTGCCTTTAAATCTAAAGGGTCCCCCCCCCCCTTATTTCTTTATTCTGTCTTGTATGAATAGACTTAATGCAACCCTCTAAATTTGCGAACACCTTTCCATAAGATGCCAGGGAAGTACTAATATAGCATGAAAAAGAGTTTAAGTGATATACAGTAACCTCTGATGATAAAAATGGATTGATAATTTGCTTTCCCCATCTCCTCACAATATTTCCCTCACTCGGAACCCTTTCCCTCCCCTTCCTCCAAATACCGAAAATGTCATTAAATCCGCTCAGAGTTCTCCTCTCTCCTCCTTCCCTTTCTGGCTCAGCGCGTTATTATGTAGATTACTTGAGTTGCTAAGTTTATTTCCACTTTCTCATCCCATGCATACATTAATATTTGAATTCTCTACAATCGGAAAGGACAAGGTAGTTGATATATGATGGAAGGATCATTCTTCCATAGACATGAGGGAGGGGGATATTTCAAACATTCATAAGGCGTCTGTGAAAGTCTCCTACAGATATTTGGATTTTGATTGAGGAGCCCTGCAAATGGACAGTGTGAATACTCCCACTGTATCTTGCAGAACAAAATAAAATGATTACCTTAGTATATATTAGTAAAATGAATCAGGACAATGAATATTTGCCCTAAAGTGATCATTTCAACTCAGGCAGTTCTTTACTCTGTTGAGATCTAACACCTGTACAATGTTGTGGCATAGTTGAGAGCAAGGGGTAGACACATGTCCAATGAGTTTTAAGTATCTTCCCAGAAGGAATCAGAGAAGGCAGCAATATTTTATCTCCTCTCAGGACTGAAGTACATCTCCTGAGTTGTGTCATGTTTAATGGGTATTTAACCTCATTAAACATTATAACCTTCTTCTTAAAAAATCTGGGAAAGAATGCCAACCTTGCAGTGTGAGTTAGGAGAATACATGGTTATGGAAGCATAGAGTAGATCCACAATAACTCATATCCTTCACCTTTATCTTCAAATCTTAATGAAGCTTGTGACTCTGCTTTTCAAAGCTTCGTAACAAAAATGTCTTCGTACCGAAAAATATGTAATGTGTCAACGGGTAAATAGAATGTCTTCCGGTATCTACACTAATGCCTAATGGACTTTAGGAAACTGTTGCATAAGAAGTTTTTGGTGGCAGACAGAATCCAACCAGGTGAACTGGCATCAACAGGGGTGAGGAACAGAAGGACAGATGCTAAGAAAAGGACAAAAGGACCGAAGAGGGAGTTTTCTCATCAACAGAGATCATTCACCAATAAGATTTAGGTGCTAAGAAAAGGCAAAAATGTGCTCCTAGGGGAGTGGTTATTGCTGTCACTGTGACTTTGTTTTTTGTGTGTCCCCTGAGCATTCAATATGGTAGACCACCTTATAGATTTAGAGGTAGATCCATAACCTATTGAGTAGAAATCAGGACTTGGATAAACTATGCCTTATCCATTATAGATTTTAAAAAAGTGTGGGGAGGGGCTGTTAAATTATAATGCTGAATCATCAATCACTGTTCATTTAGAAAGAAAATGGATT
>NW_006282382.1:0-2024 GCF_000327345.1 Myotis davidii
CCCCACTATGAGAAGCTGATTTCCAAAGAACCCAGGAGATGCGTCAGGCCAGCTTGGATGACAGGGTTGGTCCTCAGCTTTGCTCTTCCCCCTTCCCTCTCTCCTCACAAGCCTGACTTTTGTCTCCGAATGAGACTATGGAGAAGCAGGCAGCAAACCCTGTCAGACTACGCATGCCAGGTCCCCTGTGGCCCCTGGAGGCGCCACCTGAGAGCAGAGCCCTTGGTTAAGGTTCAGCTAAGGGGCAGCTCTGCCAGCGCCTGAGCACCAGGCTGTGGCTGGTGCCTCCCCACCTCTCCTCAGCTTTGTTGGCCTGCTCCTCCTCAGGAGCCTCCTGCCCACTGGTTCTGCTTTCAGGCCCAGGTGTGACTTTGCCAAAGGGATTTGTGGGTGAGAGCAGAACCCCTTCATGAGGGGGGAGGAAGACAGGGAGGCTGCCATCATCTGAAGGCTTAGGGGAGGTGAGCAGAGCAAAGGCTGGATTCAAGGCTTGTCAAAGAGCTCTGGTGACCCAAACCCCATGGGAAGCCTGAGAAGAGCACCTGTGGAGAGAGACAATGTAATTTCATCCGGCCAGCTCTCCTCTGCCCCGGGGGTTACTAAAATGTTCCCATCCAGACAGTAGGTACAGTGGACTAGTCCAGGGCAGGGAGCTCTTTCCTGAACAGAGGGCTGAGGAGGGGTGGGAGTGGGGGGGCCAAGCTTGGCCCAGGGAACGAGGTAGGTAAGTGGCAGTCACAACCCCAGAGGGAAAGGGGTCTCCAGAAACACAGACCAGCGGTAGCGAGTGGGAGGTTATCTGGGGGTTGCAGCCTCCTGTTTCTCCCTTCACATCAGCAACCGCCCCGACCCTCTATGCCTGGAAGCACAGGGTCCCCCTGACAGCCACCCACCCTCTGCCACCCCTTGCAGCATGGTGGGTGTGGCACAGGCACCCCCATTCCCCGCATTCTCTGGGCCTGTTTAAACACGCCCCCATTCCGCCCCCTGATCTTGGGATGGTCCTGATCTCTTGATCTTGCAAAATTTCTCCAACAAAGGAACCAGAGCGCAGCCACAGGAAGCTTGCCAGGAGGCGCCCCCCACGGCCAGCCTCCCTGCTGAGCAGGAGACCATGTGATGAGGAGCACAGCCTGTGGAAAACATAAGCGCATACTCTGGGTTCTTGCTGTCTCCAGGGGTGAACTTGCTGTCTTAGGGGGTGAACTTGCTCTAGTCACTGGCAACCCACAGCCCCTCCCCAGGTGGCGTTTTCTATCTGAAAATGAGTTCCCACCTGGTTGGAGTGAAGACATGAGGTCCAAACCTGGCTTACGGGGTTGAGGCCCGCTTACTGCTGCGACAGAGTGGGAGCTCGCTGAGGGGACTTATATGCAACAATTCATGGAATTCCGGCGTTGGCCTTTATTGTGTGACCTCAGCTGACCGAGTTTGCACTTGCCCAAGGGGGCCCCACAGCCCACTCCCCTGGGATCTGGCCCCTCAAGTCTGTTGGCTCCTAGGCCAACCCAGCCCTGCTCAGGGCGTGGGGGACAGAGAAGGGGCAGAAAAGTGGCTGCTGGACGGTGGGTAGTGTCCAGGAGGGAGATGTCGCTTTCCTCAGAGCACCAGGCCTGTCACTCATCATTGTCCTCTGGTTCAGCTGGTGAGAAAGCGGTGGTCAGGCCAGGAGATAAGAGGAGATTCCCACTGAGAGAGGCAGAGCTCTCTCCTGGTGTGAGTGTGCTTGCGCCTGAGTGTGCATGAGTGTGAGTGTGTGAGATCTCACCTGATGGTATGTTCCTGGGTTCCTTTTCTTTCTTTCTCATTACTCATTAAGGTATTCTTATCTCCCACTTCCCCCACACCCCTACCCCCACCCCCACAGCATGCCCTCACGCCCAGCCCCTGTTGTGTGCGTCCATTGGATAGTCTTATAGGCATGCATACAAGTCCTTTGGTTGATCTCTCCTCCTTATCCCCACCCTCCCCTACCTTCCTTCTGAGGGTAATGGTCTAATCCTGCTTCTCTGCCTGAGGATCTG
>NW_006282382.1:2179-2700 GCF_000327345.1 Myotis davidii
TCGACTGACTGGCTTTGCTTTGAAAGGGCGAGGACTACGCCCTCCACCTTGCCCCAGGGTAAGGGCTATGCCCTCCATCTTACCTTGGCCATGTGCTCAGCAAGGTTTCTTCCCAGATGCCAATCCGCTGCTGGCCATGCCCTGGATTTATCCGGACTGGCCAACGATAGTCAAGGGAAGTGCATGCCATCACTATGACCACATCCTGTGTAATGAGACACCGACACGCGCCTGGCCAATCGGCCGCGCCACAGTCCTATCTCCTCCCCTTACCCCAACCCCCTATAAAACCTCTCTTCACACAGAGTTTGCTCTCTTTGCCACCTGCTGCTGTGCCAGTAAGGGGGGACAGTGGAGCCAAACCTAGGTTTGAAATAAATGACTCTGCTTTTGCATAGGACTCGCTGGCTCCCTGGTGGGCCCTTGGGAATCCTGAAATCTGGGCACAACATTTTGGAGGCTCATCCGGGATTCCCAAGAGAATCGACGGACCCCGATCCGAAGAGTCTGACTGACCGCGG
>NW_006282382.1:5157-5460 GCF_000327345.1 Myotis davidii
TGGGTGGCTTTTCTTTAACAATCTCTTTCCTTGAGAGGGCTCCAGAGGGTGCATGAGGTCATTTGGCCGCGCCTCAGCGCCATCTATGAGACCAGCCCAACCCCAACTCCTCATCAGCACAGACCAGGAGATTGGGTCTATGTCAGAAGGCACCGCTGGGAGACCCTAGAGCCACGTTGGAAGGGTCTCTACACTTGGGTGATGAGAACCCCCACCGCTCTCAAGGTAGATGACTTCGCGACTTGGGTCCACCATACTCACGTCCGGTAGGTGGATCCATCCATGACCCAGAAAGACTTCATC
>NW_006282383.1:0-6932 GCF_000327345.1 Myotis davidii
GGAGCCGACCCTTGGCCCCCCTGGGAAAGGGGCTGTGTCTGTCGCTACCCATTCCCAGTTCCGTGTCCCAGCCCTGGGCCTGGCCACAGTCAGGGAGGCAATGGGGGCCTGTTGACCAGGGGGAGGGACCGGGAGGTTGGCCAGCAAGCCACATCAGGCAATTGAGGCCTGCGTGCTGGGGGAAGCTCCTGCATTAAGCATCTTCCCCCTGCTGGTCAGTGCATGTCATAGCAACCCGTCATTCTGGTCGTTCCAGTCATTTGGTTGTAATGATTGCTTAGGCTTTTATACATATAGATTATGCATAACAGGATATTGGAAAAATTAAGTTATGAAATTTTTATTAAAATGTTTCTTACATATCATTATATTGGCTGGGCCATAAAAATATTCGTTGCATGAGCTTGACATGCTTGTTTTACAGTGAACAGCCATGGCAGGTGGAGAGTGTGTCCCTCCAGAGCACCGGGTAGATGTGTTGAGCGTCCTGTGTAACAGTGACAAGGTCTTCCCCCAGGACAAGGCCAGGGAGGTTTGCTGCCCGATGTGATACATTCACATTTCCTCACTTTGTGGACAGTCTCCTGTAATGCAACCCACTGTGTGTGCTGGCATCCCCTGTACCTCCTCCCTCGCCCTGTGGGAACTGGGACTTGGGGGACAGGTGCAAATTTTGATACTCTGGTCACTCTCTGTTGCTGTGAGTAGGAAACTGTCCTTTGTCTCTGGCCCAGAATTCCTGTGTCTTCTGGGAGATGCCAATAAAACTACAGCAGGGTGCAGTAGAGTTAATAACGAAGTCCCTTCCCAGTTTCTGACAGATCATTTAAATATGTTTTTATTTCACCCTAGCCAGTTTAGTTCAGTGGATAGAGTGTCAGCCTGTGGACCAAAGGGTCCCAAGTTCTATTCTGGTCAAGGGCCCGTACCTCGGTTGCAGGCTCCCCCCTGGCCTAGGCCCTGGTCAGGAGGCAACCAATTGATGTGTTTCTTTCACATCGATATTTCTCTCTGTCTTTCCCTCTCTCTTCCACTCTCCCTAAAAATCAATGGGAAAATATCCTCAGGTGAGGATTAAAAAAATAAATTTAAAAATAAGTGTTTATTTCTTGCCTTTATTTATTCTTTCTTTTCAAAAGGACTTCTGCAGGTACCGTACTGACATATATTACATAGAAGTGATTTTGCATTATTTACAAAATTTATACTGAGTACTTTTTATTGAGATATAATTTACGCACCATAAGGTTTACCCCTTTAAAGTATACGATTCAATGATATTTTTCTGACTACATTAAACACTTCTAAATGACATAATGAGACTCCCCAGGAATGTGGTCTGGGTGGAGACAATTCCCACCGGGTGATGGGAAGAGGTTCAGGTGAACCACACACAGAGGGTGTCATTACAGGAGAAGAGCCAGCAAGTTGGGAAATGCGAACCTTTCTTCATCGTGTCAACTTTATTGACTCAATCACGGAGAGAATCTTTGTATTCTCCTCTGAAGGCACCTAGCCTAGACGGCCCACTAGATCCTTCTGCAGTGATGGGCATGCATTTTATCTGCACTGTCCAGTGTGGTAGCCACCAGACACACGAGGCTATTGTGGACAAAAAAAAAAAAAGTGGTGCTGTAATAAATCACAAATTCCTAGCTGGGCAGGTCATGGTGGGTAGTCCCACCCCAGGCCTGTAACTTCTTTAGACAAGTCCATTGTTCTTGTTCATCTGCTTAACACATCTTTTGCTGGGACTGACCAGCAGACCCTGAGCAACAGATGAATGGATTACTCTGACACAGGTTTCTGTGAAAAAGAAAGCTAAGGGGCTGCTTGGCAGGAAGCACCAAAACAGCCCCGACTGCCTGCCTCTTTAGGCTGTTATTGTAACAACAGCTTAAACTAAAATTAACCTCTAGATACAATCAGCAGGGTAAGTATCCTTGAAAAAGCACATGCTTCTAGGAGGTCCTATCTAAAGCCTAAACATAGAGATTCCAGCAAAACACCTGGGGGCTTGGACTTGTTTGGAAAAGTCAAGGCAGGCACTGCTGCCTTTGGCAAGGTCCCTCTAGCAGCCCCTGATCTTTCAGAGAATCCTTCTCATAGACTTTCCAACTAAGTCCTGTGCTTCCCCACAACATTTAAGGTGCCATAAGTAACACTACTTGAAGGCACAACTGCCCTTAAGAAAGCATATTATCTTCCTAATTATCCCATCATCCCATCCCCTCTTGCTTTCTCCCACTTCCACATAATCTTCCTTACATTCACTGCTTAATTTCAGCTGCATACAAGTGGCTGCAAAACTTGTTCTCCAGAGTGTGTGGGGTCTTGCTCCCTAGTATATGTCATCAGTTTAAACTTTATATAAAATTCTCTACAGGTTTGGATGTTTCTTATATCGACACTATTAAACACTTGAAATGTGATTCATGAAACTTAGACAGTGAATTTTTCATTTTGTTTAATTTTAATTCACTTAAAAGCAGCATGTGTGCAGGGGCTGCCATATTGGACACCATGCTCCAGAGAGACACTGCTGCCTCAAGATGCTGACTGTCCCCAGGTTCCTCAAGGTCGCCTCACCTGGAAAACATTGCTGAGCCATGGCCTGGAGCCAGCAGGTCCTGGGAGAACCCTGGATTCCAGGAACTCACTCTTGATTCCAATCTCTCTGGTTCTTCCCAGGGTTATTGTTTCCAAGCTGACGCCGAACCTGTCCCAGATCATCCAGGCATGCGGTGCACCGGGCTCAGACCTCAAAAGGATCAACTGGTTTCCTTCTCCTAAGAGGTGACTACCACCAACATGGAGAGAGGTGACAGATGGACCAAGTCCATCCTACAACTGTGCACTTGTCCCATTACCATCCAACTCCCCGTGAAGGGCACTATTTTCATAATTTTGTAAACCCTTTAAAAAGCCCCAATATGGCAGGGCATTTCTGAGCTAGAACTAATCACCCCAATTTTTAAATGTGGGTATTTAAAATAAACCAAGATTTTAATAACTTATTTGGCCTTTTTTACTTTTTAAATGTGATTTATGTTTTTATTACTTTCAGAGAGGGGGAGAGAGAGAAACATCAATGATGAGAATCATTGATTAGCTGCATCCTGCACACCCTATAATAGGGATCCAGCCTGCAACCCAGACGTGTTCCCTAACTGGGAATCAAAACCATGACCTCTTGGTTCCTGGGTCGATGCTCAACCACTGAGCAACACTGGCCTGACTGGCCTTTTTTACTTTTCAACATGAAGAATCCTCAGAGAAAGTAGCCCTGGTACAGCTCTTGAGATAAACAGACGTAGGTTCCCATGGTTGTCTGTGGTAACTAATACAAATTGCAATCACCGGTGCGCCTGGATCTCCTCACTCACCTGTGAAATATGCAGCGATGTGTTCAGACAGGTGAAACTTCCTTCCATTATGGGCTATTTTTTGCCCCGATTGGTGTGGTTCTGAGCATTTGTCTCATTCAAAGGGTGCTCTGCCAATGGGATGGAACCATGGACAAACTGAAGCAAGCCTTCTTTTGGGTTGTACCCAGGATGGACATGGCCCCTGAGTGAAAATTGTGCATGGTGAAGGAGTGATTCAATCAGCTTATCCTGATGGGCATGCAGATACCAGCTGCCACTCAAGGTCCCAATCAGCTGGCCTGGAATTTCATATTTACTTAGAGGAGGTGACCATGCCCAGCCCCGGGGTCTGAAATGATAAATACATGGGAAGCTTGATTCCTCCCTCCATTAATTAAAATATACTTGTATTATTGGATTCATCAAAAGGACATGTGCAGGAATGTTCAGAGAAGCCTCATTTGTTCCAGTCCCAAACTGTGAACAGCTCCCATATCCATCAGTGTAGACAGACAGGTAGATAGTGGTAGGTTCACCAAGTAGAACGAATGCCCCCCAGCGACAAACACGATCTGCTGCTTCACACATAGATACGGTGTCTCTCAGACATTGTGAGGCATGAATAAAGGGATCCAGCCTGCAACCCAGACGTGTTCTGCTGACCTCGCCTCCCAGCCCACTCACCACCACCACCACCTTCACCGTGCACATTTCACTCAGGTGACAAATCCATCCTGGGTACAACCCAAAAGAAGGCTTGCTTCAGTTTGAACAGAGCATACTGTGTGGTTCACATTGGTCATTCAAAACAGGCAAAAATCAATCTATGATGATGTAACTCAGAAGATCATTAAATCTGGGCGTGAGCCCTGGAGCCATGGAGTGGTATTCACAGGGTGGCACAGGCATGAGGGTAGAGAGACCAGTAGTTCCAGACAAGGAGTAGGGAATTTTCCCTCACCTTTGGGACTGGCTTACACTCTCCAGCTGTACACACCCCAGTCCCCTCTAGCCTCCATTTCAGCCTGCTCCTCTTCTAGGGCCACGAGTGGTCTCGGTGTTGAGTGAGCCTGCGAATTTTTACAAATCAGCCACCTAGGAAAAAGGACTTGTACTCATATGAGCTATCTTCTTTTTTGTTTGAAAGGAGCAGAAACTTATTTATTTAAATATATATATTTTATTGATTTTTTTACAGAGAGGAAGGGAGAGAGATAGGGAGTTAGAAACATCGATGAGAGAGACATCGATCAGCCGTCTCCTGCACACTCCCCACTGGGGATGTGCCCGCAACCCAGGTACATGCCCTTGACCGGAATCGAACCTGGGACCTTTCAGTCCAAAGGCCGGCGCTCTATCCACTGAGCCAAACCGGTTTTGGCTGAGCTACCTTCTGAGTGTCCTTTCCCAGAGGTGGGAGATCCGTGTCTTTCCCCATCAGGTCTGCGGCTCATCTCTGCAGGGTTTGTGGCTGTGTAGGTCCCCAAATAAGCTCTGGACATAAGCAGATAATTTGGACAATACAGTTCCAGACCACAGCTTCCTTTTTCCAGAATTTGAAATTGTCATAGAAACAGAAAATGAGGTCACACCTGAAGTTTCAAAAACAGAAGATGAATCAGAGATTATCATTAGCAAGCGTGAAGCACTTGAGAAAGAATTGGATCCAGGGAAGATACAATTTTCCAGAGGTTTAAAACTAAAATAGCCCAGGAACCAAGAGAGATTCCCAGACATGGCAGAGGAAGTGCCGCCATCTGGGTCTCTGGTGAAAATATCCCTCAAGGAAAGGATATTACAGGTTGCCTCTGTGGTGCCAAGAGGATATTTGGGTTCCAGGTCAGGCCTCAGCTGCCCAGCTAAGGACAGCCCACACTACGCAGGCATGTTGATTGGGTGTCCTGGCCACTTCTGTGCTCAGAGCTCCAGACCCCACACTGGCTACACAGAGGAATTTGTCTAGAAGCAACCTTAAAGATGCACCTTAAAGACAACATTGTAAAGCCTTCGAAATGCTCATAATCTCCCATTTCCATTTTTAAACCTTTTTTAAAAAAATTGAATTTATTGTAGTGACTTTGGTTAATAAAATTATATAGGTTTCAGGTGCACAATTCTATAACACATTATCTGTATATGTATTGTGTATTCACCACACCAAGTCAAGTCTCCTTCCATCATCATTTATGCCTCCTTTACCTTCTTCTACCTCCCTTCCCTCTGGTAATCACCATACTGTTGTCTATGAGGTTTTTTATTTTTCTTAATCCCTTCACCTTTTCCACCCTGTCCCTCTCCCTCTCCCCTCTGACAGTTGTTGCTGTCTGTCTCTTCTCCGTGCCTATGAACCTGTTTCTATTTTTTTTGTTAGTTTATTTTATTGATTAGATTCCACATATCAGTGAAATCATATTCTATTTTTAGGACTTTATCCTAAGGAAATAATTATACCAGAGAGGGGTACAAAGATGTTGTCTCAGAATGTTTAAATATTAGTGAAACAAAAATGTCCAATACAGGAAATTACATAAATCTGATGTATTTATCCAGTGGCAGGTTATGCAGTTTTAATAACACAAACCTATATGCACATTAAATATGGTGCAGATCTAAACTGTCTCCAAGATACCATTGTGGATGGTATTCATAGTGTGATCATATATTTAAAAAAAATTATTGTACATATGTATGTACACAGAAATAAAACTGGAATGATATGTAAAAGTAGACTATTATTAACTCTGGATGGAGCTGATTGACAAGGGGAATGAGAAAGCATTCTTGAATGATGTAAATGCTATTTCTCTTGATGTGAGTGTGGTTATACACCTATAAATTCTTCAAATAGTACATTTAATATTTGTGCAATTCAGAGAAATTAAGAAACAAAAAATATTTTTGCAATGAAAAAGGTTTTCTCTTTTATAGAAACAATGCTAATATTTCCTGGAAAAGGGTTTCTGTTGTGGTCTCAATATTTCTGACAAACTGTGTTGCTTAGGAATTGTTTTCCTTCTTAATGAAAAGGCCCATACTTCTTTATTATTTTTATTGTATTATATTTGTTCATCTTTCTTTTTTTAAAAATCTTTATTGTTGAGAGTATTACAGAGGTACCCTTACCCTCTATTGCCCCCCTCCGCTGATACCCACCCCACTCCAGGCCTTCACCACACTATTGTCTATGTACACAGGTAATGCATATAAGATCTTTGGTTAATCTCTTCCCACCCCTTCCCCGCTTACCTCTGAGATCTGTCAGTTTGTTCCATGTTTTCGTGCCTCTGATTCTATTTTATTCATCAGATTATTTTGTTCACTAGATTCCTGTTGATTTATTTGGATCTTTAGATTCAATTGTTGATAGATATTTATTGCTATTTTATTGTTCATATTTTTTATCTTTTTCTTCTTCATTTTTATTGATTTCAGAGAGGAAGGGAGAGGAAAAGAGAGATAGAAACATCAATGATGAGAGAGAATCATTGATTGACTGCCTCCTGCACACCCTACACTGGGGACCAAGCTCACAACCCGGGCATGTCCCCTGACCAGGAGTCAAAC
>NW_006282383.1:7158-15557 GCF_000327345.1 Myotis davidii
TCTTTCGGTTCCTCTTATTTGGGACTCTTTGTGCTTCCTAGACTTGTAAGTTTATTTCTTTCACCAGGTAGGGGAAGTTTTCTGTCATTATTTCTTCAAATAGGTGTTCAATATCTTGGTCTGTAGCTTCTCCTTCTGGCATCCACATAATGCAAATATTGGTACACTTGAAGTTGTCCTGGAGGCTTCTTATACTATCTTCATATTTTTGGATTCTTTTTTCTTTTTGCTCTGCTGATGGGGTGTTTTTTGATTCCTCATATTCCAAATCATTGATTTGATTATCAGAATCTTCTACTATTGAATCCTTGTAAATTATTCTTTATTTCAGTTAATGTATACTTAATTTCTGACTGGTCCTTTTTCATGTCTTTGAAATTATCACTAAGATTCTTGTAAGTCTCACTAAGTCCCTTGAAGCTCTCTTTAAGATCCTTGAACAACCTTATAACCATTGTTTTGAACTCTGTTTCCAGTAGTTTGTTTGCTTCCATTTCTTTCATTTGTGACAGGCTTTTTTGTCTCCACATTTTGGCTGCTTCCCTGTGTTTGTTTCTATACATTAGGTAGAGCTACTATGTCTCCTGAAATTGGTAGAGTGGCCCTGTGTAGTAGGTGTCCTGTAGGACCCAGTGGCTCAGCCTTCTCAGTCATCTGAGCTGGGCCCTTTAGGTGCACCCCTGTGTGGGCTGTGTGTGCAGTCTTGTTGTAGTTGAGCTTTGATTGCTACTGGTGTCACTCGGAGGAATTGACCTCCAGGCCAATTGGTTGTGAAGACCAGCTGTGACTACAATGAAAGATCTGCTGTGCAGGAGAAGCCCCTGTGGAACAGGACTTGCTTCAGTGGGTTTGCCCCTTAAGTGTGTTGCTTGTGAATGTGTACAATTATAATCTGGTATGGTTTGAAACTGTCACCTGGGTTCACTGGCTCTGGAGCCTCTGGGGAGGTATAAAGTTAGCCACTACCTGGGGCTACCAGGCAGAAACTACAGAGAGATCTGTAGGTGGCTGCTCTTTATGTTGGGTTTGGAAGTGACCAGGAGATATCCAGCTGTGAAGCAAGGCAGGCTGGCTCTAGTGCTGGATCCCGGGCCTCTTATTGATTGGTTTGGGCATGCTGATACCATCTGCTGCTTGTTTGAAAGATTTTAGGAAAGTCTGAAGCCTGAGCCAGGACAGGCCATTGATATGGAAAAGCTGCTGCAAACAACATGGGTGGGGCTGCAAATTGGATGGGGAAGGTTCTCAGGGAATCACCAGAGTGGAGCAAAGAGTGTGAGCCAAGCTGTTGGAAACTCATATATGGCTGCCAGTCAGCCCTGGGACGGGAGAGGTCCCAGCACAAGAACAATGACCCCTGTGAGCCTCTCTGTCTGGGAGAAAGCTGCTCCTGAGTTCCTGCCACAATGCCAGACAATCCAGTTCTTCCCCATATGTCCCTGGGTCCCCGCCCCCAAGTCACTACCCCAGTGCTGGAGCCCAGAGGGATCAAGTCTGAGTACCAGCCCTTTAAGAGGAACTGCTGGGTCTCCAGCAGCCTCCCTGTTACTCAGCCACAATTCCCACTGGTTTTTATAGACCAAAGTCACAGAGACTTCTCTTTTCAGCTCTTGAACCCTGGGTTAGGGGGCTTATGTGGGTCTTGGACCACTTGCTTCTTATGGGGTCCTCTGTAGCTTATACATACCACCCAATAAAAAATACACCACATTTGAGTGATCAACCAGCCTGTTCTGCACCTCTGCTCCTCCTACCAAGAAAGTATGTTTCTCAATGTACTTTCTTTACTTCTCTAGATGTAGGACTTCCATTCAGCCAGATTTCAGGCAGTTCTGAATTATGGTTGTTCTGTATTTTAGCTTATTTAATATATATATACACAAATACATATATTGATTGATTTCAGAGAAGAAGGGAGAGGGAGAGAGAGACATAAAGATCAATTATGAGAGAGAATCACTGATTGGTTGCCTCCTACACACCCTACACTGGGAATTGATCCCACAACCTGGGCATGTGTCCTTGACCAGAATCAAACCTGGAACCTTTCAGTTCCCAGGCTGACGCCCTATCCACTGAGAAAAACTGGCTAGGGTTTAGTTTAGTTTTGATGTTGTTGTGAAAGGTGGCTGAGTGCAGGCATTTACCTACACTGCCATCCTGGTTCTCAAAAATCCCATACTTCTAATTTATTTTTTCTTGAGATAAGATTTATAAAAATAGTCTGGCTGCTGTGGCTTAGTGGATTGAGCATAGTCCCATGGACAAAGAGGTCTCTGGTTTGATTCCAGGCCAGGGCACCTGCCCAGGTTGCAGGTTTGATCCCCAATAGAGGGCATGCAGGAGGCAACCAATTGATGTTTCTATCACTCTCTCCCTCTCTATTTAAAAGTAAATAAAAATACATTTTAAAAGATTTCTAGAAATAAGCATTTCCTCTGGATAGAATTTTCTACACAGCCTTATTTTAAAAAATATATATATTTTATTGATTTTTTACAAAGAGGAAGGGAGAGGGATAGAGAGTTAGAAACATCGATGAGAGAGAAACATCGATCAGCTGCCTCCTGCACACTTCCTACTGGGGATGTGCCCACAACCAAGGTACATGCCCTTGGCCAGAATCAAACCTGGGACCCTTGAGTCCGCAGGATGACGCTTCAGTATGCTCTATCCATTGAGCCAAACCAACTAGGTCAGGATATAGTTTTAAATGTTAGAAACTTATAGCTATGAAAAGATTATTTTCTATTGCTTAGCAATCACTGATAAGGTTTTACCAGGAAGAACACACTCTTCTAAGAGTCTTACAAATTGACACATGTGCCATCCCATGTGCTCGTGGACAGAAATACCAGTAGCATCATGCAGTATAAGTGTATCTAACAGGGTCTACTGGGGTGTGCTAACACACCAAGGAAGAGGTAGCTGAGCAGACTCAGGCCCCTGAACACATAGTGTCCCCTGAAAGTTGTGCGTGGGCCAGGCATGGCTTGATTGAATGCACAACCCAGCCCCTCCTGTCCAGTGAGGGCTCATGTGGGGTTTCCTTCTGTCCAGTCTGGTTCTCATCAGAGTGACTTGGGAATTGGAAACACTCTGATCTGACTGAGGTCACCTAGAGACCCTCCCAGAATCACACGTGGGCCTTTAAGCTGCAATAAAAGAGCCATTTCAGATTCTCAGACACTTTCCCACGCACTCCCCTCGAGGCTGCTGCAAAGCCACGGTGACCAGGAGCTGCACCTTGGGTAAGGAGGACCCCAGCCCCAAATTCAACATCATCACCTCAACATATATCATCCCCTATACTCTCCAGAGGTCCTCTTCCATCCCAGCCCCCTCCCTCCCATCCCCATGGCCCCTGCAACCCCTCAGTTCCAGCAGCATCTTCCACTAACACGATACTTGGTCCCTTCCCTGGACTCCCACTTGGCTCTTTTGGAGCATCCCTGCATCCTTCACCTTCCAGGGTCCCAGAGAGCCCACGACCAGCTCTGGGACTCTGACCCCAACCCAGTCAAACAAATCCCAGAAGAATCATCTCCAAACTAACACTGTGTTTTAGCCAGAACCCAACTAGCCTCAGAGCATTCCCCGGACTACAGATTGGCCTTGTCACCCAGCCCATTACTTTCCCACAGGGCTGGTTTGCATCCTTGTGTACCTGTGCTCAGTCTCAGAGGGGTTTTAGGTGAGGATAAGGATGAGGAGGAGGCAACTCATGGGTTGGTGGGATGGGCTCCTACATTACCCCAGATTGCAACCAGGTTTTTTGCTTTCTGAGAATCACACCTGCTCCATCCCCCAGGCTGCCCCTGGGAACAGGTGTGGGAACCAGATCTATGATGCCAGGGAGAACTGCCATGTGGAAGAGACCTTGTGCCCTTTGTCCAGAATCTCCGTGTGGATATAACTGCACCTGCTGGCCCTGTTACCAGCTGTGCTCCTAGAATTCTCTGGTTTCCTGGAGAAGATGACTAAGATGACTTTGAGGAAAAGGTTCCAGGAGAGAAGTCTGACTGCTCCTGTCATGAAGGAATGCCTCAGGTAGGGCCCTGCTGTGCTCCAGGCTGTAGAGAGTGTGGGGTGAGCAGGGGACACTTTAATGTCGGGGTCCTCCATTCAGGGCGCCCTGCTCTGTCCTCCATCTCTCCACCTCTTATCCCAGATTCTCCTTCACCTGCTCTGCATCTATGTCTCCCTCAAGCCCAGTCTCACAAAGTCCCTCTGTTTGTCATTCTAGTTGACCTGCCAGCGGAACCAGAGCCCATGATTCCTGCAGCTGCCCCAAGAGGAGCCTGGGATCCACCTGGCCCTGGGATACAGGGGTGGGGTGGGGTGCAGGTTGCTCTGAGGCTTTGGAGACCACAGTTCTGTGTTTCCCATCTCATCATGGTGTAATTCAATTTAAAGCAATGCCGAATGCTAACGTTATGCTTAATTGAGTGCTCAACTAAACAAAGAAGTTGTTTTTCTTGATTTTTGGCCTTCAAACTGTGGGCTAAGGTTGGGAGACCTGATTTGTTTTCTTCTTTGTCCTCCTGCTGTGCTGGGTTCTGAGCAAAGGTGTGATGTGTGTCTTGAGGTGGAGAGATTTGAAGCCTGATAGGAGGGTGATGGCATCCAGAGACCGAATTTCTCTGAGCAACTTTGCCTTTCATTCCTGGGTTGGCACTCTAGCTCACGGACTTCCTGCTGTGAAATTGTTTGGAAAGACTCCGGACAATTAGCATTAGATTCTTGTGATTGTAGCCTGAGCTGTAAAGAGAAAGAACTTCTGATAACTCAGGTATCTATTACCCTCTCAGCCTCAGGGCCCATTCGTTTGCAAGGCACCTTCATCCAAGAACTGCGACCTACATGTCTGTCTAACCCACTTTAGTTCCACCAAGACAAGTGGGTCCTCATGGCCAGGGATAATCTCACCGGTGACTACGATGAAGGATCATATTTCCCCTCTGCTCTCAGAGTCTGGCTGGAGGGACGTGTGGAGTCCCAGCTCCAGGGTGTAGGTGGGAAGTGGGAGAGCTGTCCCGTGAGCTCTGCTCAGATCAGGAGGTAAGGGGAAAGCCCCCTCGACTGAGCAGATCTGTTGCCATGGACTGTCCCCAGACAGAGGGGGCTTGGTGAGCTTCGTTCTGTGTGGGTCCAGAGGCAGGCCAACCACTGCCAGTGCCAATGCCAACAACAAGAACTGCCGCCCTCCTCCTGACTTCTCTCCACCTGGACTCTCCGTTTCTGAGGAGTTTTGCTCTGTCTCTCCCCACCCTCCGTGACTCTTCCCTCCTGTCACCTTTTCTCGGTCTACCTTTGGTCTATCCCAATCTTCTAATATTTGTTACATCGCTTCCCCTCCCCAATGGTAACTGTGTTTACAGCATGCTGCTTGCATTTTTCTATAAATGTTATATATTTATATGCATATAAATATGGGTACATGTAGGCCACACTTTTCTCTTTTAAAAAATAGGATAATATTAGCATAAGTTCTCCTTACTGTAGCCTGAGCCAATGTGTACTGTAAAGAGAAAGAACTCCTGATGACTCAGGTATCTATCACCCTCTCCGCCTCAGGGCCATTCATTTGCAATGCACCTTCATCCAAGGACTGGCACCTACATGTTTGTCTAACCTACTTCACTTCCACCAAGACATCTTTTTGAAGTCCAAAAAGCTCACCAATATTTCTTTTTAAAAAAATATATTTTTTATTGATTTTACAGAGGAAGGGAGAGGGAGAGAGGGATAGAAACATCAAGATGAGAGAGAATCATTGATTGGCTGCCTCCTGCATGGCCCCTACTGGGGATCAAGCCTGCAACCCAAGCATGTGCCCTTGACCGGAATCAAACCCGGGACCCTTCAGTCTGCAGGCCAACGTTCTATCCACTGAGCCAAACCAGCTAAGGCTCTCACCAATATTTCTTATGGCTGCCTTGATTTCTAGATTTCCATTTTATGAAGAACTTGTAATTTATTTCATTTGTCTTCTTTGAACGTCACATGAGTTGTTCCCAATTATTCAGTTTTACCCTAAAAAATGCTGCAATAAATAATCTTGCACATATTATTATGCACATGTTAGAGTGTTCCATCAGAAACAGCACTAGGAGGGGAACTGTGAAGCAGGCTGTGTAAGATGCACTGAGTCATATGTAAACAGAAAACAAAATAAAATCTATGTACAAATTCATTGTCTTATGTAACAAGAGTAGGAGCCAGAGTTTCAGTTTCACCTTTTTGACGGCCTTCAGTAAACCTGGCACCAACTCCAAACCTTCCAAACAGGAGAGTCATGTTTATCAGAGATTTTGTTTCTGGAGATGTTTCCCACAATCGTGTAAATTCCCCAGCAGTTCTGACTTTCCTATCTCAGACCCAAGTCAAAATGTCCAATCTCTTTTAAGGAAAAAGACTTCATTATACAGGGTTTGTCATGGAGAATCTCCCGCACTAACTCATGACATCAGAGAGTTACATCTGTTGGCTCACTAGCTCTCCTCCTTTCATCAAAATAAAGCTCCTCTCAGAAATGAAGGCACAGTTAACAGTTTGGAGCTAGGAATCATTGCTCCCACTCTCTTAATTTTTTATTTTTAAAATATATTTTTATTGAGTTCAGAGAGGAAGGGAGAGGGAGAGATAGAAACATCAATGAGAGCGTGTCATTGAGCTGCTGTCTCCTGCACCCCCCATCCCCCCACTGGGGACTGAGCCCCCAACCCAAACATGTGCCCCTGGCTGGAATCAAACCGGAGACCTTCCAGTCCACAGTCCAATGCTCTATCCACTAAGCCAAACCAGCTAGGGCCCCACTCCCTCTTTTACATGGCTGAGCCTAAAGTATTCCTGTCAGGACAGCGGGATTTGACTTATTTTGATTGTGTGATTTCTGTTTAAGTTTTCCCATGCTTTTGTATCTCGGGGAGAAACAATTCATCCTCAATGGGTTAAATCACCTAAATCTTCCAGATGCTCCTCAGGAGATAGCATTGCACTGCACTCACCTGAGGTCTGTGTTATTTGCTCAACAAAGTATAGCCTCCCCAAAACCCTGCAGCCCTCCACGCAGTCTACTTCCAGCCCAATTCTTGAGTCCGCTGGCATGGGTGGGACCCAGCTCCATGGCTCTTTGGAACCAGGAACTCAAAGACATGACCTTGAGTCTTTCTCTGCCTGTCTCTATCAGCCCAGCATTTCTCCCCAATGTGCTTCCCTCGATCCAGTGGCACATGGGGAGTCAACAAGTCAGGGGTTCAGTATGATTGACCTATGACACCATTCACTTTCACCTCTCCCCTCAACCACATGGGAATGAACAGAAGTTACAGTGTCTCTAGAAAAACATATTCTTCCCCAAGCCACCCCCTTCCTGGGTTCCACCTCCCTATTATCTGTCTAGTTGGTTGAGCTCCTTTCCATCTCAGGACCCAGGGGAATTTCAAACCAAATAAAGAGACATACAAATCAAGAAATAACCTTCATTGAACTGGGGATGGTGGAGTAGAAAAAAAAAACAATGGTGACTCACATGGGAGAAGGTGGTGTGAAATCAGGAGTCCTGCAAGGACAAGTCTGGTCTGTTGGCCAAGGACATGAACAGAACTAATTGGGAGTTTCCTACTGAACCAGAGAAGTGACATTTTTAAAGAGGTAAATGAATGCAATCTAAAAGTGAAAAATACCACATGATCTCACTCATTCATGGATAATTGAGACCATTATAAACTTTTGAACAATAATAGATACAGAGGCAGAGCTGCCTCAAACAGATTGTCAAACTGCAGCGGGAAGGTATCTGATAAAATAGCTGACCAATATGACCATGAAGATTCTCCTACTTACTATCATGAGGGCACTAATGGAAGCCAGACCATTTTCCCTGATAATAACAACCATAAAACTGAGGCCACTGCCTTCAGGAAGTGGATAAAGGCAGCATAAGACCTAAACCTCTGAAATCAAAGAACCTCACAAAGTGAGCACTAGTATAATTGAGCTTTCTGCTGGGGACAATTTCCCAACTTTGTCCAAGTAGCAGGGATCTCATTACAACACAGCAGTCCTTGAGAAAGTCCTTTGTTTTTGACACAGGGTGCAGCTGAAATCTCTTAAGTGTGTCATCCAAGAATTAGTGCACAGGGGGAGCCCCAGAAGTCCATGTGGTTTTTGTTCAAATCTCCTGGAAGCAGGCCCAGCTGCGCCTGTGCAGACAAGACCTCCCAAAGCTGACCAGAAAGATAAGGATTAAGGAAGAAGTAGCTGTGCCTGTGGTAGTTTAATGCAGGAGGTGATTAAGTGATGAAATGGCAAGGCCAATAGAGTTGAATGAAGTTCGATGCTATAGTTTCCCTAAAAAAGAAAGGCACAGTGTGCAGGGCCACATGGGAAAGCAA
>NW_006282383.1:15638-17975 GCF_000327345.1 Myotis davidii
TTTCTTGGGAAGGCAGAGAGGGTGGAGGAAACAGGGTCAGCTACTTTGAATAATGTTGGTGGGCTCTGGGCTTTAGGGTGATTTCTAGCTGTCTGGCTCCTGGCTCTGGTTGATTTCCCCTGAGCTGAGGAAATAGTAGTTTGGTGTGTAAAGTAGATAAAGGGTCTGTGTAAAGAATGGACACTGGGTCGCAGGGAGATGTAAACAGCTTGGCCATTACTTTGTCCTATAATTAGTGGATCTGAAATAGATAAGTACAGACTCTAAGAGCACACAGCGAGGACACAATCCCAGATGGAAGGGCACAAAGGGGTCACACTGACCAAATGCAATGTGGGATTCTGGACTGGATCTGAGCAGGCAGCGGACAGTTAGGGGGCAGTTGGGAAAATGAAAATGAGCTCTGTAGATTAGTTATTAATATCATGCCAATGTTAGTTTCCTGGTTGCAATAATTGTGTTAGATTCATATAAGATACTAACACTAGAGGAAGCTAGGTGAAAGAAGTTCTTTGATGTCTTTAAGACATTTTTGTAAGTCTAAAGTATTTCAAAATAGTAAGTTATAAAGTGTTTTAAAAGATAACAATGAGAAATTATTATCATATTGAATGCAATAGTCATTAAAGATACAATCAGGACACGCTAATACACACCTTTGTTCCCTCAATTACAATTGTGAGCTCCTCCTCTGTCAGTATTATGTATCTAGGTTCCCTGAGCTTTGGTGTGTCCTGGGGTGGTGTGGCTAAGTCATATACAGATAGCTTCCTAGGAAGCCGTCACATGCCACCCAAGCATAGCTGGCAGGGGTGGGGAAACTTTTTGACTCGAGGGCCACAATGGGTTCTTAAACTGGACCGGAGGGCCAGAACAAAAGCATGGATGGAGTGTTTGTGTGAACTAATAAAAATCTAAAAGCAAAGTGTTATGCGAACTGCTGAAGTCCCAGAAAAGCTCAGTGTACTGTTCTTGGATTCCCAAAGAAATAACCCGGACGATTGGCTGTGAAAGGTATGTGCTTATTAGGACTTACATGTGCAGCGCTGGTGGCCAACTATTGAAGTTTACTGTGACACCGGCTTCAACCTGTGAATTTGAACCGCTAAGTCTCACCCTGTCTGTGGATGGGCCCCACTGGGGGCACTGGTAAGTGCTACTGTTTTGCCAGCACCCAGACATTGCCAACACAAGGTTTTATAGAAAACAGGGAAAAAAAACAGAGCATGCAGAAAGAGGGGACATGCGAAAGCTGCGTGAGATCCAAATGCTTTTTTCTTGACTGAAGAGCTGGCCAGGCTCCCAAGGTTTCACAGTCTGATGGCCTTCACTGTGTTTCCCACTGGGTGGGAGGGGGAGTTAGAGCATGAGAGGGGGCCCATGTTCCCATTTACCATACACAAAGGCAGATTGACTCTCAGGATGTGATGGATTCTCAGAACAGGGTCCCGTAGCTCTTACCCACCATATGTGGCCCAGAAAAATTGCCAGAGACCCAACCAGTAGCCATTAAAGCCATTCACCACCCAGTCCATGCCGACTGCAACTTTCCTGAGAGAGATTCATGTTGGGCCACTATCAGAGATTTGGCAAGCGTCTTTCTTTACACTCTGACAGCACCCTTCCTTCTACATCCAGGATCCCAAACAGTGAGTCATAGAGTCACAATCTCAGTTTCTGTTCTGGACAGTAAAGTCTTTAAAGATACAAAGATTTAGTCAGAATGATTGAAAGCACATTCTTTAATGAGAAGCAAGATTGTCAGATTTAGATAGAATCACTTTTCTGAAAACACTTGAATCCCTGAACATAACTACAAAGAATCTTTCTTCCTTGTTATAATTCATGGCTTAAAAAACAGTGATCAAACCTGGCTGGTATGGCTCAGTGGATAGAGCATCAGCCTGCAAACCAAAGGGTCCCGGGTTTGATTCTGGTCAAGGGCATGTACCTTGGTTGCAGGCTCCTCCCCAGCCATGGTCAGGGTACATGCAGGAGGCAACCAATCGATGTGTTTCTCTCACATCGATGTTTCTCTCTGTCTTTTCCTCTCTCTTCTACTCCCTCTAAAAATCAATAGAAAAATACCCTCAGGTGAGAACTAACAAAAACAAACAAACAAAAAATTACAAAATAAAGGTGATTAAATGTTTAAACACACACACACACACACACACACACACACAAAACACAGTGATCATATTTTCCACACAGTTACACAATGTGGGAAGGCTCATTTCTCCTTCACACAGCACTAGCTGAGGTGGCTTGACTAGGCCTGGACTTGCTTCCAGAATGGCTCATTCATGTGCCTGGGAAGCTGGAGCTGGGTGTCCT
>NW_006282383.1:18176-19075 GCF_000327345.1 Myotis davidii
ACAGCTCGATCCGGGCTAACCCCTGAACCTGTCTCCAAGGCCCCCTTTTCTCTTTTCCTCCCTGTTGCTTCTCCTACCTTAAGTCCTATATATGTGTCACTATCCCCAGCTTTAATAAACATACTCTAAAAAGCTACCGGGACTCATCTTGTGAAATCTTTCCTACAGGAAGTCAGGAACCCACACATTACCAACGGTTCCTAGGCAGACACACCTGAGCCCAAATCCACTCAGGTAACATAAGGTACAGACTTTCACTGATTTTGGAGAGAGAGTAAGGAGATAGAGAGAGAGCTAGAAACATTAATGTGAGAGAGAAACATCCATTGGTGGTCTCCTATATGCACCCGCCCCCCCTCCCGCCCACCTTGTGGAGTGAGCCTACAACCAGGTATGTGCCCTGATCAGGAACCAAACCAGTGACCTTTCCATGTACCAAACACTGCTCCAACCTAGTCACAGTAGCCAGGGCAGGACCTGTCATATTTAATAAGGTTTCAAAGGACCCTCCACATCCTAACTGGATTTTTTTTTTTTTATCATAACATTCAATTGCGAGTGAAGGCTGAGTTTAAAATGGATCTGATCTTGCACAGTGTCACTTTTACACTGTCTCTCAAAAAGCCTGTCACCCATCCTAGCAGTTTGGCTCAGTGGATAGAGCGTCGGCCTATAGACTGAAGGATCCCTGTGTTGGATTCAGGTCAAGAGCACCCCCCCACACACACACACACCCAGGATGTGGGCTCGATCCCCAGTAGGGGACTTGCAGGAGGCAGCTGATCAATGATTCTCTCTCATCACTGATGTTTCAATCTCTCTCTCCCTCTCCCTTCCTCTCTCTGAAATCAATAAACATATATTTTTTAAAGAAATGTTATAGAAAATGAATTTTGGAG
>NW_006282383.1:19410-26124 GCF_000327345.1 Myotis davidii
GCCTGACAACCACCCCCTGCTTTATTGACCAGGCATTCCCAGTTATCAACACTGATGATAGCAGAAGACAGCTGGGATGACGGTGGGAGGTGCGGACCCTGCAGACCACAAGCGCCTCCAGCAGCTCTCTAACACTCAGACAGGGACCACGTACCAGCCAAAAAGTGTCTGCCCCTGTGATCGTGTCCATGTCATTATTCAGGAGCTATTGCAACTATCGGGCGTACCAACACTTGGAAGGCGGCTGAGTTTGTGGCTGGGGCAGCCCCTCCTATGGGTCTGGATCCTCTGTGGTGGCTCCGTTTGGTGGTCCAGAAGCTTTGGCAAGTTGCAGCTGCTGCCTCATTGGGTGCCAGGAACCTTCTGGAGTCCTGCTCTCTGCAGTGCACCTGGGCAGGTCTCCTGGGTGCATCCTTACCTGGGGATTATGCCCAGTGAGACCTTGCCCCTGGGAAGAGCAGTCTGGATGTCTAGGCCACTCCTTTTGAGGAATCCTGCCTCTGTCATGTAATGTCTAGTGGTTATTGAAATCCTATTCATCTCCTTGTCTGCGTTTCATGATCTCTTGGTACCTCCTCACAGCAAAAAGATGTTCTCCAGGAGAAAACATGAAAGAAGTTGAAGAAAGATATCCAGGAAAATCAACTTTGACTGAGGCAGCTTGGAGGAGAGGCAGGAGGTGTGTAAGGCTTGACATTTGGCTTTTCTTTTTGTAATGCAGGTGCCTGACTTAAGCTTTGATTGGGGAGGCTTCCACTTCAAAGAGGGCTGCCTGGAATGAACACGTCACCGGCCACAACACTTAAGATCTGCCCCCTCTTGCGTTAGGGATCTTAGTGGAATGTGTTAACTGACCATTTGGATCAACTGTTTTTTTCTCTTCCGTTCCTTGAAATTCTTGCTCTTATGTTATAAATTCACCATAAAGAGTGAATCCTCAACAGCCTGGGCCCCCACTCTTTACCCGAATAAAAGCACAATTCCAAACCCATTCTTCTCTCTCTCTCTCTCTCTCTCTCTCTCTCTCTCTCTCTCTGTCTCTCCCAGTGACTTGGCTGTCTGCCCCAGGTGTGTTATGTAATTTCCAGCTTTAAAAAAATATTTTTAAAGTTCTCTGGTGGTTATTATTGAAGGTAATCTTGCCATCATAGGAAGAACCACAGGGCTGGTCTAATGGGTCGGGGCTGCCTGTCACTACTTGAGCCAATTAAGCAGAGACAGGGTTGAATCATATATGAGCATTCATTCCAATACCGCTGGCATATGGGAGAGCAGCAGGTCATCCACAAAATCTGCTCTGCCCCTCCCACAAGCCAGCTGCTTATATAGGGTAGGGGGACAAAGATTACATGGGAAAGGAAGAATTACAGGCATGAGAAAGTAGGTAAGGTATAATGGTTAAAGGTTACAGGCAATGTGGGCTGGGGGGGTTACACAGGGGGGTGTTTCTGGGTACTCCAGGTATAGATCTTTCCATAATGATAGGTAGTTCTCAGGGAAGGAGGATGGATTGCATTCCAATGTTGGCTCCCATGTGCCAGGGCATACAACTCTCAGCCAGGATAGACTATACTTTCTGTAATCAGAAAAGAACAACCAAAGGACTTGTATGCATGCATATAAGCATAACCAATGGACATAAGACACTGGGGGGTGGTGGCGGCCAGGGGATTGTTAAGGGTGGGGGGGAAAAAGGACACATATGTAATACCCTTTGTAATACTTTTAGCAATAAAAATAAATAAATAAAAAGAAAAGAACAATCATTGTTAACAGACCATGACTAATATTTCTTATAATTATAGCTAGTCCCCACTGTCCATTTCTCCCCCTAACAGAGTCACAACATTGGCTATCGAGAGGGTGAGACCTATGGATAGGCAGGTCTCAGAATCTGTGTGCAGGTGAAGAAGCCTAGGATTAATGTTACAACTTCAAGGCCCATGTGCCCAATGCTTCAAAGACCAAAATTCAAAAGGTCAGTTTGGAGTAAGGGAAGGTTTAATGATTAAGAAGGATCAGCTCGAGAGGAGGGGGTGCCTTAGGGGCTCCCTTAAATCCATCTTAAGAGGGCCTAGAATTCAAGGGAAGGGAGAATGGGAGAGGCAAGGGGTGTGTGATGACTGCAGACATCTGGGTGCCCACAGGGGATCATGACACTCTAACCAACTGAGCTACCCAGCCAGGGAACTATAACAGGAGCTCTTTAGCATGAAGGCCCTGGGGGGAAATACAGACTAGAATTAATAGAGTCAGAGAGCGAACATGCACTCTGTTACATTAACACCATGAGGGGCCTATGCTGATTGCCAGCTAATATTCCCAATGTGCTTTATTTTATAGTCAGCCCATTCAATTAGTCATTGCTCCCTTAGCTTTCTGTCACTCCATCCTCATTTACCACTCTCGCTTGTAAGTTTTACTCAATTATCTCAGGGGGGACCCTATAATGTGGGTGCCCATAAATTCTCCTTCTCCATGGATTATCTTTTGATGTTAAATGTTGATGGAATTTTGTTGCTAATATAATATATTTTTCAGAATCTAACTTTCTTGAGATAAGCATGCTTATACTTCTGCTTATACTTCTCTATGCATCATGTCCTAACGTAAGAGATATGACAGACGCCAGCAGGCCTTGTTGGGCAAGGCTATTTGCTGAGTTCATTATGCTTCACATCTCTAAGGACCCATGGGAAAGGGTCTCCACTCTCGCCAGTACAGAGTATGAAGGTCTATGTAGTGAGACTCATGCCTTTCACCCTTAGAGACGATGTCCAAGCAAGGTCACTAAATGGTCCTGTGTCCAGCCATCGGGAAAGGAATTTTCTGGCTGCTTTAAGTCAACAGTAAAAGTCACAGACACTTGCGTCTGGAACATTTGCCTCAAATGTGACACCTCTCATGGGAAGCGGTCTTCAGAGGGAGCATCTGAAAGGACACAGAATGGGGCTCTATTTTCTGCTCAAGTTTTTTATAAACCTAAAATGGCCATTAAAAATGTTTATTAGTTTAAAAGTGTATGTAGTTTCACTGCTTGTAGGTGTGATCATTTATGATCTGAGATAACTGAGTAAAAACTTACAAGCAAAAGTGGTAAATGAGGATGGAGTGACAGAATGAGAAGGGAGCAATGGCTAAGAGAATGGGCACATTAGAAAATAAAGCACATTGGGAAAATTAGCTGGCAATCAGCTTAGTTCCCTCAAAGGCGTTAATGTAACAGAGTGCATGTTTGCTCTCTGACTCTATTAATTCTAGCCTGTATTTCCCCCCAGGGCCTTCATGCTAAAGAGTTCCTGTTATAGTTCCCTGGCTGGGTAGCTCAGTTGGTTAGAGCATCATCCTGATACACCAAAGTTGCAAGTTCAACCAACGAATTCTATACACCCCCCCTCTCTGGATTGTGTTAAGAGAAAAAAACAAGTGGTCCAAATAGTCACTTAACACAATCCACCAAGATCCCTAAAATAAGAGGTGGGATAGGCCAATGCTCTAATCACTGAGCCAAACCAGCCAGGGCAAACCTGCAATTTTTCGTGTACAAGACAACACTCTGCCAACTGAGCTACCCAGCTAATGTCATCAACTACTTTTAAATCCTTATTACTTCCCTATCTTTCTGGAAATATGTGCGCGCACGCATGCACACACACACACACACACACACACATACACTCGATCGCATTTTTATACACCAAAAAGAACATGAGTTAGAGAAACTGAAAAAAAAATCTCATTTACCATCCACTCATCTATTGATGGATACTTGGGCTGTTTCCAGATCTTAGCTATCATAAGTAACGCTACAATGAACACAGGGTACATATATATTCTTTGTCTGGTGTTTTGGTTTCTTAGGATATATTCCCAGAAATGAAACCTCTGGGTAAAACAAAAAACAAAGGAGATAGTAGGGATAAACTTAACCAAGGAGGTAAAAGACCTTTGTTCAGAAATCTAGAACATTGACAAAGGAAATAGAAGAAGACACAAACAAATAGAAGCATATACTGTGTTCATGGATTCAAACAATTAACATCATTAAAATATCCATACTATCCAGAGCAATCTAAAGACTCAATACAATCTCTATTAAAATTCAGCAATCTTGAGAAAGAAGAACAAAGTTGGAGGGATCACAATACTAGATATAAAACTATACTACAAAGCTATTGTAATCAAAACAGTATCATCTTGGCATAAAAATAGACGTACTATTCAATGAAACAGAATAGAGAACCCAGAAATTATACCTCAAATATATGGACAATTAGCTTACAACAATAGTGGCAAGATCATACTATGGGGAAAGGAAAGTCTCAACTTTGATGTGGTTGTGAAAGGAGACAAGTACTACATTTACCTACGCCTCCATCTTGACCAGAAGTCCCTTACTTTAGTTGGTATGATTGAAAGCTCCTATGAGGCAGGAATAAAATCAATACAGCCGGCTGAATTAATTGCCTTAACTCAGGTATGTCACTAGCTAGACTTTGACTGCAAATATATACACTGATAGCCGGTATGCTTCTTGAGTAGCACATGATTTGCCATGCTTTGGGAATAGAGAGGTTTCTTAACTTCCTAAGAGCAACCTATTACAAATGGACAACAGGTTGCAGAATTATTAAGGCCATTCAACAACCCAGATAATGGATTATAATTATGCTATCAGGCCACTCTGAATTGGATACTATGGAAGCTAAAGGAAATCAATTGGCAGACAGAACTGCTCAGCAAGCAGCCCTAAAGGATAAAGTTATCCAGATTTGCAAATATCTATCCCACAAAACACATTTTAAAACTCTTATCATTTCGGGAAACTGCCACAGACAAAGAAAAATGGATATAGAAACAAAAGGAGGAACTTGTAACAGTAATCAACAATTGTGGATTGGACCCAATAAAAGACCTGCTGGGGACCTGATAAACTGATGTCACAGGGGAATCAATACTATTGGGAACCTCCTCCCTCAATGGCCCTCAAAACTTATAGTCATGATTCTATTTGCCCTAAATACAACCCTGAAAGCCCACCCATGGGTCCCAGGGGCATTTCCTTTACCCCTGGGGCTTCTGAGATATGGCAGATGGATTTTATCCTAAGGCCACCATCTCAAGGATATAATTGTGTATTTGTATTAATTTGTATGCTTTCACATTGGACAGAGACTTTTCCTTTCAGGGGAGCAACAACACAAACTATAAAGAATTTTTACTGAGAAAATAATCCCCATATGGGAATTCTCTCTGAGTTACACAGTGATGGAAGGACTCATTTCACTGGACAAGTAATTACATGTATATGTGAAAGTTGGCCTATGTTTCAGCATTTTCATTGTATTTATCACCTCTAATCAGTAGGATTGATGGACAAATTAATGAAACAATAAAGATCTAATGGGCAATATTAACAGATGCTCTTAATCTCTCGTGGCCCAAAGTCGCCCCTCATTCTGTTAATCTTCAACCTGCAATCCACCCCTTTTGGGAGACATCAATGATCACCTTTTGAGATGATAAAGGGTTGCCTATAAGTTTTTCTCTCTCTTGGACCGTGACCAGCATGGCTGGAGAGCGGACGAGTCCTGAGTAGGGGCAATGGGGGATTGAGAAAAATAGACAGACACAGAGACAGTAGGGAAATCTGGGACCAGGTGGGACACTGTCCTCTGATGGCAACACAGTGACCCAGAACTAGTGCAGCACTTTTATTAGATACAGAGTGATACCAGGAAGTTTTGCTAGAGTTTAAGACAAAAGAAATTATGTGAAATTGTGGTTAAAGATCAAGCTGCAATTCTGCATTCTTGTGGCTTCTTTTTAATTGTCACTCCTGGCTGAGCCTGGATAACTGTGTCCATTCCTGGTGCCTGGCTGAACTTAGATAATGAAACCCACCCACTGGCGCCTGAGCTAAAGGTCAGGCTGACAACATACCTGCCTCTAGCAAGGCATGTTTCCAGGACATGACTCTGCCGACAATCAGCTCATGTGCCTTCCCAGGCGCTCTCTACAGTAGCCTTATGAGATCAGATGAAGGGACTTAACAGACAACATTATTAAAAGGAGACACATTAAAGTATTGCTAAGGTTTGATGAAGTCACTGCAGGAAAATGTCCAATTGGTAACCACTTCCTTTACAAGGACCTTCCAGGATGCAAAGACTTGAAGGATCACCCACAGCAACCTGGAGATTTTGTGTATTGGGAGCCATCAAATAAAGATTCTCTACATCCTAGTCAAAAGGGGCCATGTCAGTTAAACGGATTATTAACCAATCCGTTTGCAGCTAATTTGAAGGGTGTAAAATCATGGATTCATGTTTCTTTTCTTTTTTAATATATTTTACTAGAAGCCCGGTGCACAAAAATTTGTACACTCTGGTGGGAAAGGGGGGTCCCTCAGCCCGGCCTGTGCCCTCTCGCAGTCTGGGACCCCTCAGGAGATAATGCCCTGTTGGCTTAGGGCAGCTCCCAGGTGGCAGAGGGCAGGCCCAATCCCTAGGTGCAGCCCCTGGTTGGGCTCAGAGCAGGGCCGATTGGGGAGTTGGGGCACCGCCCCCTATCATGCACAGAGCAGGGCGGATCGGGATGTTGCGATGCCACCCTCAGTCACGCTCAGGGTAGGGCCTATTGGGGGGTTGGGGCACCCCCTCCTGTCACACTCAAGGCAGGGTCGATGGGGAGGTTGCGGGCCCACCCCGTCAC
>NW_006282383.1:26792-29088 GCF_000327345.1 Myotis davidii
TCATTTCACTTAGCATAATTCTCTCCAGTTCCATCCATGCTGTTGCAAATGGTAAGAATCCCTGCTTTTTTACCACAGCATACTAGTCATTGTGGAGATGTACCAGTGTTTTAATCCACTCATCTGCTGATGGGCACTTAGGCTGTTTCCAAATCTTAGCTATGGTAAATGTGCTGCTATGAACATTGGGGTGCATATATCCTTTCTGATTGTTGTTTCTAGTTTCTTGGGATATATCCCTAGAAGTGGGATCACTGGGTCAAATGGGAGTTCCATTTTTTTTTTTTAATATATTTAGGATTGATTTTTTAAAGAGAGGAGGGGAGAGGGATAGAGAGTTAGAAATATCGATGAGAGAGAAATATCGATCAGCTGCCTCTTGCACACTCCCCACTGGGGATGTGCCCGCAACCAAGGTACATGCCCTTGACCGGAATCGAACCTGGGACCCTTCAGTCTGCAGGCAGAAGCTCTATCCACTGAGTCAAACCATTTAGGGCTGGGTTCATGTTTCTTATTTAAAAAAGCAACCACACCCAAAATGGTCAACAGTTCTTGTTTCCTAACCAAGGAGATCTCTGAGGACGAGAGGAAGAGGACATCTGGGTAATCAATATTCCAAGATCCCCAACCTGACCTGCTAAAAGTTTAGACTTTAAGACTATTTATTACTTTGAGATTTTATAATTTTAGATTTCTTTCTCATTGTATTTTGATATAGAGCTGTTGCTGTAAGACTTTGTTGGATCATATATATAGTAGATGCCTGGTGCACGAAAATTCATGCACTGGGGTGGGCCTGGCCTGTGCCCTCTTGCAGTCCAGGAACTCTCAGGAGATGTCCACCTGCTGGCTTAGACCCACTCCCGGGGCAGTCAGACATCCCTCTGGCAGCCCAGGAGCCCTAGGGAGATGTCCAACTAAGCCGTTAGTCAGACATCCTTAGGGATGTTGCAGAGGCGAGAGAGGCTCTTGCCACTACCAGAGTGCTGGCTAGCCATGAGCTGGCTTCTGGCTGAGCAGCGCTCCCCTTGTGGAAGCACACTGGCCAGTAGGGGGCAGTTCCTGCATTGACCGTCTGCCCCCTGGTGGTCAGTGCACGTCATAGTGACTGGTTGGTAATGCTGGGGGTCTTTCCCAGCATCTGGGAGGGTCCAGGAATCTGGAGAAGGTGCTGCGTGTATATTGATAAAGAGACCAGAAATAAAATATAAATTTTTAATCCATGGGGAGCCATGGTTACCTTCAGTAACCAAGTGTTTACAATCCTATACCTCTATCCCTGCTACATCTACATAGAAAGTGTACATCCCCTTCCCTGACCAAACATGGAAAAGTTAGTTTGAAATGAAAAAGTTAGTTTGAAAGGCTGCTACTCTTGCCCACTTATTAGAAAATGACATTCTAATCACTCATTATGATGATAACACTGATTATTCACTAGTTATCCTCTGGCTTTTCCCAATTATATTTTATTATTTTTTAGTTACAGTAACATTCAATATTGTACATATTAGTTTTATGTGTACAGCATAGTGGTTAGACATTTATATAATTTATAAAGTGATCCCCTCAATAAGTCTAGTACCCAACTAACACTATACATAGTTATTATGATACTAGAGGTCTGGTGCACAAAATTTGTGCACAAGGGGTGGTCCCGCAGCCTGACCTGCACCTCTGCAATCTGGGAGTCCTCAGGGGAGTCCTCAGGGGAACCCTCTCCAGTCCGGGAGCACTGATGGCTTAGGCCCATACTCTCTGCTCTCTGCGGGGCCTGGCCCCTCCATGCCCACTGCCCAGAGGCTCTCTGCAGCCGGGGAAGAACACTTGCATCGTCGCCATGCCTCACCACTGTGGTGACCATGCAAGTGTCCCACCCCGGCTGCGCTGTGTGCGCACGCTGCCGAGAGGCCCTCCCCGACTGGGGTGGAATGAAGCAAGCATTCCGCCAGGACGCTCATGCTGCCGGCTCTCAGTGGCCAACCTCCCAGGACTGGGGGACTCTGGCAGGGCTGAGGGGACTGGGCACCGCCATCTTGTGGCTATGGACGCCACCATATTTGTGATGGAGTGATGGTTAATTTGCATAGTACCCTTTTGTTATATAGAATTATTGATTCTATTCTAGAATAGAGAGCCCAGAAATTGGCTCGAACCAATATGCTCAATTAATATTTGACAAAGGAGGCAAGAACATGCAATGGAGCCAAGATAGTCTCTTCAATAAATGGTGCTGGGAAAATTGGACAGATATATGCAAGAAAATGAAACTAGACCACCAACTTACACCATA
>NW_006282383.1:29989-38078 GCF_000327345.1 Myotis davidii
AACCAAAGGACTTGTATGCATGCATATAAGCATAACCAATGGACATAAGACACTGGGGAATAGGGGAGGCTAGGGGACTGTCTAGGGCGGGGGGGAAAAATGGACACATATGTAATACCCTTTGTAATAAAAAATAAAATTTAAAAAAAAGAATTGAAGCAAAGTAAAAAAAAAAAGAAAAAAAAAGAATTATTGATTCTATTCTCTATGCTGTACTGTATATACCAGCCGTGGGCAAACTACTGCCCGCGGGCCGGATACAGCCGTTTGAAATGAATAAAACTATTGAAAAAAAAGACCGTACCCTTTTATGTAATGATGTTTACTTTGAATTTATATTAGTTCACACAAACACTCCATCCATGCTTTTGTTCCGGCCCTCCAGTCTAGTTTAAGAACCCATTGTGGCCCTCGAGTCAAAAAGTTTGCCCACCCCTGGTATATACCATGACTATTTTGTTACTACCAATTTGTCCTTAATCTTTTCATGTTTTTCACTCAGCCCCCAACTCCACCCCTTCTCTCTGGCAATCATCAGTCTGTCCTCTGCATCTCTGAGTCTGTTTCTGTTTTGTTTGTTTATGTTGTTCTTTAGATTCTAGATATAATTGAAATCATATGGCATTTGTCTTTTTTTGACTGACTTATATCACTTAGCATAATACCCCATAGGTCCATCTATGCTATTGCAAATGGTAAGATTTCATTCTGTTTTATGGCCAAGTAATATTCAATTGTGTATATACCACATCTTTTTTATCAGTTTTTCTATTGATAGACACTTAGGTTGTTTCCACATTTTGGCTATTGTAATAACGCTGCAATGAGCATAGCGGTGCAGATATATTTTTGAATTAGTGTTTTGGATTTCATCAATATATCAACAAACAACAGTGTTGGTGAGGATGCAGAGAAAAGGGAACCTTCATACACTGTTGGTGGGATTGCAAATTGATGCAGCGACTATGGAAAAACAGTATGGTGGTTCCTCAAAAAATTGAAAATAGAGCTATCTTATGAGCCAGCAAACCCACTTCTAGGTATTCATCTGAAGAAGTCCAAGATACTGTTTTCCCCCACTATTAATAACTTAGTCACATACTATGAGTCAAATATTTGCTATTGGATTATTGTTATCATGTAGCGGTCAAGCCGAATGAAGTTAACTAGAAGAGGACGCTCTGCCAGGAAAAGGCGGGAGCCTGCAAGCAGGCCACGTCAGACCGAAGTCAAGCAAGCAAGACTTATTGTTCAGAGGCAGAACTTTCCTTGAGGTGATAAATAGTCATGAGGGCATGGAAAGTTCAAGAGAGGGTACAATGCTGCAGGTGGAAAGGGTCTTTGTATAACAAAAGAAATTAATAGTGTAATGTATAACTTAGCCTTGATGATCTCATAAGCATGCCTGTTAATCATTGTCACCTGCTGTACTCCATTGTTATTTGCTGTACTCCCCAAATAAAAGCCATGAGGGCTTTGGGGGCTTTGCTACTTGCCTGACTAGAAATAGCCCTCTGCTTCTCTAACTTCATCCTGCACACCAAGCTTGCCTCAGTATCTCCGTTCACAAAGAACATCAATATTATCGTTTCTCTTTTTATTATGTAAATGTTATAATAAATGAAGAAAGAAGAGGCACAAATACATAATTATATCCTTGAGATGGTGGCATTAGGATAAAATCCATCTGCCATGTCTCAGAAGTCCCAGGGGTAAAGGAAATGCTCCTGGGACCCAGGGGTGGGCTTTCAGGGTAGTATTTAGGGCAAATAGAATCATGGCTATAAGTTTTGAGGACCATTGTGGGAGGAGGTTCCCAATAGTATTGTTTCACCCGCGACATCAGTTCATTGGGTACCCAGCAGGTCTTTTGTTGGGTCCAATCCATAATTGTGGATTACTGTTAAAAGTTCCTCCTTTTGTTTTTATATTCATTTTTCTTTGTGGCAGTTTCCTGCAATGTGAAGAGTTTTTAAATGTGCTCTGTGGGGTAGATATTTGAAAATCTGGATAACTTTATCATTTAGGGCCGCTTGCTAAGCAGTTCTGTCTGCTAATTGACTTCCTTTGGCTTCCATAGTATCCAATTTAGAGTAGCCTGATATCATAATTATTGTCCATTGTTTTGATTGTTGAATAGCCTTAATAATAATGCAACCTGTTGTCCATTTGTAATAGGTTGTTCTGAGGAGGTTAAGAAATATCTTTGTTTCCACAGCTTGGCAAATTATGTCCTACTCAAAAACATAGCAGCTATCAGTGAATGTATTTGTGGTCAAGGTCTTTAGCTAGATGACAGGCTGAGTGAAGGCAATTAATTTAGCCTGTTGTGCTGATTTTATTACTGCCTGATAGGAGCTTCCAATTACACCAACTAAAGAGGTAGTGAACTCTGGTCAAGATGGAGGCATGGGTAAATGTAGTACTTGTCTCTTTTCACAACCACATCAAAGTTATAACTAAACTACAGAACAACAATGGACACAGACACTGGAGTGGTGGGGGCTTCCCAGGGTGGGAATGGCTGGGGGGGTTAAATGGGGGGAAAGGAGACATATGTAATACTTTAGACAATAAAATTTTGAAAAATAAAAAAAATCAAAAATAAAATAAACTACAGAACAACCTTCATTCCGTACCGCTCTTACCTCCTTTGTCAAATATTAATTGACCATATTGGCATGGATGGATTTCTAGGGTCTCTGTTCTGTTCCATTGGTCTATATGCCTGTTCTTGTGCCACTACCAGGCTGTTTTGATTATAATGGCTTTGTAGTATAGTTTGATATCCAGTGCTGTGATCCCTCTATTTTCTTCCTCAAGATTGCTGAATTTTACTAGTAATAGAGATTGCATTGAATCTGTAGATTGTTCTGGATAGTATGGATATTTTAATGATGTTATTTATACCAATACATGAACATAGTAAATGCTTCTACTTGTTTGTGTTTTCTTCTATTTTCTTTTTCAATGTCCTATAGTTTTCTGCATATAGGTCTTTTACCTCCTTGGTTAAGTTTATCTCTGGTATCTTTTTGTTTGTTTGTTTGTTTGTTTGCTTGCTTGCTTGCTTGACCCAGTGATTCCACTTCTGGTAATATATCCTAAGAATTCCAAAACCCCAATAAGAAAGAATATATGTACCCCTATGTTCATTGCAGCGTTACTTATGATAGCTAAGATCTGGAAATAGCCCTAGTATCCATCAATAGATGAGTAGACAGTAAATGGGGTGGATTTTTTTTTTCAGTTTCTCTATCTGATTGTTTGTGATTGGTGTATAAAAATGCCATAGAGTGTGTGTGAGTGTGTGTACATATTTCCAGAAATTGTGTGTGTGTGTGTGTATACATATTTCCAGAAAGATAGGGAAATAGTAAATCAAAATAAGTAATTTAAAAGTAATTTAGTTGATGACATTGGGTAGCTCAGTGGGTCAGAGCATTGTCTTGTACACCAAAAATTGCAGGTTTGCCCCGGCTGGTTTGGCTCAGTGATTAGAGCATTGGCCTGCCCCACCTCTTATTTTAGGGATCTTGGTGGATTGTGTTAAGTGACCATTTGGACCACTTGTTTTTTTTCTTCTTAATACAATTGAGAGGGGTGGGTAGAACTCATTGGTTGAACCTGCAACCTTGGTGTATCAGGATCACGTTCTAACCAACGGAGCTACCCAGCCAGGGCAATCTAGCCGGAGCTATTTGCATGAAGGTCTTGGGGAAGTACAGGCTAGAATTATTGAGGCTGAGAGGATAAATACCTGAGTCATTAGAAGTTCTCTCTCTTAACGACAAACATTGGCTCAGGCTACAATCACAAGAATCTAATGCTTATTGTCTGGAGTCTTTTCAAACAATTTCACAGCAGGAAGGCCATGAGCAAGAGTGCCAACCCAGGAATGAAAGGCAAAGTTACTCAGAGAAATTCTATCTCTGGATGCCGTCACCCTCCTATCAGACTTCAAATCTCTCCACCTCAAGACACACACCACACCTTTGCTTAGGACCCAGCACAGCAGGAGGACAAAGAATGAAACAAGTCATAACCTTAGACCACACCTTGCAGACCAAAATTTTTTAAAAAACACCTCTTTGTTTAATTGAGCGCACAATTAAGCCCGATGTTAGCATTCAGTATTAAATGGGACACACAGCGCTGTGTTCTCCAAAGCCCTCAGAGGACCCTGTACCCCACCCCACCCCTGTATCCCAGGGCCAGGAGGATCCCAGGCTCCTATCGGGGCAGCTGCAGGAATCATGGGCTCTGGTCCCTCTGGTAGGTCTCCCTTCAACTAGAACCACAAACAGGGACTTTGTGAGACTGGGCTTGAGGGAGATATAGATGCAGAGCAGGTGAATGAGAATCTGGGACAAAAGGTGGAGAGATGGAGGACAGAGCAGGGCACCCTGCCTGGAGGACCCTGACATTAAACTGTCCCCTCTCACCCCACTCTCTCTGAAGCCTGGAGCACATTAGGGCCCTACCTGAGGCATTCCTTCCTGACGGGAGCAGAGGAGCAGTCAGACTTCACTATTGGCACCTTTTCCTCAAAGTTATCTTAGTCATCTTCTCTAGGAAACCAAAAGATTTCTAGCACATCTAGAAATAGGGTCAGTAGGTGCAGCTATATACACACAGACACTCTGGACAAAGGGCAGTAGGTCTCTTCCACAGGGCAGTTCTCAGGGTCATCATAGATATAGTTCCCACACCTGGAGGCTGGCTGGCACAGCCAGAACCTTGTTCTGAGGGGAATCCTGGGGGATGGAGCAGGTGTGGGTCCCAGAAAGCAATAAATCCGGTTCTCACTCTGGTGAGATGTAGGAGCCCATCTCACTACTCCACAGGCGACTTCCTCCCCCTTCTTATCCTCACCTGAAACTCCATCTGAGTCTAAGCACAGGTGCACAAGCATGCAGACCAGCCCTGTGGGAAAGTAATACGGTTGACAACAAGCTAATTTGTAGTCACATTTCCTGCCTGGGTATGCCCTGAGTCTAGCTTAGGTTTTGTTAGTTTTGAGGATGACTCTTTGGGGATCTGGTTCATCAGGTTGGGGGCAGCACCCCAGAGTTGGTCTTGGGCTCTCTGGGAACCTGGAAGGTGAAGGATGCAGGGATGCTCCAAAATAGACAAGATGAGAGTCCAGGGAGAGGATTGAGTGTCCTGTTGGTGGCAGGTGCTGCTGAAGCTGAAGTGTTGCAGGGGACATGGGGATGGGAGAGAGGGGCTGGGGTGGACCTTTAAGGATGTTGCCTGATGACAGGCCTGAGAGATTGGTCCTGTAGCTACACATCCAAACTTCCTTCCCAGCCCCGCTCCCTTTTTTTTTTTTCACATAAGAGACTTAGATTTTACATCCCCCAAAAGAAAGTTTCTTTTAATATATGCTTTGGAAAATAATCAAATCTTATCCTGTCATCTCTCCCAAAGGGGGCGCCACCAAAGGGTCAGCAAAAGCCCTCCCACCTCAGCCCCCACTAGTCAAAGGCAGAATGGGCACATCAGGTTAGCTGAGCTTGAGTCACCTGCCAGTACCCTATCATCAAGGGGTCTGGGATAAAGAGTTCTGGCATTTCAGATGTGGCCTCACCAAGTCTCATAAGGTCAGGTACCCCCAGACAGAGAAAAGAGTTCATATCTTTCCTATGGGATCTTGTGCTTCAGAGAACAGAAAATCATTGATCAGCTGCCTCCTGCACGTCCCACTCCGAGGATTGAGCATGTAACCCAGGCATGTGCCCTGACTGGCAATCGAACCGTGACCTCCTGGTTCATAGGTCAAAGCTCAGACACTAAGCCATGCTGGCGGGCAGACAGCCTTTTTGTTGTTGTTGTTGCTGCTGTTGTTGTTTCAGAGGCTCAGAGGAGAAGAGAGGGTTTTGTACTGGAGAAGGGAGAGCAGAGCTGTGACCTGTCAGTGGAGGTAAGAATCATGCATGTTAGGTCTCTTCTCCATCCAGCACCCAGGGGGTCCTTCATGTGGGTAGCACTGCCCTCTGCACTTATCACCGCGGGTGCCTTCCCATCACACTTGGCAGAGAATCCCAGATCCTCATCATGGCTACATGACCCCATGTGACTTCACGCCTGGAGGCTCTCATCACCTGCTCCATTCTTCTCAGCCCACTCCTCTCCCCCTTACAGTCTTCATGTCTCAAACACATAAATTCTGCTTCCTTCAAGATTTCTCACTCACCTTCTCCTCGGTCCCTCCTCCAGAGACCTGCACACCTCTCTGCCCCATTGTATTCCAACCTTTACTCTGATGTCACCTCTGCAGGGAGGTGTGTCCGAAATAGCCCCTGTCCCCATCCTTCCTGATCCCTGCTACCACTCTGACATATTTTTGTTTGTTGTCCTTGTTTTGGCACGGTATATATGTATTTTCTTGGTTTTGCTCTGCTTACACCAAGAACTAATGTTCTAGGATGCCAGGGACTTTGTTTTATTCATGGCTGTGACTTCAGCACCACGGACAGTGCCCAGCACAGAGCAGGCCTTCAATATTTTTCTGCTGAAACCAGTTTGAGAAAAAATGAATGAATATGACTGAACTTAATGCCATTGGAGACATGACACAAAGGGAGCCCTGTCTTTCGTAAAATAGGAATTTGCAAAGAGGTTTTACCATGAAGGTTCAATCTGCAACTTTAGACTGAATCTTCCTTCAAGGGTCTCTCCTGGTAGAGCGGAACCCAGCAGGAGCTGAGGGAGGAAGAAGCTTCCTTGGAGATGAAAATTGAATTTCAGTGAAATTACGTAGGGTCCTTGCCATGGGACCAGTATGTACAACCCACCTCAGGACCATTTTTTCTGGTGCCTGAATCCATGTCTACACCCTTAGAGGCAGCAGAATACTGGGTCCTTATTCCAGGCACACCCCCTCCCTGCATGCCCTTCCAAATCCTGGCTTTCTCTATCCCCTATTCTGGGCTAGAGAAATAAGAAGGCAGCAGGAGTGAGAGAAATAATATGAGAACAAAACATTGATTGGCTGCCTCCTGCACACCCCTTGCCTGGGATTGAGCCCCAAACCCAGGCATGTGCCCTGACCAGGAATAGAATGGAATGGAACCAACATCCTTTCAGTGCATGGGATAGTGCCCAACCAACTGAGCTACACTTGCCAGGGCATGTAATCTCAATCCCCACTCCCCAGAGACAATCTCTACTCTTGGTTGGTCCTTTCTGTGACTTGTTTACTTCAAAACGTCATGAAGCATAGGCCGGGAAGCTCAGTTAGTTACAGCATCTTCCCAATACACCATGGTTGCAAGTTTGATCTGCTGTGGTCAGAGCATGCACAAGAAGCAACCAGTGAATGCATAAATAAGCAAAAAAACAAACCTATGTTTCTCTCTATATCTGTCTCTCTCTCCCTTTTCTCTCTCTCTCTCTCTCTCTCTCAGATCCATACAAAACAAAACATGAAATACAAAACCTCTGAGTTGTGATGTCGAAAACGTGATTTGGCAAGGAATAATTAAGAGCAAAGAAAGCCTCACTTGCCTTAAGGCTCTTAAATTAAGCAAAAATGAAAGGTGTTGACATGTGACAAAAGGAATCAATAAAAAATGAGACTATGTAATTAACTAAATATAAGATGTAACAGATGAAATAATTTAACTGCACAGATAAGAAGGTGTAGTAAAATCTACCCAGAGAAAATGCCTATCTTTGTAGACCTTTTCTCAAGAAAAAAAAATATTAGAAGGATGGGCATTAAGAAGGAAAATAACACCTAAGCAACATAGTTTGTCAGAAATATTGAGATTACATGCCCTGGCAAGTGTAGCTCAGTTGGTTGGGCACTATCCCATGCACTGAAAAGATGTTGGTTCCATTCCATTCTATTCCTGGTCAGGGCACATGCCTGGGTTTGGGGCTCAATCCCAGGCAAGGGGTGTGCAGGAGGCAGCCAATCAATGTTTTGTTCTCATATTATTTCTCTCACTCCTGCTGCCTTCTTATATCTCTAAAAAATCAATTAAAGAACTATCCTATCTAATAAAAGAGAAAGATGGTAATTGGTGTACGACCGCTACCCTTCCCATTGGCTAATCAGCGAGATATGCAAATTAACTGC
>NW_006282383.1:38852-39596 GCF_000327345.1 Myotis davidii
TTGTGCCCTGACCCCCCAATCGGCCCTACCCTGAGCGTGACTGAGGGTGGCATCACAACCTCCGGATTGCCTTGCTCTGTGCATGACAGGGGGTGATACCCCAACTCCCCAATCGGCCCTGCTCTGAGCCCGACCAGGGGCTGCACCTAGGGATTGGGCCTGCCCTCTACCACCAGGGAGCAGCCCTAAGCCAACAGGGCGTTATCTCCTGAGGGGTCCCAGACTGCAAGAGGGCACAGGCCGGGCTGAGGGACCCCCCTTTCCTACCAGAGTGCACAAATTTTTGTGCACCGGGCTTCTAGTATATACATATAATTTCATTTCTATGCTGTCAGTAGCTTTTAAAAAATTAAGACGTGTCCAGTGTTGCTTGGTGGTTAGAACATTCCATGAACAGAAGGATCTCGGGCTCGATTCCAGGTAAAGGAAACACACTAGTCCCTCCTACTTCTGTTGCGGGTAAACTCCCCAACCCAGTCAGGGCAGGTGCAGGAGACAGCCAGTCCATATATCTCTCACATCAAGGTCTTTCTCTCTCTCTCTCTCTCTCTCTCTTTGTCTCTCTCTCTCCCTCCCTCCCTCCATTCCACTCTCTCTAAAAAAGCAATGGAAAACATCCTGTGGAGAGGATTAACAACAAATTTAAAAGAAGAAATATTGAGAATACAAAAGAAAACCTTTTCCAGGAAATGTCAGCATTATTTTCTTTTCTTTTCTTTTTTTCAAATTTTATTTTTTATTACA
>NW_006282384.1:0-1177 GCF_000327345.1 Myotis davidii
GGGAGCCACAGCCAGACTCACCTGCACCCTGAGGGGTGCTACTGATCCTATCAGTGCTTACTGGATAGCCTGGTACCAGCAGAAGACAGGGAGCCCTCCCCGGTTTCTCCTGGAATATAAATCAGACTCAGATAAGCACCAGGGCTCCGGGGTCCCCAGCCGCTTCTCTGGGTCCAAAGACGCCTCGGCCAATGCGGGGCTCCTGACCATCTCGGGGCTGCAGCCTGAGGACGAGGCTGACTATTACTGCGCTACAGCTTTTGGCAGTGGGAGCAGCTACCGTTACGCACAGTGTCTCAGATGACGAGGAAGTGAGACCAAAACGTCTGGGCCCCAAGGTGGTGCCTCTGTGCCTCCATTAGCGAGAAGCTTTTGTGGAGGCCTCTGCCTGGAGACGGTGTCAGACCCACAGTGAAAGGGCCAGTCCCACAAGGTGCCAATCACAGCTGGGAGGTCCCAGGTTTCACACAACCTCTTGGTGATACAGCAAAGGTTCCCAAAATCCCTCCCTTGGTTCATTGAATTAACTAACTGCACCTTAGCCCTCTCCCCTTGAAGAAATGGGGGCAGGTGAGGGGTTTCCAAGCTTCTAATCCTCCCTGCCCTCTCCAGTGGCCCATCCTCATCCAGGAGCCCACCCAGCGTCCCCTCATCAGCAAAGGCCGCCCGTCCCCCAGGGAGTGACAAGGGTTCCAGGAGCCTGTGCCGGGGCCAGGGGCCGAGACCAGCGTATATTTCCTATCAGCTCACATCCTGTGTCTGCACCTGCACATGGTCACCCAGACAGCCATGCTCCCCACATGTTAATGTCACGTGTGTGAACCCTGTGTCACCACTGATACCTTCAAGTCTGGTATGTTAGTGTCCACCCTGGTCATGGGCTCCACCTTCTCCTTCTCTGATCAAACCCACAGAAGGTTGGTCACAACCAGCACAGACTCTCAGTGACACCCTCCCTCCCCCTCTTCCCTCCTCTGCTGCTGCCTCCCTCACCCGCTCCTCTCCTCGGGCTCCTCAGCTCTTAACTCCATCCTCACGGGAGGGTTTCAGGGAAAAGCAACCAGTTCCTGCTGCAGTTCCGTCCCCCAGGCCTCCGTCTCTGGGGAGGGTGAGTCACAGGAGATAATCAGCATCGACTCCCTTCAGAGTCCTGTTCCCTCTCTCACCTCACACCTGA
>NW_006282384.1:7116-14824 GCF_000327345.1 Myotis davidii
GGGAGCCTAGCTCCAGCCCCAGGGCCCAGGGAGGGCTGGGCATCCCTGGAGGGACTCTCATTTGCATGGCAGCCCCTCCCCTGGCAGAGGGGTGGGGAGAAAAGGAGGCCTGGGCAGCCCAGCCCCACTGTGGGCTCAGGGCTGTGAGCACCATGGCCTGGACTCCTCTGCTCCTCGCGCTCCTCTCTCACTGCACAGGTAGGGACAGGCCTGGGACCCGGCTTCTTCCCTTCCTGCTCAGGCTCCTGGGAAACGTCCCCTGGTCCCTGCCCGTCACTGACAAGTGTCTGTGTCTGCAGGGTCCCTCTCCCAGCCTGTGCTGACTCAGCCGCCCTCCCTCTCTGCATCTCCGGGAGCCACAGCCACACTCACCTGCACCCTGAGCAGTGGCTACAATATTGGCGGCTACCATATACGCTGGTTCCAGCAGAAACCTGGGAGCCCGCCCAGATTTCTCCTCAGATATAAGTCGGACTCAGATAAGTACCACGTTTCTGGGGTCCCCAAACGCTTCTCTGGATCCAAAGACACGTCGGCCAACGTGGGGTTTCTGCTCATCTCGGGGTTGCAGCCTGAGGACGAGGCTGACTATCACTGCAGCTACAACTCAAGGCAGTGGGAGCAGCTTTAGTCACGCACAGTGTCTCAGATGGCGAGGAAGTGAGACAAAAACCCCGGGCCCCGAGGTGCTGCCTCTGAGCCTCCCTTCACCGAGGAGCGTCTGTGGGGCCTCTGTCATTGGCTCCTCTGTAGGGATCCGTTTCCCCGGGAGGAGGGAGGTCACACTCGATGTGGCAGCAGCACAGGCGTCCCAGGGGCACACGCGGTGGTCATGGAGCCCAGCCCGCCCCCCGTGTCGGGGGAAATTCTAACAAGAAGGACCATTTCTGAGTCAGAATCTCAGCTCCTTCCTCCTGTTGTGTCTTGTCTGCTCCTCACCCAGAGCGCCTCACTCCTGACCCCTCTGGTCCCCAATATGTAGGGAGATGGTTTCCAACAGGAATTCTCTGACACCAGCTGTTGTCCCACAGCAGCACTCAGTCCTCACACTCTCTGCCCAGAGACGGTGTCAGACCCACAGTTAAAGGGCCATCCCACTGACTGCCCACCGGTCAGGTGCCTTTCACACTATGGAGGTCCCAGGTTTCTTGCTCGTTTTGTTGTAAATTAACGGTTCCCGTGGTCCCTCCCTTGATTCCATTCATTTGCTGGAGTCCTTTGCTAACTGCACCTGAGCCCGGCTCCCCCTTTTCGCCATGTGGGCAGGCTGCCTGGGGAGCCCCGCCCTGCAGAGCCAGGCAACTGGATGGGCGATGCTGAGTGAGGACTCAGCCCCGGATGGATGACCTCCGGGACCAGAGCTCACCTGCAACCTCGCGGGGCACCTGAATCTCCAGTCGTGTGGTCAGTGAGAGGGGGTTTCTCTAAGGAGAAAAGGGGGGGCCTGATCCCAGGAAATCCCTTCTGGGGCCACAGGATGGTGGCGGATGGTCCCCAGTTGCTGGGGAAATGCTGAGCCTGCTCTTAGAGGAAGTGGGCCAAGTGCAGCGGTTCTCAACCTCCCTAACGCTGCGACCCTTTCATACAGTTGCGCATGTTGTGGTGATTCCCACCCATAACATTATTTTCGTGGCTACCTCGTAACTGTAATATTACTCCTGTTATAAATCATCATGTAAATATCTGATATGCAGGGTGTATTTTCATTGTTACAAATTGAACATAGTTAAAGCATAGTGATTAATCACAAAAACAATATGTAATGATATATGTGTTTTCCGGTGGTCTTAGGCAACCCCTGTGAAAGGGTCGTTCGACCCCCAAAGGGGTCGCGAACCACAGGTTGAGAACCGCTGGCCAAGTGGGTCCCGGGATGAGATGCCAGGCCGTACCCGCTGGCTTTCTGCATAAGAACCGCATGCCTCTGCAGTCGCAGGCACCGCACATACACAACAAACCCCCAGGAAGAGAGGCTCTTTCCGGACCCATAGACCAGGAGCCCCTGCTGTCAAGGTGACTGGACCCCATAACTCACACCGCCTCCCTGCCACCATCATGGCCTAAGGAAGGGGATTGTCAGCTGGCTTAGGTAACAGGGCCTGCCCAGTGGGAACTGGGCTTAGTCACAATGTCACCCATGGCTGGGAGATGTGGGGTCCAAGTAGGACCAGAAAAGGATGGACATGTGACCCACTATCTCTCATGTTCCTCACTCTGCCCTCCACTCTCCTTGTACGTTCAGGTTGGGAGACACGCTGTGGGCACTGGGGTCTCGGCAGGAAGACACAGGCCAGGCTGTTCCTGTGTCATAAATGGCAGTGCACCTGGAAGAGGGGCGGGGCCTGGGCACATTTGCATGAGAAGCCCCTCCTCTGACAGAAGGGCGGGGTCTGGGGCACATTTGCATGAGAAGCACCTCCTCTGACAGAGGGGTGGGGTTTGGGGCATATTTGCATGAGAAGCCCCTCCTCTGACAGAGGGGCGAGGCCTGGAGAATATTTGCATGAGAAGCACCTCCTCTGGGAGACCAGCTGGGAGGGGATAAGAGAGGTCTGGGAAGACCAGCCCCAGCTCTGTGTCCTGGGAACGGGCTGCCCTCACCATGGCCTGGACCCCTATGCTCCTCCTGCTCCTCACTCACTGCAGAGGTAGGGACAGGCCTCCGGGACCCAGAGCACCTGCCCCCTGACCCTTCTTCTCACTCCCAAGTCTCTCTTTCCACAGGGTCCCTCTCCCAGCCTGTGCTGACTCAGCCGCCCTCCCTCTCTGCATCTCTGGGAGCCACGGCCAGACTCCCCTGCACCTTGAAAAGTGACGTCAGTGCTGTTAATAAGACCATATTCTGGTTCCAGCAGGAGCCAGGGAGCTCTCCCCGGTACCTCCTGTCTTACGCCTCAAGTCCAAGTTTGGGCTCCGGGGTCCCCAGCCGCTTCTCTGGGTCCAAGGACGCCTCGGCCAATGTGGGGCTCCTGCTCGTCTCGGGGCTGCAGCCCGAGGACGAGGCCGACTTTTCTGGGTCCAAGGACGCCTCGGCCAATGCGGGGCTCCTGCTCGTCTTGGGGCTGCAGCCCGAGGACGAGGCCGACTATTACGTGTGAGTTGCAGGAAGAAGGGGGCTGTGGGCCCGCCGCGTGCCCTGTGCTTCCGGAACCCGAGGACCCCACCGCTGTGGCACGTGTGCCCGTGGGATGGAAGTGGACAGAGTTCTCTCCCTCCACGAGGCAGAAGCCAGGGAGCCCTCCCCGGTACCTGCGGTCCTACTACTCAGACTCCATGAAGCACCAGGGGTGCCCGATGGACTCTAACTGGCTCCGGGGTTATGCAGGCGCCGTGTCCCAGGTCCAGAGGTGGGATGAGGCATGCAGCATCTCCAGGCTTCTGGAGGTGGTTCCTGCAGCCCTCTCCTCCCCACAACCATAGACAGGGAGCATCGGGGAATCTCCCACATTGGCCAACATGGCTCCAGGGGGAGTTCTTACACTGAGCATGCCAAGAGTTAGAAACATGAATGGACAGCCCCCAGTGCACTGGAAGCAAGCAAGATAATTGGATAGCAAAAAACCCCACAACTTCCCCTCCTTATCCCTATACTAGAGGCCCAGTGCACCAACCCAGGTCTCTCGGCCTGGCCTGTGGGGATCGGGCCGAAACTGGCTCTCCGACATCCCCCGGGGGGTCCCAGATTGTGAGGGGGCAGTTCTCGGGTGACGCACCCGGGAATCGGGCTCCCTCCTCTCTGGTTCCGGCTGCATAACCAGAGAACCGCAGTTGCCAAGTCACTGTGTGTGTCCTGCATTGAGCGTCTGCCCCCTGGTGGTCTGTGCGTGTCACAGCTACCAGTAGGCCGATCGCTTGGGCTTTTGTATATATAGATGACCGGCAGGCTTGAGCAGGAAGTGGAGGTGATTTTTGAGACAGGAGCCTGCCATCCTCCCAGGTTGCACATCACCTGAATAAGCCACTTTCCTTTTGCACCATCACCTGTCTCCTGAGTTTGGCTTTTGTTGTGACCAGAAGAGAACCTGCTTGTTTTGTTATAGTGTGATTTGTAACAACATAAAATCTGGGGGGAAGTTTTATATAATGAAAAGTGTAAAACATGACAAGGAAATTAAACTAATTTTGTTTGTTAACTCTCACCCAAGAATATTTTTTCCATTGGTTTCCAGAGAGAGTGTAATTGTAATGGTGGGAGGGAGGGGGAGAGAGAAAGAGGGAGAGAGAGAGAAAAAAGGAGAGAGAGAAAAAAACATCCATTGGTTACGTTCCAAATGCACCCCAACCAGGCCAGGGATTGAGCCTACAACACTGGTACATGCCCTTGACCGGGAATCAAACCTGCGACCCTTGAGTGCTTGGGCTAATGCTCTAACCATTGAGAAACACTGGCCGGGGCAAGAACATTAAACTTAAGTAGACATCCCACTTTGTGGTTCAAAATACTCAGTGTAGTTACGATCACAGTTTTCCCCAAACTGAATAAATAGTAACTGCAAGGTCTTCAGGTAAAACACACTTTCAATGAAGAATGAGGTAGAACATTTCAGGGGAGATGTGGAAGCTGTAAGAAAAGCTATAAATGAAACAATGGTCCTGGGAGTAACCCCCTGGCTCCATGTGACCTGCCGGCACCTGGGGAAGGGGCCACGGGGGGGTAGCAGATGCGAACTTACAGGAACCACATCGAGGTAAGACAAGGGCTGCAGCTTTAGTGCCAGGAGAGACACAGACCAGGTGGGGAGACGCTGCCCTGAGAGCCGAGGGACAGTGTGTGGTGCAGGAGACCCAAGACGGGTGACCCTGGGTCCGGAGCCTGCAGTGTGCACCTGCGGTGACATATGTGTGATTTTGCCTCACTCCCATGTAGGACTCTGTGACCTGCATCTTGCTGAGTAAGGATTGTGACCCAGTGACTCAGATATGGTCTCGGGTTCCTGCCTGCATTCCCAAGGCTGGTCAAGGGAACCTGCGTCTGTGAATCCAGGATAGAAAGTCGAAGGCCTTTCTCGGAAAACCACTATGCACTTCCAGATCTGCCCGGACTTTTCCTGGGTAGAGTGGGGGTCTCCCCGGGGACAGACGGGGTGCAGGGGGCCTGGCCTATGGGGCCTTGAGAAGGGGCAGGGATGCATGGCGGGTATGTGGCATTTCTGCTCCTTCGCTTCCTGTGACTGTGACCCCTCAGGGACTTTATAGGACACAGAGCACAGGCTTCCCTTTGCGTACCCTTATCAGAGACTGTTCCGCAGGACGGGCTGGTGCAAAGGCCAGTGGGAAAGGCTGTGTATGAGTTAGGGTTCTCCCGGGGACAGAACCAGAGGGCCGCTGGGGGGCTGAGGGAAGGCGTTCTGTCCTGCGGACGCTGGACGCCAGGGCCAGCGACCGTGGCTGTGCCGCCCAGAGACAGGCCTGGCGCCAACACCGCTGTGTCCTGGGAGCTCTGCCTGCGGCAGGCGCTGCTGTTCCTGGGACGGATGGAAGCTCCTAGAAACTCCTCGTGGGGGTCACTGGGCAGCGACTGGGGGTTTCCAACCGGCAGGACCAGACCACAGTGCACAGCTCCCAACTCACCACTGAAATGAAAAGTGATGTTAGAAAACGTCTACTCACACCTTTCAACCCAGCGCAGAAGGCACTGCGTTTCCAATGCTTTTCCATCAATTCCTCTAACAACAATTTCCACCATATGCATCAGCCTAGAATTTTCAAATCAGCCTTATTGTGACTTTTACATATAATACCATACATGCATTTGAAGCTGGCTGAGTGGTGACTTAATATATAAAGGTTTAAAATAAAACCCTAGCACAGAAATTTAAAAATTCTGCCTAGAATTTCCTGCATTTCCTGTTTTCCTCTCTCTTATAAAAGCCCACGTCTGACTGTGCGTTGAGAACAGGTCCTAGGACTGAACCACAGCCCACGGTTCGTGGAGAACGATGGTTTCATGCAGGTGGACATATGGACAGGTGATCAAGTTTTACCCAGCATTGCCCACATGAGGGCTTTCTCTCCGCACCTCCCCAGCCCTAGGGAAGGGCCCCATGCTGCTCAGTTCGGCTGGGAAGCCATAGGAAGGAGACCGCCAGCCACCAGAGAGGAAAGAACCCGCGTCCTGCACAGAAGAGGACACGCCTCCATGGGGTTGGTCACTGCTCTGGACCCGACACTGGTGTAGAGTTTATGTCAGAGACCCCACCTCAGTCCTGACCACGGACCAGCCCAGGAGCTGCGGTCAGACTCCCCTTGAGGACGCCGAGTAGAGACTGAAGGTGCCCCGAGGTGAGGGGAGGCCATAGAGGGGGCCCTGGCCTGGCCCTAGGGCAGGGGCAGTGGACAGAGCAGTGGGAAGGCAGAGGTGGCCTCTCATGGGTTCTGGTCCCCATGTCACTCACTGATGTGTCTGGGCCTGGACACTAGAGGGCGCCCTGGGCTCGCTCCTGAGGGGCCTATGGTGTGACCTGGGGCCAACCTGCTGGCATCAACCTCCTGGCACCATCTGGTGCTGCTTCAGGGCTCACAGCTGTGGTTCCCTTAGCAACAGGCCCCACACAGCCCTGCCCTGCACACACCCAGGGCCATCCTCAGGCAGAGGGCGCTGCCCAGGGCCCAGGGAGGGATCAGAGAGATGGGGTCTCATTTGCATGAGTGGGCCCTCCCTCCCGCAGACTATGAAGAGGGGAAGGGAGAGGTGTGGGGAGCTCTGCTTCAGCTGTGGGGCCTCAGGAGGGAGGACTCTGCACAGGTGGCTGGATCAGGGGACGGGGAAGGGGCCTTGGGGAGACACATGGGCCCTTCTGCTTCCTCTTGTCTCTAGACCCAGACTCACCATCTCCGTGTCTCCCACTCTTGCAGGATCCTGGGCCCAGTCTGTGCTGACTCAGCCATCCTCAGTGTCGGGGGTCCCGGGCGAGAGGGTCTCCATCTCCTGCACTGGAAGCAGTACCAACGTTGGGTATGGTGACTATGTGCAGTGGTATCAACAGCTCCCAGGAAAGGCCCCCAAACGCATCATCTATAATAGTAGCAAACGACCCTCAGGGATTCCGGACCGATTCTCTGGCTCCAGGTCTGGCAGCTCAGCCTCCCTGACGATCACCGGGCTGCAGGCTGAGGACGAGGCCGACTATTACTGCTCATCCTATGAAAGCAGTCCTGCTGGTACTCACAGTGCTGCAGGCCTGTGGGGAAGTGAGACAAAAACCCCTCAAGTCTGCGAGGGGGTGAGCTCTCCAGCAGCTGCCTGCTCAGCTCAGCCTGTGACCTGTGGCTGCTGCTTATTCCCTCGCTGACGCCCTGGGCCCAGGTTCATCCGGGGACCCTGCCTGGGGGTGAAGGGTCCTCCCTCCCCTCCGGCCTCCATGTCACTCAGAGCAGCGCTTTTCCAGCTCAGGGTCCTGGGGGAAGGGAAGGCCTCTTCCCACCCATGGGGGCTGTTCCGGCCCCCTGGGCTGCACTCACTGGTCCTGTGAGGCTGAGATGAGTGACAGCTGGCTGGGCCCGCCCCTGCCTGGGGCTCAGCACTGTGTGCTGTGCTGGAAGGACCCCTGGCCCTGTTCCATCCCATCAGGATTTACTACCTTATGCCGTGCGACTGGTTTCCATTTGCTCTGTGATTTTAAGCACAAAAATCGGCCATTCACAGCTGTCACTGTAGCAGATTGGGGGGTGCCATGGTGGGCGCTGAAGGGGGGGGTCCCAGAGGGTG
>NW_006282384.1:14998-16450 GCF_000327345.1 Myotis davidii
AAGTTAAAATAGGCCTAAAAGGTTTGGCTCAGTGGACAGAGCGTCAGCCTGCGGACTCACGGGTCCCGGGTTTGATTCCGGTCAAGGGCCTGTACCTTGGTTGCAAGCACATCCCCGGTAGGGGGTGTGCAGGAGGCAGCTGATCGATGTTTCTCTCTCATCGACGTTTCTAACTCTCTATCCCTCTCAGTTCCTCTCTGTAAAAAGTCAACAAAATATATTCATAAAAAATAAGTTAAAATAAATCGGAATCTACTGTTTCCAAAAAACCAGCACGTGGAAGTCTATAGCAGCTTTATAGCCGCCCTAGAGCAGTGGTCAGCAAACTGCGGCTCCTGAGCTACATGCGGCTCTTTGGCCCCTTTAGTGTGGCTCTTCCACAAAATATTGACTTCTGCGCACGGGCCATGAAGTTCCAATCGCACTGTACATGCGCGCCTGCACGTGGTATTTTGTGGAAGAGCCACACTTTGCCGACCACTGCCCTAGACCAGTGGTTCTCACCTTTGGGTGCACATTAGAATCACCTGGGAATCTTGTTAAAATCCTGATTTCTGGGCCTCATCATTAGTAATAAAGAAGCAGAATTTCTGGCGGGGGTTTGGGGGGGCCTGGCTGTGGGGGGCCTGCAGGAGCCCAGGCTGCCAGCTTCATCCCTGGGCAGGAGCGGAGGCTCTGGCCCAGCTGGTTCTGCGAACACATCGAGGGCGGGCACCTGTGGGCTCCCAGAGCCTCCTCAGCGTAATTACAGCCTCACCCCACGCTCACCAAGCCTCGCTCCCTGGCTCCCCAAGCTCCCCGGGCTGGGCTTGGTTAAATATAACGGGGTGATTGAGTCCTCGTGGTGTGTGACTAAGTGATTACGCTCAGGAGGCGCTGGGAGCCGCCAGGTGCCTGCCCTCGGGGTGTTCGCAGAACCAGCTGGGCCGGAGCCTCCACCCCTGCCCAGGGATGAAGCTGGCAGCCTGGGCTTTTTGCTTACCACCCACGGCCAGGTTTCCCCTCCCCCCACACTGCCAGGCTGCTGTAGTTGCCATGACATGGGCACGGCGCCTGCCCTGTCTCACCTGAGCTCAATCCTGGGTGGCCGTGACGCTGTTGCCCAATTTTGCTTCCATGAAAAATGTCTGTGTATTTCCAACCCTCAGCCACCGGCTTCTGCCAGCGGAGGCAGCCTGCGCCCTGGGCGAGGTCACCCCAAGGAGACCAGGGGCCTGTGGCTGCCACAAAGGTGGTGGTGAGCACAGGGGCTCAGGTTGGGGCCACACGAAGGCTCCGAGGGTCTTCACGGCCTTCCCCAAGGGACCCCGCTCAGAGGAGAGGGGCGCCGGCCTGGGCGGGGAGGGCCAGGGTGCTGAGAGGGCGCCCCTAGGATCGCCCTGGCTCAGCCTGACTGGCTCCCGCTGGCATCAGCCACCAGACAGGAGCAGGAAGCCGGCCTCTGGGGCAAGA
>NW_006282384.1:17285-19441 GCF_000327345.1 Myotis davidii
ATGAGACCCTCGATGTTGTGATAAAGAACCAACTAGAAATTAAGCATACACTGACTGAAATAAAGAATATTATACAGACACCCAACAGCAGACCAGAGGAGCATAAGAATCAAGCCAAAAATTCAAGATGCGAAGAAGCAAATAACACCCAACTGGAAAAGCAAAATGAAAAAAGAATCCGAAAATACGAAGATAGTGTAAGGAGCCTCTGGGACAGCTTCAAGCGTACCAACATCAGAATTATAGGGGTATCAGAAGAAGGGAGAGAGCAAGATATTGAAAACCTATTTGAAGAAATAATGACAGAAAACTTCCCCTACCTGGTCAAAGAAATAGACTTACAGGTCCAAGAAGCACAGAGAACCCCAAACAAAAGGAACCCGGGCCAGACGGTCACCATCTCCTGCACTGACAGTAGCTCCAAAATTGGCAGTAACTATGTGTATTGGTACCAGCAGCTCCCAGGAAAGGCCCCCAAATGCATCATTTATGATAATAGCAACCGACTCTCAGGGGTCCCTGACCGATTCTCTGGCACCAGGTCTGGCAGTTCAGCCTCCCTGACCATCACAGGGCTGCAGGCGGAGGACGAGGCCGACTATTACTGCTCAGGATGGGACAGCAGTCTCAGCGGACCCACAGTGCTCCAGGCCTGTGAGGAACTGAGACAAAAACCTCTGTCCCTCTTCAAATGGGGCTCCCCTAGCAGACCCCACTCCTCCGACAAGCCAGCGGCTTCCTGTGCCTGCCTGACACTGGGCCTGCGACTCACTTCAGTGAACTTGGTTCAGAAAACCTGTCCCCATTCTTCCCATTGCACCGCCTCCCCTCCAGCCTGGAGTTCCTCAAATGGAGCAGAAACTCCTGGATGCTGGGGCAGCCGCCCTGGGTCAGAGTCCACGATGGGTCAGGGCAGGACCAGGGCCCCAGGGTCCAGCTGTGTCTGAGTCCAGCACCTCCATCGTGTCCACTAGGTCCCAGGCTGTACTGACAGGGGCCGAAATGGAATGTAGGGGACCAGCTGGAATTGTGAGAAATAGGAATCCTGCCATGTTCACCGTGACTGCTTTGTTCTGATTAAAGGAGGCACCTTCTCACCTGGCTGGGAGTTGCACCTGGGACCTGGCAGCTCACCTGGGAATGTGACCCGTCCTCTCCATCAGGGAGCTGCCTGTGATCATGGAAAGATTAACATTGCAGAACCCAGAACTGCAAGGCCTTTGCATACCCACAGGCCTTTGCAAAACTCCAGGCCCCATTACCTGTGAACTGCCACACCCATTGCCTATGTCCCCTGTAATTCTTGTCCTTTTCCCCAATACGAGCAGCGGGCTTATGGGGGACAGAGCAGGTTTCTGTGGGTGACCCGCTGCTCTCCCAGGCTGCGGCAGGAAGGGAATCAACGCTCATATGACTCCTCCCCGTCTCCGCTGAATTGGCGCCAGGAGGGACAGGCAGCGCGGACCCAAGGATTGTCCGGTTAGTATATCAGACCCTTGGGCTGGGGAATGACTCCTGTCCATTCCCATCCAAGCTGAGGTCTAACTAATGATCCCTTCCTGTTTCCTTCATTGTCTAAAGGTGCAGAGTCATGCTGACTCCGAATGGAGTGAGAGTCGCATGGCCTCTTCCTGATGGTCGTGGCGATGTCCTCCCCCCACCCCCTCATTAGCTAAGAGCTGCTGTAGGACGAAGTCGCATGTCTGTGGAGTGAGAGAAGTTTCCATATTGTAAACGTCTCTGCTTCTATCCGAGGTGTTTTTATTAGAAATATGTTTTAGATTCGGTGAAAGGCTCTGTCAGAATATCGATTGAGATCATCTCAGTTTATCTGTTGCGCTAATAATATGATATAGAAACCTCCGTGTCGGGGGTCCCTGGGTCAGAGGGTCTCCATAACCTGCCCTGGAAGCAGCAACATCATCAAGACGTTTCACACCACTTGGCCGGCGTGGCTCAGGGGTTGAGCTTTGACCTATGTATGAACCAGGAGTTCACGGTTCTATTCCCAGTCAGGGCACAGGCCCGGGTTGTGGGCTCAATCCTCAGCAGGGGGCATACAGGAGGCAGCTGATCCATGATTCTCTGTCATCATTGATGTTTCTATCTCTCTCTCCCTCTTCCTGCCTCACTGAAACCAATAAAAAATATATTTA
>NW_006282384.1:22256-23280 GCF_000327345.1 Myotis davidii
CCCTCCCATCCCAGGACCGGGACGTTTCTGATAGGGTCCGTGGGAGGGACAGGTTTGCATGAAGGGACCTCCATTCCCTAGGGCCTGGGGAGGGTAAGAGAGATGGGGTGCTCCCTCCCAGCTCAGGGCATTAGAAAGGGGAGCCCTGGAGCACGCCCACCATGGCCTGCACTCCTCTCACCTCGGCCCTCCTCCCTCACTGCACAGGCTCCTGAGTCCTCACATCTGGGAACAGGTCCCAGGAAGACACAGGCTCTGCCCTGCCCCCTGGGCCCAGCCTGTTGTCAGACCCAGAGGCTCGCAATCCTGGTGTCTTTCTCCCCTTCATTCCAGGGGCCTGGGCCCACACAGCCTCGGCTGCACCAGGATACCTCCATGTTAGTGTGGGAGGTCCCTGGGTCAGAGGGTCACCATCACCTGCACCAGAGACAGCAACATCATCAAGACATTTCACACCAGCCCGGCCGCGTGGCTCAGGAACTGAGCATCAACCTATGAACAGGAGGTCACAGTTCTATTCCCAGTCAGGGCACAACTAGGGTTGCGGGTTTGATCCCCAGTGGGGGGCCTGCAAGAGGCCCCTCATGAATGATTCTCTCTCATTGATGTTTCTCTCTCTTTCTCTCCCTATTCCTTCCTCTGAGAAACCAATATAAATATATTAAAATAATAAGAAGACTTAGAGGCATGCCATGCATACTTATGAGAAAGAAGAAGGTTCATGCCAACGGGATCCCACACTCCCTCAGGCTGCCCCCAAACTCTGACTGGGGCAGCCCCGACGGACCCTCAGGGTCTCCCTGGCTCTTCCCCGGAAGCCTCTGCCTGTGGGTGACTCTGACTCTGAGCGGGAGCCCCTCCATGTGATGCGGCCTGAGTGCCGGGCAGGTTGTTGCATCAGGACCTGGGGGGCGCCTCAGGTCTTTCCAGCTGCCCTTCCGCCCTGGCTAGGGCCAACACCTCCCCCCGCGCCTCTTGCTCCTCCCATCAGGCTCTGTCCCCGATGGTCCCTGACACTAGTCCC
>NW_006282384.1:35365-35922 GCF_000327345.1 Myotis davidii
ATCCTTGGTAAGACACATGGGCCCTGCTTCCTCCTCTGGTCTCTAGACCCAGACTCACCATCTCTGTGTCTCCCCCTCTTGCAGGATCCTGGGCCCAGTCTGTGCTGACTCAGCCATCCTCAGTATCGGGGTCCCTGGGCCAGAGGGTCACCATCTCCTGCACTGGAAGCAGCACCAATGTTGGGAGTGGTTACGGTGTGTCCTGGCATCAGCAGCTCCCCGGAAAGGCCCCCAAATGCATCATCTATGGTGATAGCACTCGACCCTCAGGGGTCCCTGATCGATTCTCTGGCTCCAGCTCTGGCAGCTCAGGCACCCTGACCATCACGGGGCTGCAGGCTGAAGACGAGGCCTATTATTACTGCTCAGCATGGGACAATACTCTTGATGGTTACACAGTGCTCCAGGTCTGTGAGGAAGTGAGACAAAAACCTCTGTCCCTCTTGAAACGGGGCTCCCCTAGCAGACCCCACTCCTCCGACAAGCCAGCTGGTTGCTGTGCCTGCCGGACACCAGGGCCTGACACCCACTTCAGTGAACTTGGTTCAGAAAACCTG
>NW_006282385.1:0-6375 GCF_000327345.1 Myotis davidii
ACAGGGGGATGAGAGCATGAGTGGGGGCAGGGGGAGGACGGGAGTTAATAGGGGGGAATGAGGACACATTTGTAATTCCTTAACTAATAAAGAATTTAAAGATAAAAAATATGTTGTTCACTAGGGAGATATAAAGATGATTGTAATGTATATACTTAATGTTATAATAAAGATATATAATGAGTACAATGGTGACCCCTTTGGTCCTTCAAACTGGGGATGGACCACAGGATGATCTATTGGTAGGGTGTTTGACCCTAAAGCCTACTTTTTTGTGTACCCTCTGCAGGAATGTTTTCAGAGAATCAATAATCAGGGAAAGTTCAAAAATAAAAAGGTGAGAAAAAAGGGCATTTCAAGAAAAGTAAATAATACCCATAGAGGAATAGAATTAGAAAGCAGTATAAAATGTTTGAAGCACCACGAATGGTTCAGTATAGAATATAGAGTATAAGATGAATGAGCAACAGAAGATGAAGATGGAAAGATAGGCAGGAAGCAGTCTATAGAAGACTTTGCATGCCATTCAAAGGGATTTTGATTTTATCCTATAGGCAATAAAGGACATTTAAGGAATTTTAACCTGGCCCTAGTTGATTTGGCTCAGTGGATAGAGCATCAGCTTTCAGACTAAAGGGTTTTGGGTTTGATTCCAGTCAAGGACACATACCTTGGTTGCAGTCTCCTCCTTAACCCTGGCTCTGGTTGGGCTCGTGCAGGAGGCAACCAATTGACGTGTTTCTCTCACATCGATTCTCTCTTCCACTCTCCCTTAAAATCAAGGAAAAATATCCACAGGTGAGGATTAACAACAACAACAAAACAAAAACAAAAAACCAAAAAAAGAAAGAAAAAGAATTTTAACCTGGAGAATATCATGGTTAAATCATTATTTTTTTAAAAGATCATTTGTTGGTACATTAAAGATGATATTTCATTAAAGAAGACATTAGTAGGAAATAAAAATATTACCTGAATAAACTTTATATGGTCATTGTTTTTATCTAACCATGGAATATGGTATAGTGCTTCAGTAAGAGTAAGTGGCTTGACAATGGGTTCAAAATCAAGCAATTCTCTTTTTTTGTCCATTATTAACTAAAATAAAAAGATTTAAGAAAGAAGATGAACAAAACTAGTGTTCACAGAATGTTTACAACAATTATGCGTTTGCACCATTTCTTTTTTTCTCTCTTTTTTTATTTTTTGCTTTTCTGAGACTTTGGTTTTTCCATGGAAACTTCAAAGCTCTCTCTTCTTACAGCATTTTTTTGCTATCATATTCTAAAGTCATAGATTAAGCTTTTCAAAGTAAACCTTTTTACTAAAGTGTAGCAGATAGGCCAAAAAAGCACAGACCATAAAAGTTCATTCAAAGAACATCTACAATGTGAAAACATCTGGGTAGCCAGAATCCAGATTAAGAAATAAAACATTTTCTGTATCCTCAAACCCTTCCTTATGTTATCTACTTGTCATTGCTCCTATACAAAGATAATCATTCTTCTATCACCCAAATCTAGCTTTATCTGGGTTTCAGCTTTATTTGCATAAAATCAGAGATTGTGTACTTGTTTTTGTCTGCTTTCATTTGCTCAACATTATGTTTCTGAGATTCATCTACAATGTTCAGGGAGCAAAAATGCACTTTTCATTGTTGTATATGCTTATGTTGTATAATAATACCACAGCTTTGTCTACTATTGATTAATACTTTAGGTGCTTCAGTTTGGGGCTTTGTAATGCTTCTATGAGTGTTTTCTATACATATGTACATATTTCTGTTGAATATCTAGTTATATCATCTAATTGTTGCGTCATAAGATATATGGTTAAATTTACTAGATTTTGCCAAATGATTTTCTAAAGTGATTACATCAAGTTACACTCCCACTCTAATGTTCCAGTTGTTCCATTATTTGCCTACACCATGTATTGTCAGTTTAAAAAAAATTAAGAATTCTGGTAGTTGTGTATTGGTCATTAATTTTAGTTTTCATTTGTATTAAGCTTATGAAATGGTATTTGGCACCTTTTGTTATCTTTATTGGCTGTTTGAATATCTTCTGTTGTGGAATGCCTATTCAAATCTTTTGCCCATTTTTTTGAAAAATGGGTTTTCTGTCTTATTCTTATTGATTTGTAAGAGATTTTTACATATGGTGTTAGGGAAGGGTCCAATCCTAGAAAGAAGTGATCCCTCACTATGGCAAGAGAGGAAAGAGAAATTGATCATGGGAGCTGCGGGAAGAAAATGCTCTGTGGAGTGTGCTTTGTTCTAGAGAACGATTTTAAGATAGACATTCATGTGTCAGGGATGACCTATATTGGAAAGAGCCAAAAGTAGGTTTGAAGATCAGAAATGACTATATAGCAAATAAGTATAATTGCTTGAAGATATTCTAGCTTACCTTGTTAATCTCATTAGCTTCAATTTTATGAAGAATTCCTTTTAACCTGAAAACCCTAACAATTTCTCTAGCCAAACTGAGCATAACATTAATCTCCTCCTTTGTTTTCATAGTGACAGCAATTTCTGGGTGATCATACTCTAAGTAACCTGAAAAATAACAAAAACTAAATGTTTAAATATTTCATTTGGACAAGAAACTAATATTTCTGCTCTAAATACATGGAATACAACCCTCAAAAGAGGAAGATGTCTCTCTTCCTAAGGAGGCCTCTGCAATCAACCACTATTCACCAGTACTTGCAGAGCTCTGCCTGCCATTTTTTTTGTCTTCAGCTCATTCTTGTGCTGTGAAGGAGGACAGATAGCCTCAGTTTCAGGACTAACGATTCTATTAATACAACTGGACACTTGAACGGCTCTTCTAAGCTCTAAGTCTGAAGTTCATGACTTAACTTTCTTATTCTGTTGACTACAGACTGGAGGCTTAGATATGGCTTTTGATTAAGTCTTTCCACTCCCCCTGTCTGTGCATGGACATGCTGCATCCATCTACACTCTCTGCCTGTCTAGTCTGGCAGAGACTAGACAGAGGCCCATGAGAATTTCATCCCCCCTAGACTGTACATTTGGGCCTTTCCTTGGTCATGACTTCTTGTGTGGTTTGACAAGTATCTGCCATGTAAGTTCTCTCAAGCATGGCCTCATTCCCAGGCTTGCTGTGTCCTTTTGCTACCCACCATCTGGTACCCAAATCCCTTCTCCTCACACAGGAATGTTATGCTATAGGAGTGTGTCTGTCTTACTCCTGGGATTTCTTCAGCAGCAGGAGTATGACCTGGCATGATTCAGAGAATAGGCTGTTGCCATGTTTGGGCACTGAGCCACAACAGAGGTCTGTGAGGCTCTGTTCTGATTTTAATTCTTTCTAAAGCCTAAGTCCTCATATGGCAGCTCTGTGGCAAGTGGGAGATAAAAATAACTTCTTCCTTTGATTGTTCAGGAAGGCATGCACATGTCTGGTTTGAGAAAAAAACAGAATTTATAAGGTGATAATAATGTGTAATCATGCCATGCAAATTTGTTTTCTTTAAACAGAAGTTAAAAGGCCTGCATTGTGGCATAAGGCAGAGAGAACAAGTTTGGAGAGATAATATACAATTTGGTCCAGCCCAAAATGTGATCATATAGATTGTTGAGGTTATCCACTTTATTAGTAGTAGTAAGTAGTCATTTATTATCAAAGATCAAGTTACTTATCAAAACCATTGCCCCTCTGCAGTAGTGATGATAAGAGATGATCATGAATCCTTAGGTGAGAGGTACCTACCTAGCTCTTTTAGAGCGTGCACTGTATTCCTCGTTATTCTCTTTAATAACACCTACGAAACAAATGAAACATCCCCATTGGAAAACAATCTATAATAACATGTCTTAATATTTGCAACTGATAGATTTTTAACCTAAATTAATAACTAGAGGAAAATATGAAAAGCTTTTCAGGGATTGGACTTGAATTTTGTGCACTGGACTCTATTTTGTTCCAGCAAGGGTGATGGAGAGGATAGGAAGTGGCATCATCAAGGTTGGTTTTGAGAAGCCTGAAGGTGAGTCATATATTTTTCTTTCAAGCAACTTGTTTTAGAATCCTACTGATCCAGAAAAGTGTGGGCATGGTGGTACTTTCCATTCAACTTTATGACAGCCTGCAAATGTGGGACATAGAGGCGGCTTTCAACCTTAAGTGAGTTAGAAAGTTTGGCCAAGATGTGTGAGAGCAAAAATGAGGCTTAAAAGTGGACAGCACCCTAGAGAGGCAAGTCCTTTTCTATTTTCTATTGTCTATCATCAAATCGCAGTGCTAAATATGAGTGGTTAGGAAATGAAACAAAATTGAGGGAAATAGTTTTAAAGTGATAGGTGTTGAAGGGAGGAAAGACACTGCTTTTTGTGTTCTACTAACAGTATTTAATATTTAATTTTCTCAAGTGCAAAGTTTTGGCATATAACACATAGCATTCAAATGTTCTAAATTGCCTCAAGAAGTAAATATTTAATTTCTGATGTAGCTGATAAACTTCGGTGCCCATGTCAGTGTGAATCTGCCTCAATTGAGAAAATAATATATAAAAGCTAAAACTTAGGCCCTAGAATTCTCTTTGCTGCTTATGTGTTTGGGGGGCATAAACTCTCTTGGCTTCATTTTTCTCCTCTGCATACGGAGGGAACTAGACAAGGTTTCCCTTTAGATGAGTTATTGTTACTTCTTTCCATTTGCCAGATCCCCATCCTTTAATTCTTTTACTATTTACTGTGGGAAAATAGGGGATAGAGAGAAACAGAAGGAACCTTTGTGAATGACGAAGAAGATTTATTTGCCCCACACTGCCACCACTTCCCATCCTCCAGTGTTTCCTATTTAATGAATCTGTAGCCTGATCTAGCCTGGAACTTGCATTGGGAGGAAATGGACCACTGCGCATGGGGGTCATGATTGCGTCTGCAAGGACTGCAAGGTATGTTCCAAGAGCTTTGTAACTTGATAATATGGCACAGACATTTTAGTAAGATTGCTTTTCAGTAATAAAATGTACACTAGTTTACGTTTTTACAAAAATTACCTAGCAAACCAGGGATCTAAGAATACATTTACATATATACATAGAGAACATGATGGGTGAGGGCAACTGAACGGTAGGGAAAATAAACCCTTTTCTTAGTCTTTAGTTTTTCTCACCTGTTTAACCTTCTTAGAACTTGCAATCTGATCAATTATAGTCATGATGTCTGCTTCACCTTGGACATATCCTTTTAGAATAGCATATTTATAGGACAGCTGATGACTCATCCTCTTATCTATAAATTGCAGCAACTTTGGTGTTATGAGCTGAAAAAGGAGGACTACTATTTAATATACATTGTAAAAATTTTAGTTGATTGTACATTGATTTGTTTAACTAAAATAGAACATATTAAGAAATGACATGTTCTTAACAGTAATGATAGTAACTTGTCAAGGCTCTTATTATTGTATTCATGATACCTTTATAACTGCATGGGTAGAGCTATTTCCCTGTAACTAATAATGTTGGCCACCTGTGTAAAATGATGGCTTTATTTTTTCCTTATAGATAATTGTATGCTATTTTCAACTGGTTTAAATTCTTGGAAAACAATGCAATCAATCTTTTCTGGGCTTAGTAGAAAATGACTGTCTATAAAATACTGCCACTTTTACCTGCTAAATCTTCTGCTAAACCAGTGGTTCTCAACCTTGGCTGCACATTAGAATCACCTGGGAATCTTTTTAAAATCCTGATTTCTGGGCCACATCCTCCGGAAATTCTGTTTCTTTGTTACTAATGTTGTGGCCCCACCCCATAACAAAGAAACAGAATTTCTGGAGGAAGAGGCCCAGAAATCAGGATTTTAAAAAGATTCCAGGTGATTCTAATGTGCAGCCAAGCTTGAGAACCACTGTGCTAGACTTTTTGTTAGTTGGTCCATTTGGGTTAGAACATACCACACTACACTGAGTGGCCAGATTATTATGACATTTGTAGGCAAATTAGCCGTACACTGCATCATATGGGATATAGAAGCCAAAGGCCTGTTTGAACACCTTTGCTGTGTGCAGTTACCAAGATAAAACGTCTCCAATTCACACAGGAACACAAGGATTGGACAGCTGAGCATTGGCAAAAAGTCATGTGGTCCGATGAGTCATGTTTCCAGTTGCATCATGCAGATGGCAGAGTGAGAATTTGGTGGGAACAGCATGAAAGCATGCACCCCACATGTATGAGTACAACCCTTCAAGCTGGTGGGGGCAGTGTTATGGTTTGGGGCATGTTTTCCTGGCATGATTTGGGCCCTTTAATTCGTGTGGAACAACGTCTGACTAGCACAACATACCTAAGTATCGTTGCTGATCAAGTTCATCCTATCATGTTGATGGCATATCC
>NW_006282385.1:6420-16684 GCF_000327345.1 Myotis davidii
ATAATAATCTGTCCACTCAGTGTGTGTGTGTGTGTGTGTGTGTGTGTGTGTGTGTGTATCTCCCGTTCAAAGGCTGTTAAATTGTGTTGTTTACCCATATCTTCAGAAAAAAAATCATTTCTACTGTCGTCGTAAACAAACTGCTTCCCTATTTATAATGATCTGGCCCTCTAGCAACTTCAGCACGAAATTATAACTAATTTGCCTACAAACGTCAGGTGATCATAATAATCTGGCCACTCAGTGTATACTTGCTCTTGGACCCCACAATTAACTTCTCACTGTCTTGTTGCTGAGGGTGTAAATCTCCAGGTAATCTGTCACCATTGTGCAGTCCTCTAACTTCAACAGAGTTGGCTGCTCCCTGTTTTCCTGGCTGTGCTCCATTATCTTCATACTCTGCCTTCCAACCACCTGCCATTAATCCTCAAGGAGCTCATATGCATGCATCCTTCAAGATTCAGTTCAAGTGTCAACTAGTAAAGAAAGTCTTTTATGTCTCACTAGTATTCTGTGCATACTACTGTTTTGTACTTACCCAACTCTTCTTCAATAAGCTGTCTGGGGGCAGAGACTATATCTAATTTGTCTTCATATTTCAAGGGCCCACTATGGTTAACAATTTTCTGGATATATAAAAAAGCTTTTCTTATGTGGCTTATCAATTTCTTCACTTAAAGTATTTGGTTAACTTTGTATATCTTCTATCAAAAAGAATTAACTAGTCACTGGAATGCACAAGCTTTGCCTTCCTCATGTCAAAATGCAAATTAGTGTAACTTATGGTCTCATATAATACTAAAAAGGAAAAGGCTACTAGTTGCATACTTTTATACCTGGATGGCTTATGCCTCTCAATAGCAAAAGTATTTTTAAACGTGTATGAAAGTTTTAAATATAAAGATTCTAATCTGTTAGCTTTATATCTAGATGAAATATATCTTATTTAGCTTTGTATCTCCCACAGTGCTTATATGTATATGTGTCTTGTTTGTGTATGAATAGAGAAAAAGGCAGAGAGAGAGAGAAGAGAATATCTGTGTATATATATTTACTTATATGTCTGTGTATATAAAAATGTATATATTTCTAGCACTTTGTGATAGAGGGAGTGTTATATAAGTGAAATAATCATACAGAAAATAACTACCCATCATACTTGTTACAGAGAGATATATTTGACAATCAAAAGTAATTTTTGATGCTGTGATTCTATAATACTATACATTTATATAACACAAAATGTATATTTTTTGGTTTCTTGATTTTTATTTGTTTTGTCACCATAAATGATTTGCTTGGCTATATTTTGTTGTTGTCATAAAATATGGGAATCTTTTATTCCAGCCATCTATAATAATAAACATTACTTGGGGGTTAATTTGTACTTATATTAATACTAGTGACCCACTGCACAGATTTGTGCACATTGGAAGGAAATTAAGTAGAAGGTGGCCAGTGGGGTGGGACTGGGCAAGACGGGCTGGACAGGCTCTGGAGTCAACCTCCTACAGTCCCTTCCTGGATGGCCACACCTGGGGCAGCACCATAGCTCAAAGGTCATCTGTGGAGGGAGTGGGGTCCCTCTGGCAGGTGGGATCCCTTGGCCTGGCCTGCGGGGATCGGGCTGAAACCCGCTCTCCAACATCCCCTGAGGGGGTCCCGGGTTGTGAGAGGGTGGTTCTTGGGTGATGCACCCCAGAATCAGGCTCCCTCCTCTTTGGTTCTGGGTGCATCTCTCTAGATTACAGCCGTGGGCAAACTACGGCCCGCAGGCCAGATCTGGCCCGTTTGAAATGAATAAAACTAAAAAAAAAAAGAAGACCGTACCCTTTTATGTAATGATGTTTACTTTGAATTTATATTAGTTCACACAAACACTCCATCCATGCTTTTGTTCCGGCCCTCTGGTCCAGTTTAAGAACCCACTGTGGCCCTCGAGTCAAAAAAGTTTGCCCACCCCTGCCACTGCCAAGTTTCTGTAGCTTGACAGCTCCTGCATTGAGCATCTGCCCCCTGGTGGTCAGTGCACATCATAGCTACCTGTTGGACAGTTGAACATTCGGATGGTCACTTAGGCTTTTATATAGAGAGATGGAACTTTTCATGTACTCTCTATTCAAAGAAAAAGCTACGTTGAGTATTTCTATACTTCCATGTACTAAATGAATTTCTAATATAATTTGAATATTTATGTTATAAAACTTAATTTGTCAAAGGAATCTAAAATTTGAAACATAGACATCAGCCCAACAGAAGTGGGAGCCATACAACTCATCAACTTGTTTTAGCTTATATTATATAAGACCTATGAGAAGAAATTTGAAATTGCATAATTTAATAGTTCTTTACCTTCAAAATGCGTAGTACGCGAAGAAGTCGAATAGCTTTAATAAACACCACTATTTCATCCAAATCAAAAATGTCATAAATGGTCTCTGCCTCAACAATTATTACATCTACGATGCCAATTAATGCAATTACTAATTCAAATATGTTCCAGGCATGCAAAAAATATTCTTTCCTCATTGCTGCTATCTGTTGATTTTAAAAGGAATTATATTATTTGTTTGTGATTTCACTATATCATTTTTCTACAATAGCTGAAACATCACTAGTTATGTTTTTCTCTGATCTACCTTAAGACTCTACTTTTCTAAAATACTAATACACTATCATATTTTAAAATAACAATTTGAAATTAAATGTTTCAAATGTCAAAGTCTATTCCGAAGGAGTAAATATTCAAAATAACTACTATTTTATGATGGTTTATCAATTCATTTCTTCTTTATTAAAATAAACCCTTTTATTGACAATTACTAGATCTAAGAGACTGGGAGGTGTCAAAAATATTGTGTATTTCAGCCGGGGAAATTGGGTTTCCTGTGGAATTTTAAAGAAAGAGTAAGTTTGCAGAAAATATATCTGATTTGAATATGCTGTTTGCAATGTCTGCACAATATTTTGCTGGAGAGATCCAGTCAGCTATTGTCTGTATCATATGAGGCTCTAGATACAACCTGAGCTGAAGGCATAAATATAGGAGTCATTAGACTATGGATGGTAGTAAATGCCAGGGAAGTGAAGAGATAGCATGGCCTATGAGGCCCTTTACTGTTAATTCATGGCTGTGTCTCCTGTCTCAATTTCTATATCCTCTACACAAAGTTACCATCTCTCCAATGTCCACCTTGACCATCCCACCCCTAAGCTCCAGTCATTGGGAATGATGTCTCTTGCTGTGTCACAATGTTGCCTTTAAGTTTTACCTTGTTCTTGTCCATTATGCTGTGTGCTCATGGCACTCGTTTCCTACTTTGGCTCTTATTCATTATTCAAACTCCAACTCAAGTATCTACTACCCTTGAAGGTCTTTCTTTTCTGACCCTTTTATTCTGAATAAGAAAATCCTGTTATTGTCCCCCCCCCCATAGCTCCTGTGTAGTCCTTTATTATAATACTTAAGATACTGATTTGTAATTTGGATGAATTTGTTTTCTTTTAGCAGCCTTATGCCCCTACTCACCATGATTCAAAGGAAGTGTAGGAGGCAGACATAATCATGTCTCAGGGAAAGCATATGCTTTATTACCAATTAAGAAATTGCTATGCTATTTACAAACAGATTCCTGTGTGTTTGGTGGTAGAGTCATTTCCCTTGATTCTGCTCACATTCGGCCAGGCTGAGGAAATTCAGTGTCTGAATCTATAAAGCAGAAGACCAGATTCTGGTCTTATGAGGTCCTGCCCACATCACCATTTAGCCTCCATAGATGTCTCATTTCCTTCTTATTGAGACAGGTATAAGTTGGATCATTCTCTCAGGAACTTGAAAAAATTAGTATAAAAACTGTATCCAAATTCCAAGTATTCTGAAATGTGAAGAAGTTATCTCCAGGTCACTGGAGCATAGCCACAGGAGAGGAAGAGGCTGGTGTGGAAGGTAGGTATGGACTTCAAAGGAATAGGGGTTTGTTGAATGCAAGGTTGTCAAAGAATGTTTAGAAGTTCAGGTGATGTTCGCAGATGAAGAAGAGATTACTACCCTTCCTTTAAGAAAGATTCTAGAGGTCATTCCTCTAATTGGTTGAAGAGTGTTTGGGGAAAATGTTGAAAATATAGGAAGGAAAAATTTTAAGGCAGCATTATTTATTAAAAAGAACAATACCTATGAAGGGTTGGATCCCAATTTTACTATTAATTAGCTATATGATTCCAGATTAGTAACACAAGTTATCAGACACTCAGGTCCCTCATCTGTAAAATTCACATGGTATATATACGAGTACAGGGTGTCCCCAAAAATGTAAACACACTTTAACAGCTGATAGCTCAATTGATGTTTCTTTCTTTTCAGATTTAACCCGTTGGAATTAATAATTATTCAGTGTTTATACATTTTTTGGGACTGTGTGTGTGTGTGTGTGTGTGTGTGTGTGTGTTTCTGCGCGTGCGTGCATGTGTTAAAAGGTTAATTTAAGGATTTGAAATGTTATAATAAAAATGACAGGTACTTTATAGGTGATCATTTATTATTATTGTTAATAGAATAATGGATATTTTTAAAAGGCATAGTATAAAGGAGGATAACTGAATTAAACAGAAAAGGGGGTAGAGGAAATGTTAGATGAAGGCAAGTTTGAAAACTGGGTAGTGAGGACATATTTTGTGTGAAGTAGATGGGAGACAAGAACAGGGTTGCACAGGGTTGGGAGTATCAACTCAGCTATGATGGCTGACCATCATAGTCCAGTGCTGCTGTCATGAGTGCAGCGGTTCTCAACCTGTGGGTAGCGACTCCTTTGGCGGTCAAATGACCCTTTCACAGGGGTTGCCTAAGACCATCCTGCATATCAGATGTTTACATTACGATTCATAATAGTAGCAACATTACAGTTATGAAGTAGCAATGAAAATAATCATGGTTGGGTCACAACATGAGGAACTGTATTTAAAGGGCCAGAAGGTTGAGAACCACTGAATAAGTGGACCTGATTGGATGAAGCTAGGGCTATTCATGGCTATGACAGCAGATTCAATGTGGCAGAGTACAAAGAATAACAGAGCTAGAGGAATCTTCATTGATTAGACCAACCCTGACTTTTAAAGAAAAAAAAATTGAAATTGGGAGAAATTCAGTAACCTTGTGAACAGTTTGTCGTAGAAAACCAAAATCAGGAAATCCAAGATGGCGGCATAGGTTAACGCTGGAGATTGCTGCCTCGAGCAACCAATTCAAATTACACCTAAAAGATGGAACGGACATCATCCAGAACCACAGGAAGGCTGGCTGAATGGAAATTCTACAACTAGGAGGAAAGAGAATATCATACCCAGACTCAGAGGTGCAGTGCTGAAGTGAAATTCTCAGGTGCGGACTGCTCGCAGAGTGGGCTGGCGCGGAGGGCGCAGTTGTTGTTTTCAATCGGGAGGGAGTTTCAGACTCTGAGCTCCAGAGCTGGGCGAGTCCCTAGGGACCCAGACTCAAACGGGAGAAACGGGACTGTCTGGCTTCAGTCGGAACTCGAAGGCAGCTTTCTCTCCGAGGTTTACAGCGGTTGCTGGGACTCGGTGAGGCAGAGCCCCTAGGGACGGAACTGAGAGCAGCCATAACTGCTCGCTCCGCCCGCGCTGTTTGATCCCGTGAGACCCGCCCCGCCCAAGCCCTGCACAGAGCCATTTGCCAGATAGCCTCAGTCAAAGGCTAGATTAGCACCTCCCCAGGGGACAGAAGTTTCCCCACTGCAGACACAGCTAATTCTCACAGCCAACTGGCCTGGAGGTCAAATCCCCCCAGTATCAACGACAACAATCAAGGCTTAACTACAACAAGACAGCACACAAAGACCACTAGGGGGTGCACCAAGAAAGCATAAAAAATGCGGAGACAAAGAAACAGGACAGAATTGTCCATGGAGGATATAGAGTTCAGAACCACACTTTTAAGGGCTCTCAAGAACTGTCTAGAAGCCGCCGATAAAGCTATTGAGATCTACAAGAAATCTAATGAGACCCTCGATGCTATGATAAAGAACCAACTAGAAACTAAGCATACACCGACTGAAGTAAAGAATATTATACAGACTCCCAACAGCAGACCAGAGGAGCGCAAGAATCAAGTCAAAGATTTGAAAAGCGAAGAAGCCAAAAACACCCAACCGGAAAAGCAAAATGAAAAAAGAATCCAAAAATATGAAGATAGTTTAAGGAGCCTCTGGGACAGCTTCAAGTGTACCAACATCAGAATTATAGTGGTGCCAGAAGAAGAGAGAGAGCAAGATATTGAAAACCTATTTGAAGAAATAATGACAGAAAACTTCCCCCACCTGGTGAAAGAAATAGACTTCAGGTCCAGGAAGCGCAGAGAACCCCAAACAAAAGGAATCCAAAGAGGACCACACCAAGACACATCATAATTAAAATGCCAAGAGCAAAAGACAAAGAGAGAATCTTAAAGGCAGCAAGAGAAAGAAACTCAGTTACCTACAAGGGAATACCCATACGACTGTCAGCTGATTTCTCAACAGAAACTTTGCAGGCCAGAAGGGAGTGGCAAGAAATATTCAAAGTGATGAATAGCAAGAACCTACGACCAAGATTACTTTATCCAGCAAAGCTATCATTCAGAATTGAAGGTCAGATAAAGAGCTTCACAGATAAGGAAAAGCTAAAGGAGTTCATCACCACCAAACCAGTATTATATGAAATGCTGAGAGGTATCCTTTAAGAAGAGGAAGAAGAAGAAAAAGGTAAAGATACAAATTACGAACAACAAACATGCATCTATCAACAATTGAATCTAAGAATCAAGTGAATAAATAATCTGGTGATCATAATAGAATCAGGGACATAGAAAAGGATTGGACTGACTATTCTTGGGGGGAAAAGGGGTGTGGGACATGCGGGAAGAGACTGGACAAAAATCGTGCACCTATGGATGAGGACAGAGGGTGGGGAGTGAGGGCAGAAGGTGGGGTGGGAACTAGGGGAGTTATGGGGGGAAAAAAGAGGAACAAATGTAATAATCTGAACAATAAAGATTTAATAAAAAATTAAAAAAAAAAGAAAACCAAAATCAGAGCCATTTTACTAAATTCCAGCTCTGGGCTCTTTCCACTATAGTATATGTTACAGTAAAAGATATTACATTTTTTAGGAAACTCTTCATTCTCACCCTCACCCTGTAACTAACCCTAACATTAATTGCTTTATTTTTAAAAAAATATATGAAATGTCCTATGGTCATTCCAACTAGCTTGGAATTTATCACATGTAACGTGATGGGTTGTGAGTCTATCCCCTCTCCAACATTATCACTCTGCAGTAGCATTTTAATTTCTCATTAAAAATTTGAGACTCATTAATTTTGTCCAAAATAAGTATCAGATATACTTATTTTATTTAAACTTTCTAGCTAAAATATATTACAACTTGTTGATCCATATGGCACAATATTGTTATCAATTTGTGGCTATATATTTCCATTATTTGATAACTATCTTTATATTGGATTTAAAAATCAAATTACGATATCATTTTATATAAATGAGTATCTATCCATCTATTTATCCATTTATTTATCTAGTTAGTGTAAAAATAGTAAAACCAACATCCATGTGTTTACTACCTTTCTAAGTTTAAGAACATTTCTAATACCTGTGAAACTCATTCTGGGTCCCTTTGACACACACTAATCCTTAAGTATGGTTATGTTATATTGAGTCACCCTAAAATTATCTTTAAGAACCAAAGTTTATTTGTTTGAGAAGTGGAAGAGAATTTTATACTTAGAAAATTGTAGCTAGTGTTGAAAAGTGAAGTTAGGAAATCTTTCTCTTGAATATTACACACACACACACACTTTGATTACCTTAACTAGGCACTCCAGGATGTAAAATCCCATAAATACGTAGTTAGATTGTCTTAATTCATCCTCATAGACGTCATCTATTGTGGGCATCCAAGAAATTATAATAGGGAATGTGTTCATTAATATCACAAGGTATCCGACATATTCAAATTCATCAGTAAATACTATTTTATGGAATACATTAAGAAAGCAATATCTGTAAAAAAAAAAAAAAGGAGGAAGTTTTATCTGGTAAAAGAATTACATGGAATAATTTTCATTATATGTCCAGCTCTATTCTAATCATCAATAACTATGGAGTCCAGCTTAGCTCTGGGAGGTGGCCATCAGGAGCTAACACCTTCTGGCATCCTACTTCAGATAGTGTCCTTTTAATTTCCTCTTCTGGAAATGACTGATGCTGGTTTTCCCTCTTTCTTTCTCACCTTCCTCACCTCTCACTCATTTTTACTGTACTTTTTAAAAATCCTCATCTGATTTTATGTTGTTTTTTTTTAGGTTATTTTTAGAGCAAGAAGGAAGAGAAAGAGAGAAATATTGATGTGGGAGAGAAATATTGATAGGTTGCTTCCCGTATAGGCCCTGACCAGGGACCTAACCCAAAACCTAGGTATGTGCCTCAACTGGAATCTAACTGCATTTTTTTTTTTTTTTTTTTTGGTGTATGGAATAACGCTCCAACCAACTGAGCCACCCTTCCAGGCTTCACTGTACTTTTAATAGAAATACTTTTGTTTATAAGACAGGGACAATTTTTAAAAATATATATTTTATTGATTTTTTTTATAGAGAGGAAATGAGGGGGATAGAGAATTAGAAACATTGATGAGAGAGAAACATCGATCAGCTGCCTCCTTCACACCTCCCACTGGGGATGTGCCCGCAATCAAGGTACATGCACCTGACTGGAATTGAACCTGAGACCTTCCAGCCTGCAGGCCGACGCTCTATCCATTGAGCAAAACTGGTTAGAGCAAGTCAGGGACAGTTTAAACTGGAAATATTTTAAAAAACAAACAAAGGAAATCCTTTCCACATTCCAATAATTCCACTTCTCAGAGATAACTACTATTCACAATTTAAATATTGTTCTGATCCTTTTGTTTATATAATCACTGTCTATAAACACAAAAGGAATATCACACATACTGTCCTGTAACCTGATTTTTTTCTCTCTTAATAATAAATTATGAGCATCTTTCTTTGTCAAAGCATAAACTCAAGACCAAATCCCAGGATGTGTGTGGTGGAACAGTTTGGGTCCACATTTTAATAAAAAAAAAAAGTAAAGTTATGTGTATGCTGTCGAAAATATTTTCCATAGTAAGTATGCTAGAAGGTGGAATTGGGGATGAAGATTTACTTTATGTATTTTTAATTCTATTTTTAATTATTCAAATGGTATAATAATGCATTTTTATTGTTAAAACTCTTATTGATTAATTAATTACTGATTGAAAAGTGGTTAAAGTACTGGATCACTGCCCTATTTGCAGAGGTCAATCTGTGTTACACAGGACTTGAAACTTTTACAATTTGAGGTTCTATTTAAGAAAAGAAGATAAAACATGAACACAAATATAATCCTGGCATTCAATTGATAGGACCCTCCAGGCCTTCAGGCAGTGATTCTGATTTAATTTTTTTTTATTTCTTCCAGCAATAAAATAATATCTGGTAAAGTATTGCATTTGAGGTTACCTTTTGCCTGTTTATAATGACTTGTTTATGCCACAAAGATGAATTGAAAAAATATGATGCTAATTCATAGTACCTTTAAATCTTTCATGTTCATGTTAACTTCTTAATACTGAAACGCTTCTTATTACTATTTTGGCCATGGGTTCCACTTGATTACCTGGTCCTTCCTGCCATAATGAGCCTTGATCGCTATGTCAGTTAGATAATATGAGTGCTTGGCTAGATACTAAGTCTGTTTGTCTCAATTATACACTCAAAGCCTTGGGGAAATAACCACATAGTGGACCTGCTGGACTTCTATGAGACAGATTGAGCCAGAAACTTCATTAGCCTAAAAGCTCCTAGTTTAACTTGTGGACTATGATAGGATTTTAAGCTTTTTGTATCAGTATTATTTTAAACTAGAGGCCTGGTACACAAAAATTTGTGCACTCGGGCGGGGGTGGGAATCCCTCAGCCCAGCCTGTGCCCTCTTGCAGTCTGGGACCCCTTGGGGGATGACCACTTGCTGGCTTAGGCCTGCTCCCTGGGAGGATCGGGCCTAAGATGGCAATCAGACATCCCTCTGGCAGCCCCCGAGCCCTCCAGGGATGTCCACTTGCCAGCAGGGAGCAGACCTAAGCTGCAGTCGGACATCCTTAGCTCTGCTGAGGAAGCAGGAGAGGCTCCCACCACCACCGCTGTACCGGC
>NW_006282385.1:16695-24967 GCF_000327345.1 Myotis davidii
GCAGCTGGTCACACCCCCATCAGGGTGGGGGTGCCCACTGGGGTGCCTGGACAGTCTGGGTGAGGGGCTGAGGGCCGTTTTCAGGCTAGCGGGCAACCGAAGCTCCCAGCCTCTTATTTTTTCTTTTTCTTTTTATTCTGGGATTTATTTACCTTCTATAGCTGTCACTGATTCTGAGGCCTGGCTCCAGCTCTGAGGCCGTGGCTGCTGAAAGCAGGTATCTGGGGTTTGTTTGGCTTCTATAATTGAAACATTGTTGCTGTCCTGCTCACTCCAGCTCTGAGGCCGCGGCTGGCTGAAAGCAGGTATCTGGGGTTTGTTTAGCTTCTATAATTAAAACATTGTTGCTTTTGGAGCTGTTGCTTCAGGAGCTCAGAGCCGGGCTGCGGCAGGCAGAGAACCTTGGCTTCCTCCATCACTGGAGCAAACAAGCCTCATGTTTGCTTCAGTTGTGTGGCTGCCGGCCGCCATCTTGGTTGGCAGTTAATTTGCATATCTCCCTGATTAGCCAATGGGAAGCATAGGAGAGGTATGGTTAATTACCCTATTTGTCTATTATTAGATAGGATGCCATATCCTCAAAGTACAAAAGTCCAGGTATTTTCCTTTTCCCAATGCATAGTAACTCTGGTAAAGTGCCTAAAGGTCCATTTGGAAAAAATATATATTGAGAGAATATTTCTCCTGTATACTTGTGGTATTGTTGCCATCCTTTCTCAAGAGCTCTGGATCTGAGAACTGACTTATGTCTGGAAGAAAGGCGAGGGATCATGATTTTCCGTTGCAGTATGTGATCTCATCCCTTTGCCCACCAGCTCTCTATGTTTAGAAATCAAGTAATAGTGAGTTAACTGTCAATATTTCCCTTTGACTTATGTTATTTGTTAGCCATTCTCTGATTTGCTGCTTACAAAATAAAGTATGCTCATCCTTTCTCTGACATTTAAGTGCTGACATTTGTCTTCTGCCATTCATTCTGCCAAGGAATGGCAGGAGGCAAAGAATTGAAGCACCAATTCTATTGTTTCAACTATTGTTAACCATGTCCTGCAGAAGACATCTATCATTGAGTTTATCACTGTTGTCTTGGTGAAGGGAAATGTTCTGCAGGTCTTCCCAGAGGTCATGTGGTTGGTTCTTCATTCCCATATAATTAATATAGTTAAATATAATTTTTTACCATCTGCACCTCATTTACTGTAGGTTTTTGGCCTCGTCAAACTTCAAAACCCATTTCAGGCATGTAATAATACCAATTCCAAGTCTCGTTGACCACATGTTGAACCTTGGCTCATCATGGATAAGACCATCAGGTCAAGAAATTCTTCATAATCTGGCCTCATGTTGCAATCTTCTCAAGATCCATTCTCTTGTATGTTCTACTAGTGTTCTCTGATATTGGTTAGGTCTTGTAAGTCCCTCAGTTGATAAGTTGTAGAATCCTCTAGCTGTGTTAAGATCTGACCTCGGTAATTACCTTGGAAGTAATAAAAGGTGGTAGAGACTAACCCTGAAACAATGACAAGCTTTATCTTGTGATGTGTCTGCAACCTGTGAAGGTGCTGGGAGGCTATCATCTTCCAGCAAGGTGGACGCAGCTGCTTCTGTCAGGCCAGAGTGTTCATGAGAATATGGGGGTTTAGCCTCTTCAAATTTGTCTGCCCAAGTGTTAGCACTTCAAATCTCAGGGTCCTGACATTTTTCTATTTATTCTTATTTGCTCAATTCTAGTTGTATCTCTCCAAATTAGATATATCATGTTGATTTTGTATTCAATTCTGAATAATTCAAGTTGAATTTTTAATTTTAAGAATTATAGGTATTTTTCCATTTTTCTGTTCAGTTTCTTTTGGTGATTGGCTTGTTCATGTTTGTGAGTCCATCACTTATTAATTTTAACATTTCAGTTATGAAGTCATACGGATATAAGTCTGCTGGTTCTTTTCCATGGTTATTTGTTTCCTTTCATGTTTTTTGCTCTTTTTTAAATGCCATATCCCCATATTTATGACTTTATCCATTAGGTAAAGAACTCAATTTTCAATGGAATGTTACTCAGCAATTAGTAATAAACATTAATATTTGTTAAATGACTATCCAGTGCTAATCCCTGGACTTCTACACACACTATATAATCTTTACAATGATCTCATCAAGCAGAGGAGAACCCAACTATTATATTTTAGCATCTACTATTTGCCAGATGCTTTACATAAATCAGCTTCTAGAATATAACAAAAATATTATTATACCTATTTTGCAAATAAGGAAACTGAGACCTGAAAAACCCATTCAGCTAATAAATAATGGAGAAGGGGATTCTAAATATAGCATGTATCTCCAGAATCTGTATTACCTACTGAGGTGAATGGCATTTTGGAGATAGTTTAAAGGATAAATTGATATCAATTATAGTTTTCAAATTTCTCTTTCTTTGTTACAGCAACAAAAATAATTACTCAGAAGGTTGTAGCTTAATTTAGTATTAAAGGCTTCAAAATAACTATAGCACAGATATGTCCTTTTGTTGTTTATTGAGTGTGGTGGATTAGACACTCAATCTTTGATACTCTTATTGAGTTGAAGAAAAGACATAAGAGCCATCAAAGTTGGAATGGAAGAAGTAAAATTACCTTTATTCATAGATGACAGGATCTTATATGCAGAAAATCCTAGAGAATTCCCCAAACTGAGAGCTAATAAGTGAATTCAGCAAAGCTTCAGGATATAGAATCAATAAATAAAAATCAGCTGACCTGCCCTAACCGGTTTGGCTCAGTGGATAGAGCATCAGCCTGCGGACTCAAGGGTGCCAGGTTCGATTCGGGTCAGGGGTATGTACCTTGGTTGCGGGCACATCCCCAGTGGGGAGTGTGCAGGAGGCAGCTGATCGATGTTTCTCTCTCATCGATGTTTCTAACTCTCTATTCCTCTCCCTTCCTCTCTGTAAAAAATCAATAAAATATGCTAAAAAAAATCAGCTGACCAGTGTGATTCACTGTTTGAGCATTGACCCATGAACCAGGAAGTCACAGGGCAAATGCTGAATTTTGGGATCCCAGTGTGTGTGTGCAGGAGGCAGCTGATCAATGATTCTCTCTGATCACTGATGTTTCTACCTCGTTATCCTTCTCCCTTTCTCTCTGAAATCAATTTAAAAAACATATTAAAGGAAACCTTTAAAATATATATTAAAAATCAGTTGTATTTCTATATACTAGGAATAAATAATCCAAAAATAAAATTAAGAAAAAATTAATGTATGAAGGCATTAAAAAAGGAAAAAAAATACTTAAGATTAAATTTAACAGAAGAAAAGGTAAAAAAAATAAATTTAATGAAAACTTGTACAATGAAAATGGTAAGACATTTCTGAGAGAAATTAGAAATCTTAGTAAATGAAAAGTCATTCCATATTCACAATTTGAAAAGCTTAATGTTGCTAAGATGGCAATTCTACCCAAAGCTGTCAACATATTCTATGCAATTCCTATGAATATCTTAATGGCATTTTTTCCCCAGATATAAGCAAGCTAATTAAAAATATTTGTATATATCTCTGGCCGGTGTGGCTCAGTTGATGGGAGCATCATCCCATACACCAAAAGGTTGAGGGTTCGATTCCTTATCAGGGCACATACCCAGGTTTCAGGGAGATTGGAGCACATATGGGAAGCAACCAATTGATGTTTTTTTCTCTCCCTCTCCCTCTTAACCCTCTCCCCTTTGTCTAAAAATTAGTGAAAATATCCTCAGGTGAGGATTTTAAAAATTCATATACAATTGCAAGTAACCCCAAATAGCTGCACCAATCTTGAAAAAGAAAAGTTGATGGACTCATACTTCCTGATTTCAAAATTGTCTACAAGCTGTGAAAAACAATTTTTTATGTTAAAGAAATTAAACATAAAATTATCATTATGATTCAGAAATTTCACTTACCTTGATGGGATCCCTTTTTCCTTTTTAGTATTATATACCCAATTGAGCAATACTTTTCTAACAAAGGTAAGAATTGTTTTGCTTTCAGAATAATTCTTTATTGTTTCAAGACTCATATACCTAAAAAAAGAGAAATCTTTAAATATGCTTTTAAATTTTGGGATAAGTAGAATGCAGTATTGGCAGAAAGCAAAAATACTATTTTGCCCAGTGATGACTGGAAATGAGACATTTTCATGGGCATAGTTTCAAGTTTCAAAGTTATAGATAGAATAGACATATAATTATGAATTTTAATATGTGGGGCTCACTTATTAAACAGCGAGTATAAAAATCTGGAGATACATGGTTTAAAATGGTAGAGAGGTCAAGGTTCAGGAATAGAAAGCATACCTTAGTTCAAATATTTGGGATTCAACTACATATGGGTTTTCATGTTGTGAACCCCATTATCTGGTTTGGCAATGAACAAATTACCTCATTAACCTGTTTGCTCTGTAAAATGGAGGTAAAAATACCTATGTTCGCCTGGGATAATTAAATGAGAAAGTATTATGAAACATCCAGCCGATCTTACAGATCCTCTCATCTCCTTTCTTTCACCTTTTGGGCAAGTAGCCAAGGAATTTATGGGGAAAATACAAGTGGTAGATTAAGAGTTAAAATGGTTTCTTGGAGAATTCAGTGGTAATAAAACCCCAAAAGATACTTTGGTGGCACTTGTCTGTAGTTTTCTTCTGACTTTTCTATTGAGACAGCTTAGATCTGTGTGCTATGATTTGGTCTTGTTTGGTTTTATGAGGAACTTACCTGTTGCTGTCCAGATACTTTCATTGTCTTCCATAGAAGGAGGATAGAGTTTTGTCCTTGGGTCTGAGGTCCTACATTAAAAAATGGCTTAATGGAAGGTCATTGGTGACTTAAGTTCAAAGGCGGACCTTGTCCTTCTTATCTATATATATAAAAGCCTAGGCGATTGGTCAACGACTTGACCAGCCAGCCGGTTGGCTGGTAGCTGTGATGCGCACTGACTGCTAGGGGGAAGATGCTCAATGTAGGAGCTGCCCCCTGGTGGTCAGTGCACTCCAACAGCGGAGCACCGTTCAGCCAGAAGCTGGGCTCATGGCTGGTGAGCGAAGCTGCGGTGGCCTGAGCCTCTCCTGCCTCCACGGCAGTGCTACCAGGCAGCAGTAGCAGGTGCAGTGGGGCCAGAATGAGCGATGAGCAGAAGAAGCACGGTGCCCGGCCCCTGCTCAGGCTCCTCCCTGGCCGTCTGCCGCTTTGCGCACTACTACATCCTTCGGGGGATGTCAGCCTGGCCTGTGGGGATCGGGCGAAACCAGCAGTTCAACATCCCCTGAGGGGTCCCGGATTGCAAGAGGATGCAGGCCAGACTGAGGGACCCCACAAGTGCATGAATCCATGCACCAGGCCTCTAGTTGATTATACTGTTCACACTCTGAAAATTGGGCAATTTATCTGCTATAGGAAAACTGATGTAATTGAGAAAAAAATAAAATCATTCAATTCTCTATGATTCAATATAATAACATGGGAATTACATTTAAAAAATCACTAATGTGTATATGACTTGATTCATTCCTAATTTTTAAATTATTTATTGGACACTTATTATGGTTGCTAAATGCTGGGGATAAACCATAAGCCACACACAAATACTGGTTTCTGTCCTCAAGGATTTAGCAGAGAAGTGAAGTAAAACATGCAAAAACAATTGCAGTAAAGTGTAGTAAATGTTGATATGGAGATAATCTATAAGAGGACAAGCCAAACCCACAAAGGGGGCACATTTATTTTCTTTTGTGGGGAGGCACATTGAATAGAGTCATGGGGAATCAGGAAACCTTCCTGATGGAATTAATATCTAAGGTATGATAATTTTAAAAGTTCTAATGAATCCTAAAATTCTGTAATATCAATAAGTACATGACATTTTACAGCTCAAATTAAGTAATTCAGGCTCCTGCAGTCCTATTTTTATATCAACTGTTCACTGTTTGACCCATATTAGGAAAAGAGTATGATCTTTTTAACTGGATAGTAAGACAACTTAGCTTCAAATCTAAGCTCTGTAATTTCTTAGACAAATAACATTGGGTAATTTATTTAATCTCGCTGGGGCTCACTTTCCTCATCTGCAAAATGAAGATAATAACAATGGCATTCACCTCATAGGATTTTAGACATAAAATTGGTAATACATGTTAAATGTTTAAGACTGTATCTGAAACAAAACTTAATAAAAGCTCTTTATTCAATATATTATTTCTTAGGTAATTACATAGGCACTTAGCACAGGTCTTGGTACTCCTTTTTAAACCTGATACTCTTTCTCTCCTTAGATCTTTTTTTCTTGCCATGAGACACCCCAACACATGGGGTTACTGGTAAGAATCATCAGCAAATGGCAAAATCAACTCCAAGACAGCCCAGCAAATGAGCAAGTACTCATTACAAGTGTAATTAATAGAAAGTCTCTGGAGATTGGAACACCATTTCACTAATCTTGAAATATCCCACAGTGCCTGGCATATAATTCTGTGTATATTAGTATTCAATATTTACTAGTATCTCTTACATGTGTGAATAAAAATGTAATATATTCCAAAATTTGCCTTCATTGTCTACTATGAATTTTTTCACCTCTTTAACCCCCTTCTCCCACTGTTGACATCTTCTTTGTGTCCATTTATTCATAGACTTATGCTGCTTCTACCTTCTTGGGGGATTTTAAAGAGGAAAAATCAAGGCAGTGAGCTGAACTGCTCTGTATTATTGTTTTGTTTTAATTAAACCTTTCATGGACAATGAGTTGATAATGCTTTCAGCATGTCATTTATTCACTCTTTGAAAAGTATACATCATATTGTTTTAAATTGACTACGTTTGCCCAGCCCTCTTCCTGAACTACCCTAACACCACCCAGGTCTCCTAAGCATTTGAAGGGCTTGGAGCAATAGGGCAAATGGAGAGCCTTGCACTATATGTGAAATATTTAAACATTATTAACCAAGAAACCAAAATTTTAAATAAGATATTTTATCTTTCTATCTTGACAAATATAATGTCATATGATTTGCATGGCTAGGCTTGAATTAAAACTCATAGACTCTGAAAATTTGTACTTGAACCTAGCAAGAACATGCTCCAGTGTCTGGCTGCTTCTCATCCCACACTGTCTTTATCTCTCATGGTACCACAAACCAGTGGTACTGTGAGTGGACACCATGCTACCACACCTCTTAGGTTTATACACTAAAGGCCCAGTTTTCTTTTAAGGTGATGGCTCATGGGAAAAGGTCCAAGAATACAACCCCATAAATAAACTTAGATTCATTTGAGCAGGGAATTTTGGTGTCCTTAGTACTAGGAGTATAGACCAAAACAAAGGTGTATCTGGGCTTTGTTGCCTTCATCCTCCCACAGGGGGTAAACTTAGGGTAATCCCTAAAACCCTGACTTTGAGGAACTCATTGCTTACTGTGGAGACTTGATCTAAAGAAATCATTACAGGTGTATGCTCAATATTCAGAGAGGGTGTGTTGTGGGAAGATGTGCCTATAGGGATCAAGAAAGTCTTTGACTTAGTGAGACATTTGATTAGTGAGAGAAAGAGAGTGAGAGAGAGAGAGAGAGAGAGAGAGAGGGAAGTTTATTGTAGTTTAGCTTTTTAGGAAGCAAAGGAGAAAGGGCAGAGCACCTTAGTAAGAAGGAGTAGCTTGTTTATATGTGCAGAGGTCTGAACGAGTAGAGCAAGTCAAGAAAACCCAGTGTAGGTTACCTGGCCTGGTTGTGGGACATAGAGCAGACACGGGCTTCCACACATAATACTGGATGATCCCAACTTATCAGACAAAAGCAAGAAAAAAATCTTGCACAATTTCTAACATTAGGAGTATGGAAATTTTCTCCTGACAATGTACTTACTCTCCCTTCTCACCAAAGCTTCCTGCTGCGCCCACCAGCATCTGGACCGCACTCTGAGACAGACTCTCATTCCTGTATTGTCTCTGGTAGCTTGCCTGAAAGTCGAGTCACATGATGATACAGCGTGAATAACAATGGCAACTTATTTATTCACTTTAATGGAAAAATAATCTGTGAGAAAGAAGTAAAAATCCCCAAAGAATCTATCTACACTAATAAAAGAGAAACATGGTAATTGGTGTACGACCACTACCCTTCCCATTGGCTAATCGGCGAGATATTCAAATTAATTGGCAGCCAAGATGGCTGCTGGCAGCCAGGCAGCTGATGCGAACAGGGAGGCTTGCTTGCTTTAGTGATGGAGGACTCCAACGTTCCCAGC
>NW_006282385.1:25250-37135 GCF_000327345.1 Myotis davidii
CAAGGGGAAGGCACCCCTCCCCCCTGATCGCCCTGCGGCTCTGTGTGTGTGACAGGGTGTGGTGCCCCAACCACCCATTCTGCCCTGCTCTGTGTGCGACAGGGTGCGGCGCCCCAACCTCCTGATCACCCTGCAGCTCTGTGTGTGATGGGGGGGGCAACCCCCCCGCCCCCTACAGGCCCTGCTCTGTGTGTGACGGGGTAAAGCCATAACTCCCCATCTGCCCTGCCCTGAGTGTGACAGTGGCGGCGCCCCAACTCCCCTATCGGCCCTACTCTGTGAGTGACAGGGGGGAGCTCCTCAACCCCCTGATCGACTCTGCTCTGTGCATGACAGGGTATGGAGCCCCAACACCCCTGATGGGCCCTGCTCTGTACGTGACAGGGGGTGGCGCTGCAACCTCCCCATCGACCCTGCCTTGAGTGTGACAGGGGACGGTGCCCCAACCCCCCAATCGGCCCTAACCTGAGCGTGACTGAGGGTGGCATTGCAACCTCCCAATCCGCCCTGCTCTGTGCATGACAGGGGGAAGGCGCCCCAACTCCCAAATCGGCCCTGCTCTGAGCCCGACCAGGGGCTACACCTAGGGATTGGGCCTGCCCTCTGCCACCTGGGAGCAGGCCTAAGCCAGCAGGTCGTTATCTCCCGAGGGGTCCCAGACTGTGAGAGGGCACAGGCCAGGCTGAGGGACCCTCCCTTCTCCCGAGTGCACAAATTTTTGTGCACCGGGTCTCTAGTATCTTTATAAAAAGAAGCCCTCTTACAGAGTACAGACCATGAGATAGGTCTGGATAGCTCATGAGTGTAAAAGTTAGGTCTGAGCAGTGGGTAGAACCCAACTGGTTCTGTAGGAAACAAGGGTCCTTCTAGATGTTAATTACACTTGCCAAAATAAATGGAGTTCTGTGGCCAGATAATAATGGGAACTACTGAAAGCCGCATTCCTATCTAAAAAGTTTGTAATGGACATTAGATTATTAAAAGCTCTGAGGAATTGTACAGTGAAGGATCCTGATACACATATTTTGACAAGAGAACTCTGTGGTGTCCAGTCTATTATTCGCATTAAATGAACTGCTACTGTCTTGCAGGACACAGTCATTCATCCATTCAGTCCATGTATTGAGAGCCCACTCTGCTTCAGGCTCGTGCAGGGGAAACCCCTGTCTGACATTGCTGCTGACCTCAGTGTGTTGAAAATAATTGTGTAGACCAACTTGCAAAATTGGAATCTTTGCTATAACTAAAGATTCCTGGGTTCCATCGAATACATTCTATCTAAAACATGGTTTTGATTCTAGTGCATGCTAGGAAGAAATAGAACTGGATTTGAAGGTGAGGGAATTCAACAGCATAGCATTTTTCTCCTCAAATTTAATTAAAATACTTATAAAGTAATATGAGATTTAAATACATTCTGTATTCTCAAAGATTAACACTGTAGCTTATGGAAAAATAAGGAAGCTGAAAATGATATGAACTCATGAAAGCAGCACAAATGATAAAGCAGTTACTAGAAAAATGTTAATTCTTAAAATATCATTCACACCAAAATGTACGAAGAATTTAGAGAATGGTTGATTCCTAAAAGTAACTGCCATTTATTGACCTGTCTACTATACTATTGAATTAATGGATCTCTCTCTCTCCCTCCCTCTCTCTCTCTCTTTTCAAATTTATCTTTATTGTTAAAAGTATTACCAATGTCCCCTTTGTTTTTTGTTGTTGTTTATCAGTTTTCCCCATTGACCCACCTCCTTCCTGCACCTGCCCCTCCCAAGCCTTTGCCACACTATTGTTTGTGTCCATGGGCTATGCACGTGCCCGTATAAATTCCCGAGGTAATCTCTCCTCCCCAACCCCCCACATCCACCTTTCCTCTGAAATTCATCATCTGTTCATGGTTCTATCTCTCTGGATCTATTTTGTTCATCAGTTTGTGTTGTTCATTAGATTCCACATATGAGTGAGTTCATGTGATACTTTTCTCTGACTGGCTTATTTTTGCTTAGCATAACAATAAAAAGCTTCTGCAAAGCAAAAGAAACCATCAGCAAAGTGAAAAGAGAGCCCACTGCCTGGGAGAACACATTTGCCAATGATGTATCCAATAAGAGGTTAATATCCAAAATATATAAGGAACTCATACGACTTAACAAAAGAAAGACAAACTATCCAATTAGTAAATGGGCAAAGGACCTAAATAGCCACTTCTCCAAAGGGGACATACAGAAGCCCAAGTGATATGAAAAACCGCTCAGTCACTAAGCATCCGAAAGACGCAAATGAAAACGAAATGAGGTACCACCTCACACTTGTCTGTCAGAATGGCTACCATCAACAAATTAACAAACCATAAATGTTGGCAAGGATGTAGAGAAAAGGGAACTCTAGTGCACTGCTGGTGGTAATGCAGACGGGTGCAGTCACTGTGGAAAACAGTACGGAGTTTCTTCAAAAAATTAAATATGGAATTCCCATTTGACCCAGTGACCCCACTTCTGGCAATATATCCTAAAAACCTTAAAGCATCAATCAGAAAGAATATATGCACCCCTATGTTCATAGCAGTGTGAGTTATAATAGCTAAGGTTTGGAAACAGCCCAAGTGCCCATCAGCAGATGAATGGATAAAAGAAACTGTGGTATATTTATGCAATAGATTACTATGCAGCTGTAAAAGAGAAGGAACTCTTACCATTTGCAACAGCATGGATGGACCTGGAGAGTACTGTGCTACTGATCTATATGTATTTTAAATAAACATTTAATTCTTGCAACAGGTTTGTGAGGAAGGTATTCTAATATGTATTTTATAGATGAGAATGCTGAGGCTCAGGGAGTTAAGTAGATTTCCCCAAATCACATTAGCAAATCAGTTTTCTCTGAATATAATCTGTCTCCTCTTGAGCCCATATGGCATATTGCTCCTCCTATACCAGGCTTTGTCATGCTGTGCTGCTTCTTCTAATGAACAATAGTAGAGAAGATATTGCCTCAGTTAACAAGGGCTGGCTGAGATTTAAATAGACATTCCCAAAGCTTTGAAAACCTTAATAGACTAATAAATATTATGATTAAGAGCAGTGAACATTAGAATTGATATTGCAGGAACCAAGTTGACAAACTGAGATAAACATGAAAATATATCTAGAAGGAAGAAGAACTAAAAAGATGTGAAGTGAGATGAAAATCTAGAGCAGAGAGATCCAACCTACTTTGGAAAAATAGTATTTCCTGGTTAAAAACCATACATAGCACTAAATCACCAAGATATAATAGTAGAAAACAAGTGTTTAAGGCAAAAAATCAAGAGGGTACATGGAGTGTATATTGCAAAAACAAAGGATTTCACAAGCAGAAAGAATCCAAGGTTATTTAGTTAGCTTAAGTTTTCTCTTTTACAGATAGGAAGAATGAAGACTGACGTGAGGAAGTCCTGAGTCAGACATCAAATTAACAATGAAAGTGAGATTCAAAATGGAATCTCCTGCATTGCTTTAAGGGTTCCTGAATCCTATATTTTCCTGAAATAAATTAAAAATCTGGAAGAGATTCAAAGACATGATCTCCTAAAACCTGCTGGTGAAACATGGCACCATCCGGGCATAAGTTCATCCTTCATGGCACCCCCTCACTTGCTTAAAGAAAGTATTTAGGTCCTCAGAAAAGCTGCCTTTCAGACTCAGCTTGTCTCCCAGGGTCACTGCCGGAGAAAGTAGAATGCGTGGAATCCTGTATGACTGGAAGAGCTGAGAGATGCCTGACAGTTCCATGTGCAATGTGGAAGGTCCACCAGGAACAATTCTAGAGGATGAGTCATGGCAACTGGTCAATATTCTGCCCTGAATAGCATATGGTAACTAGGCTGCTAGCAGTTTCCCACAGAATCCTGCATGCTGCTGTGTTACACATTTCTCTAAATTTTACTCAAGATTTTATATAAAAACACTAGAGGCCCGGTGCACGAATTCTTGCATGGGTGGGGTCCAGCAGGCCCACCCCAATGGGGGCCAATCGGGCTGGGCTGGCCAAGGGGAGAGGATGCAGGAGGTTGGCTGGCTGGCCCTGCCCCAAATCAGGGGAGGGGGAGCTAATGGGAGCCAGGCCAGCTGGGGGAGGGACCACAGGAGGTTTGGGGGGGGGGTGATCGGGGCCTCGATCGGGCCATTTGGCCACCGCAGTGTGCATCATAGTGACTGGTCATTCCAGTCATACCGGGCACTTAGCTTTTATACATATAGATAATACCTTATACTTGCAGTTGTTAGTGAACTTGGTGGTATCCTCTCATGAAAAACTTGTTTGGACTCAGAGATAGCCAGTGATTGGAACTGACTGCATAACACATCTGAAGGTTGAGCTCAGCTATGTTTCCTGCCGTTGGGACCTGTGAAACTGCCAGTTTCTCATAATAAAACACCTTTTACTTAAGCCAGTGGTTCTCAACCTTCTGGTCCTTTAAATACAGTTCCTCATGTTGTGACCCAATTATTTTCATTGCTACTTCATAACTGTAATGTTGCTACTGTTATGAATCGTAATGTAAACATCTGATATGCAGGATGGTCTTAGGCGACCCCTGTGAAAGGGTCATTTGACCGCCAAAGGGTTCATGACCCACAGGTTGAGAACCGCTGACTTAAGCTAATTTAAGTGGATTATTATTCCCTCTCTCTCTCTTTCTCTCTCTCTCTCTCTCTCTCTCTCTCTCTCTCTCCCTCCACCCTCCCTCTCTCCCTCCCTCCCTCCCTCTTATTTTTTTTGCAGTCAAGCAGATTCCTAAGACTATGTCAAATTTCCCTTTGCCTTTGTAAACAATATATTAAGCTATGCAGGTGAGTATAATCAAGATTATCTTCAGCAAGGGAGAAGTTCTCAGTACGACGTTAGGTCTAAGATACCTTAGAAGTGTTTAATGAGTACTAACTATTTGTGCTGACAGAATACGCCTGTTGGCCAGTTCCATTGCTTCAATGTTAAGGGTCTCGTCTATTTCTGTGTTACAGTTTGGACAGTTCACCTTTTGATGTTCTGTTGTTTCTCCTTGGCTTAACTACGTGAAACACAAATCAAAACCAAATAAAGAATACATGAATATTAACATAGTTTAGCATAAACCTTGAGCAAGTCATACACCAGTTTGGTTTGAAAAATTATAGAAAATTTTCTAGATACAGAAAAATGTTCAAGATTACTTGCACAGTTATCTAGACATAAAATGATTGCCAGTTTGGGGAGGAAAGAGTTATAGCATATCTTAATCTTTACTTGGCATTGTTAACAGTTTATAAAAGCGACTGCATATATAATCACACTTTAAGCCAGTGGTTCTAAAAGTATGTTTTCCCAGTAGCATCTGCATCACCTGGGAATTGTTAGAAATGAACATTTTTAGATCCCTCCACAGACCTACTGAATCTGAACCTCTGGGGAATGTGGCAACACTGCTCCTTGTTTTGAATTTACAACATGTATTTTGTGTGTACTTAAAGAGGTTGTCACTTCTACTTTGCCCCACAGTGATCACAAAATTCCTTAAGATCCCTTCCTAACTATTGTGGTGAATAAGGAGTTACCAATGCAACATTTCTGTCAATTGTAAGTATTAAAATTGTGAATTAATATTAGTAACATTTTTCTACTTAAGGACAATCATACCTACTCTGAAGGGATAAGTTAAAGATATTACTTGCTTACTGCATATGGGTTTTGAAATATAATCGCTTTCTCAACCATGTTCCAATCTGCATTAGCAAGATCTTTATCAAATTTGAGTGCGGAGGCTGCAGATTTGGTTATTTCTTGAAAATGTTGAAATGTATAATAAAGTGACTTATATTTTGTTGATGTGACATCACGCAGACCTTTGATACAAAGAGCACATTTATAAATAGAAGGAACATCACCCTTTTAATCTGAATTTTAAAGCTTCCTTTTGTTCTTACTGTATGTACTAAATAGTTTTTTTAATTAAACACAACATAAATTGTTTAATAATAGGAACACTAATAATTTCAAAATTTTCTACTTTCATACTCCTCCTAATAACTAATATTTATTGAGTGCTTATCATATGCTCTTTGCACGTATTAAGTTTTGTTTTTATCATCTTGATCACCTTTTGAGGTGAGTCCCTTTTCCCAGTTTAATAGATGAGGAGACAGGGGATTAAATTGGCAGACTGAGTAAAGCAGATTGCCTTTCTCAATGTGGTCAGGCCTCATCCAGTTTGTTGGAGGCCTGAATAGAACAAAAGGCTGAGCAAAATAAAATTCACTCTCTCTGACTGATGGTCTTCAAGGTGGGAAATTGATCCTCCCCTGCCTTCGGATTTGAACTGCAATTTATATCATTTCCTTTCCTGGTTCTCAGGCCCTTGAACTGCATATACATCATCTATATCTGTACATGCCATATAGGTATAGGTATATACATAAATATATGTAAATAATGTACACAGATACATACACATATACAGAGTATGTGTACATATATATCCTACCTATATGCAAAATCATATATATGATATGTATGATTATATTTATCCCCATATATATCTCCAGACCTCATTAAGGTTTGAAATACTCTTGCTATCAGATATAAATTCCTTTCTTGAGCCATAGAAGCTTGTTTGGAAAGCAATAATGTTTCATGAGCAAATGTTCACTGCTCTCAGTGCAAATAAACAGATGCTCCACACTAAGAATTTTAGGTTTATCTAACTACTAAGTAGAACATCTAATACTTTTTGAAAAATGTTATCTCTTTAATCTGTTCTTCCCATTTTATTATGCTAAGGCTCACATAATTTAGGGGGGAGGGGAAGAAAGGGAAAAAGATTTTGTTCCAAATATGAGGAAGGAAGGGAGATTGGGTAGTATTATCCATAAAGATGAAATTTCAGATTGAAAAAAAAATATGTCATTAGAGTGAAAACTCCATGTATCATAAAAAGGGTAATAGAACAGTTAAGAATATAATGGGTTGAAAGCATCAAGGCAATATGTTTCTAGTTCTTAACTGCCATTCCCTAGTAGTATGACCTTGGGCAAGGACTTTCAACTCTCTAAGTCTCATTTTCTCAATTGTTAAAAAAGTGGGGGCTTAAAACAGGCACATTATATTATGCAGACATCCTCCTAAAGTTGTTATTTCTACTTCCATTCTCCTTACCACCCCCCTCTTCCCAATCAGTTATCCACAGAACTAGAGTGGCCTTTTTAAGACTTTAATCATATATTAATTAAACATATGGCTTCCTCAGTAATCTACTTACCTGTTGTGTTCTTTTAATGTATTTACATGTGGTTTGTTTACTTTGATATTACCTTATTTGACTTCTTTACTGACTGTTTACTTATCTCCAATGTAAGCTCTATCAACTCAGAAATCTGGTCAGTCTTCATAATGCATCACTGTCAGTTAAATTGTTCCTGGCATATAGAAGGCTCGTAACACAAGTTTTTCAGATAACTGAATAAACTTACTGTATTGTTACTTAAACTGGACTAATGTAAGTAAGTAATTTAAAAAAAATAAATAAAAAGGTTGTTGGCCTAAACTTTTCATATGACTTTACATAGAGGACCAATTTCCGCTTCAATAAGACATTGTTGATTTGCATTTATGTAGCTTCTTTCTTCATTTTTACCAATTCTTTTTTAAAATATTTTATTGATTTTTTACAGAGAGGAAGGGAGAGAGATAGAGAGTTAGAAACATCGATGAGAGAGAAACATCGACCAGCTGCCTCCTGCACATCTCCCACTGGGGATGTGCCCGCAACCCAGGTACATGCCCTTGGCCGGAATCGAACCTGGGACCTTCCAGTCCGCAGGCCGATGCTCTATCCACTGAGCCAAACCAGTCTCGGAGATTTTTACCAATTCTTTAGCATATTTAGAATACTTCTCTCTTCATTCAGAATACTAATTAGTAGACTTACCTAGTTTACTGACTACCATTGGCAAAATAACTCTATTGACAATCAGGGTGATTAAGCATACTGACACTCCATGAAATAGTACCTAGAATTGAAAAATACAAAGTATTGATGACAATTTCATATAATATCTTTTGTATTTACCAGTGTAAATTAAGCTAGGTTATACTGTGATAATAGATGCTCATGGAGGCGAAAATTTGGCTATCAGACGTGATGATAGTACTCTGGGATTCTCTATCTTCCCGCATATATTTCATCCATGCTTTTGGAACCAAACTAAAAATCAGGACACATGGTTTGACATAAGTGTATACTTACTTATACAGACATTAGGAGTAAGTAAAAATAAAAACATTTATTGAGTACATACTTTATATCATATATTATTACTTTTAATATATTTTTATTGATTTCAGAGAGGAAGGGAGAAGAGAGAGAAATAGAAACATTAATTATGAGAGGGAATCATTGATTGACTGCCTCTTGCACACCCTCTATTGGGGTTCAAGCCTGCAACCTAGGAATGTGCCCTTGACTGGAATTGAACCTGGGACTCTTCAGTCCACACGCCGATGCTCTATCCACTGAGCCAAACTGACTAGGGCATCATATATTATTTTTTAGAGAGGAAGGGAGAAGGTAAAAGAGATAGAGACATCAATGATGAGAGAGAATCATTGATTGGCTGCCTCCTGCAAGCCCCCTACTGGGTACCAAGCTCACCACCTGAACATGTGCCCTGACCGGGAATTGAATCATGATCTCCTGATTCATAGGTTAACGCTCAGCCTCTGAGCTACACCAGCCAGGTTCAGATACTATTTTAAATGATTTATATGTTTTTATTCCTTAAACCTTCATAATAAACTATTCTTTAGGAGTGTGAAGAAGGGACTTAGGGATCCCCAAGCTAGAATGGGGAAGAGGGAAGTTGCCAGTTGTTCCTCCTCTGTCCATTCTTGCCATCATAGTTAAATCACTCCCACAGTCTAAGTGGGGTTAAGCTACCTCACTACAAAAGCATATTTTAGCCTTGGATGGGGGACAAGGGCAGGCTAGGAGGTGTCAATGGGGAAAATACAGGGGCATATGTGATACTTTCCATAATAAAGTTTTTTTAAAAGCACATTTTAGTATACAACAACAGTTTTAATTAAGTTTTCAAATAAATAAGAACATATGTTCTTTTACTTGCGATTTTTCCCTCTCAGTTCCAACAGAAAGGTCAGAGTAGGCAAGCAGAAGGGCCATTGTTACATTAGGCAAACCTCTCATTTCACTCCAGACCATTATGAATGCCCAGCGCCAGCTGAACCCATCACCAAGTCGAGACAGAAGAGGACTCAATATTAGGAAGACCAGAAGTCTAAAAGACAAAACAAATTTTTAAAAGTTATTCTTATAATAGAAAGTTCTTTTCATTTCACCCTACTCTATTCCTTCCCATCTATTCCCTGTGGAATTGCCAACTCTAAAACAAATGAGACATCTTTCAAGTACATAGTATCAAAGGAAGGCCAAAGGGCATTCCATAGAGAGACATGCCAAGAAAATGCCATTCATCTTTGTTTCTTCCTGTAGGGGGAGCAATAGGAAATTTCACATCACTATTAGTGGTGCTTTTTCAAGCAGAAAAGAAAAAGTTTGAGGTGTTTTGTAAATTATTTATATACTAGAGGCCTGGTGTACAAAATTCATGCACTTGGTGGCTTGGGTCCCTTAGCCCAGCCTGTGCCCCTCTTGTAGTCCTGGAGCCCTCGGGAGTGAGCCTAAGTCAGCAGTCCCACATCTCCCCTGTGGGAGCGCATTGACCACCAGGGGGCAGCTCCTGCATTGAGCGTCTGCCCCCTGGTGGTCAGTGCATGTCATAGCAACAGGTTGTTCTGCCATTTGGTTAATTTGCATATTAGTCTTTTATTGTATAGGATATTCTGTTCTGGGATCCCAAAAGAAATAAAAGTAAATTAAATGAAAAAGTAGTAGGGACAGAAGTTCTCTTTTTTTTTTTTCTTTGCAAACTTAAATCTTACTGAATCTGTACAATATTGGTCAACTCATTTATATTTCTTTTTTCACTTATATATCATTCCTATATTTTATACTAATTGTATCTGATAATTTGGGACTAATTTTCATTTACTTGGCACTAGCCAATTTGATATCAACTCCCAACTGATTTTCCTAAACGGAAGTAGAATGTTAACAGTTTGAATGATGGGGTTCTAGTTATACTGGTTTTTCTCTCTCTGTATCTCCTTTTCACCTACATAGGCAGACTCTTTTTCTGACTCTTTATACTGGAAAAGGGCCAACAAAAATTATTTGAGCAAAAAGGACATTTACAAAGAGAGCTTCCTTATGTTTTTAGAAACCTCTTTCCAACTATGATTACTAGGAAATTATTTGTTATGAAATATTAAGCAAATAATGTAAGAACATCTTTTTTATAAAATTTATGATAGGTGTTTAACTTCATGAACCCTCAAAGAAAACGAAAAACTAGTGGATGAAATGAAACAAAATGTTAATAGGGTTGCCTCTAGGTAGCAAAATTATAATTTTTTTTTTCTAATCTTAAAAAATCTTACAGAGATCTTGCATTGCTTTAAAATGAAGTTAAAAACTAAAAACAAAACAAACAGAAAAGCACAGCTAAGCACTAATTTGCTGATAATTCTTTGGAAAGTTTATGAATCAAATTTTCATTCTAAAGAATGAAACATTTTTGTTATTTAAAAGAATATCTTCAGGTTTATTCAGTGTTTTATAAACAGAAAACTTTAAATGAGGTTCTTACCTTAAAACAATAAGTGTGAAGTAGATATTTAATGAATAGTATATATCAGAAAATGATACATATAAATACGTATGTGCAGGAATTAGAAGTCCAATAAAAGTAAACACCATAAGAAAAGCAACAAATGCTAGACAATTCCAGAATCTGCATTTTCAGAAAAAATTAAATACAGTTAATTATGGTGAAATGACATATTTCTTTCAAGGCTCATATGTGAGTGAGACATTGTGTTAGGCATTATCAAGAAAGTAAAGATAAAGTATTTATAAACACACAAGGAGCTTATAATTTAACTGGGGAGAAAGTTGCACTAAGGCAAGTAAACAAACAATTCTAAAGCAATTTTGATCAGTTTACACTGAATGTAAATTAGTGTGTGTGGGTTTTTTTGTGTGTGTGTGTTTTGTTTTGGATTGACTTCGAAAGACATGTTTAGGTTGTAATTATGCTCAAAGATACTAACTGTGAAGTCCTTGTATCAAACAGGAAGTACTAAAATCATTGATCTTGAAGGGAATCCTGATGTTAGTCTGATTTACAAAGTGAGAGAATGAAACCTTTGCCTAAAATCTAGAAAGCACTTAGAAGATGTGGATGAATCTTTTATAGCCATGAATGCCCTTTGTAGATTTTCCTTTTGAGGTTTGTGAGCATGCGTTTATTCAGCTGCTCCTGAGCCCAGGAGAACTCTGTCATTCCCAAAGCTCCTGTTCTCATCAGCGCATGCAGAGCAGCTTGGGAAAGCACACTCAAATCCAGTATGGGTGCTGGGTCCAGAGGAGGCTATCTAAACCTGATTTCTTGTTGCCTTTTGACATATTTCATGTCTTTAATGTCAACTATTATAAAAAATGAATGGAAAAGATTAAAAAGGCTCAAGAATGCAATTTTATGAGAAGATTGTAGCTTGATTTTACCCATATGTTGTCAGACTCTTCCCCTGAAACCCTTTAAAGATCATTTTTGCCTCTTCTCCAGGAATACTGTTTTTGTTTAAAAATAAATTCAACACTAAAAGTAAATCTTCTTCTGTTACATTAATAAGAAATCTCTGTTTCTAAGAGGTAAAAGTTACCTTAGGCATTATCAGAGAAAATTTTAATATAAAACCTCCTAGCCTGGGAAATTTTAAGGCAAAAT
>NW_006282385.1:37363-57779 GCF_000327345.1 Myotis davidii
AGGGTTTCTGGCTGAGTGGCACTCCCGCTGTGGGAGCACACTGACCACCAGGGGACAGCTCCTGCATTGAGTGTCTTCCCCTTGGTGGTCAGTGCGCATCATAGTGACCTGTCATTCCATGATTCGGTTAATTTGCATGTTAGCCTTTTATTATATAGCACTAGTGGCCCAGTGCATGAAATTCATGCACGGGGGTGGGGGTGTCCCTCAGCCCAGACTGCACCCTCTGAGAGTGTCTGACTGCCGGTTTAGGCCTGATCCTACAGGTAGTCGGACATCCCTCTCACAATCCGGGACTGCTGGCTCCTAACCATTCACCTGCCTGCCTGCATGATCATCCCTAATCACTTTGTCTGTCAGCCTGATCTTCCCAACTGCCACCCTACAAGCCTGATCACCTCTAACTGCCCCCACCCACTGACCTGATCGCCCCTAAATACTCCCCACGTGCTGGCCTGATCGCCTCCAACTGCCCCCCGTGCCAGCCTGCTCACCCCAATGGCCCCCCTGCCAGTCTGCTTGCCCTGCCGCCTGGTGGCCCCCACCCCCCCCAACTGCCCCCTGCCAGCCTGATCGCCCCCAGCTGGCCCCTCCCTACCGGCCTGCTCTCCCCCAACTGCCCCCTCCCTGCCAGCCTGATCACTCCCAACTAACCTCCCCAGGCCTTATTGCCACCAACTACCCCTCCCTGCTGGCCTGCTCACACCAACTGCCTTCCCCTCCTGGCCTGATCACCCCTAACCACCTCTGCCTCAGCCTTGCCACCATGGCTTTGTCTGGAAGGTCTCCCAGAAGGTTTCCTGGTCTAATTAGCATATTACCCTTTTATTAGTATAGATTTTCTATGATGAATTTAGGTTTATTATTCTACTAGAAGCCCATTGCATAAAGATTTGCGCAATGGGCCTTCCTTCCCCTGGCTGCTGGCACCAGTTTTCCTCCGGCACCCAGGACCCAGGCCTTTGGTCCGGCAGCAGCAGAGAAGCCAAGCCTCTTTAGTCTTCAGTCTTCAGTCTTCGCTCTGGCCAAAGCCTTCAGTCTTCGCTCCACACCTGTGTATGCAAATTAACCGCCATATTTGTTGGGTTAATTTGCATAGTTGCTCTGATTGGTTGGTGGGTGTAGTGGAGTGACACCAATTTGCATGTTTCTCTTTTATTAGTGTAGATACAGTGAGCTATCATCTCTTTCTTGTATATGTGTGGCAATATTTTAAATTCCATTACCTTCTGGATTTAAATATTGCATCCAACATTAACTTGGAGGAAAACACACTAAGATATATTTTATGACAATTGTGTTTTGACTTCCCTATCAAAAACAAATCCAATTGTTGCACCATAAACATAGTCACTCCCCAAAAGAGTTTCTCAAAGCATTACATCCACCTACCCATACATTTAAGGCAATCACTTGTAAACATTGAGTAGGATAATTCAGTCAAGGAAGTGGTAAATATGAATCAGTCATACTTTACTACTCATTTAATGATTACATAATTTAAAAATTAATCTTAATATTGTATAAAAATGTCATCAAATACCAAAGATTAGTCTTGTTAATTAACATAAAATGTAATAAAATCAATGAAGCTATAAATGAGAAGCTGTCAAGACCTTTTATATGTGGTAGAAGTTAATGAGAGAAACCTGACGTGTGCATGTGTGTGTGCGCGCATGCGCAGTGAGTCAGACACATACAAAAAAGAGCTTCTAAATATTTTTTTAAAGTCCCGTTCTTTCATTTGAGGATCGTGCATTATTCTAATAAATCTAGATCTTTTATGGTAGCAAAGGGTCGCATTTTTATCGGTATGTAACTTTTATCTGGAGAGAGATTTGCTTATTTAAAAATATTTTTATTGATTTCAGAGAGGAAGGGAGAGGGAGAGATATATAGAAACATCAATGATGAGAAACTTTGATCAGCTGCCTCCTGCACACCTCCCCTGGGGATCAAACTCACAACCTGGGCATGTGCCTTGACTGGGAATCAAATCATAACCTCCTGGCTCATAGGTCAATGCTCAAGCACTGAGCCACACTGGTTGTGCTGGAGAGAGGTTTTAAAAATTAGAAGTGCTATGCTCTCACCCTCATAGGTTTTGACTCTATAAATCTAGGCATCTGTATTATTTTTATTGCCCAACATTGCACAGCCACTAGCTCAGAAGAATGATAAGAACTTATGGACTAGATATTTTAGGGACATCAATTTGCTTAGAATAAAAGATTATACATGATGGTAAGGAAGTAGCTCCTAGTTGGAGAACTTCTTTCTAACAAAGTGATGTATTAACAGAAGCATGAACGAAATGAGGCAGCTACTTCTGCCCCTATGTAAGGTGAGTATGCAATATGCACATTCCAAGAGCAGACACACAAGGACACAAGCCTGGATAGTAACATATTTGGCATGTTTGAGAAACAGCAGTGATCAGTGTGGCTAGAACAGGGTGGGTGAGGGTGAGAGTGGTAAAAGAATCATAGAGTTAATGAAGGGACATATCATAGGACTTTCTTTGCCATTAAAAGAACTTTGACTTATAGCCAAATGAGATGGGAAATTAGATTATTTTAAACAAAAGAAATGATCTGAGAAAGGGGTAAGTGAGGTGGGTAAGAATCAGTAAAAGATAATAAAATTAATGCAGTAGAGTCACAGCATGTTTGCAGACTTGTTAGAATTGTGGTACTGGGGGCAAACACTGAAAAGATAGGAGATGGTGTGCCTCTACTTTAAAAGAGTAGTATGAACCTGCTGTAGATTATTATAGGATGTAAAAGGATTTAACATTATTATCTTCGGTTTCAACTCTTTTGGAGAGTAGAAATTAGTACATATCATATTTTAGATACTAAGATTCTTGAAATTGAGATTATGAAGTGGTTATTTGTATGACCATATAAGTGGGTGGCTGAAGCAGGGTGTGGTGGACATGTTCTTAGGTGGAGAGAAGTCTGAAAGGTTTGGAGTAAAGGATCCATTGTGTGTATACTGACGGACATCACGGGAATGGTGACGAGCAATGGAGAGAAGTCACAGTGAGTGCGGAGGAGGGAGAGTCTTCTCTGGGCTCTAGGGGTAACTACAACCAAGAAGGTGGCAGGTGGTATAATCTGATGTCATGAGCTTCAAAATTAAGTTGAACTCGGGAAGAAGGAGAAACCATTATACAGAAATGACTGAGGTACAGAGTCTACCTCAACGCTAGGCTCAATAGTACCAGGGAAGCAGGTGAGAAAGATACCATGACTTTTAAGGAATGCAAAGGAACTAATGCCTTCAGGGAAGATCCAGCTTTCTCTTTCATTTAGAGCAAGAAGGTGAAGGGAGCCTTCATAATCACTTCCCATAGATACAGTTGAATATTAGTGTGACATTTTGAATTATTCCTACAACTGTGGCCCAATTAGTTCTGCCTAGCTGCTAGTACAACTGGCTTTCATTGTAATTGATAAAAAAAAAAAAAACTTAGTGAAGTGCTCCAAAATCTTCTAAGATCCTATACTTTTAAGTTTCTGACTTCTAAATTTATTCTATCTTCTATAATATTCTTCCAAACTCTAAAACTCATCATGTTCAGGGCTTCCTTGAACACATATGTTGCCATTGTGTTTTGTGGGTCCTCTGTACTGGAGCCTTGCAGAATGCACCCTTATTTGAGACCGACACAGATTCCATACATCCTCAGGTGGGTGCCCTTGAGCACATTGGTATATTTCTACTAAAGTTAAGTCTTGCTTTTAGTTTGGCCATACTTTCTTTTTTTATAACAAGACTTACTTTTAGTTCGGTCATACTTTCTTTTATGAAACCATTAACCCTCTTCAAATGCCCTAGCTTGACCTTTTAATTTGCTTTGTGTGGCATCTCTTTATGGTCTTTAAAAATTATGGTCTTTAAAATATTGGTCTTCCACTCTAGTGTCAGTGCCATGCTGAGCCCCACTGGAGCCTGAGGCAAAAGGAACTATCAGTAATATTGATCTTATCTTTACTTAACATTTTAATATTTTCATCATTGATTTTTTTGCATTAGTTTGCCCCAAAATGTTGCATTAAACACATTATTTATGTTGATTATTGAGGTTTTTTGGCACCCTCTAAAATTGTGTGCCTGAAATGAGTGTCTCCCTTGCCTTCCCTTATTCCTAACCTTGTCTAGTGGTTTAGATTGGAAATTACTGAGTATATGGTAAAGGAATTCATGGGGGAATAGAGCCAATATGAACTTAAGGTGAACTTAAAAGTTTTGCCTAAAGTTAAAAGAGTAGAAGACACAGGCAACGGATTCTACAGGAAGTGTTTTCAGTTGGGTAGTTCCGATCAGTATCTTACTTTGACCATGTAGTTGCAGGTGCAGTTATCATTACAATATTATGGCTTCTAATGTATGAAACAAAATGAAAATATGCTGGCCACTCACTCAAGTAGTAGTGACTCAACTCCTGGTTTAAGACTTGTAGAATTTAAGAAAAGTCCCATAATGGCCAGTGTAAAGACTCCAGACATTCCAACTAGCTCACCTATTTTTGAAAATAAATAAAAATAAAGTATTAATTTTATCAGGGATGAAAATATCTTGATAGTACAGTGACTGTACAGAGAGGCTATCAGACATGGTTTCAATTGCATAATACTAAAAATTGCTACCACCACCCATCATCCTTCTTCCTCCTCAGATGCACACCCAATTGTGTGGTAAAGTCTATACTAGATGTCCTTACACTGTTTTGGCTTCATATCATAGGCAACAATGTGGAGCTCACAAACTCTTCTTGGGCTTTAGTGAAGTTAGAGCATCAGCTACAGGTCTAATTTTTTCAGAGGGGCTCTGATGAAGGAAAGGGAAGTGAGCTGATAATTTCTTTATATACTAGCCTACTTCATATGCTTTCTTTTTGGGAGACAGTAAGAAATAGAAATGGTTTGATTTGGTGACAGGTCTAAGGGAGTTGGGTCAGTAGAAACCCAATATGAAACTACTTCCCCAGTTTAATTTTGTTTTGGTGCATTTACGATGGGAGACTAAAAAGCCTAAAGTACTGTAGCATATTCTAAAAATAGCTCTAGTAGAGTTATATCCCTCTCCAGTTTATGACAGTAGTATATTATCACTGCAAAGAATTCAAATAATATGGCACAGTATAAATTATATTTTTTTAAAAAACAGTACACCTGAATTCCACTGCCACAACCCTAGTTATAATTATAAAGTATTTTAAACTGGGATTTCTATTAGTGACAAGCCTATATTTGCCTAGAAGAAATAATTTGATAACTAATTGAGAATAGAGGATGAGACCCAAAGGGCAGCTTCAAAACTTAAAGGATGCTTAATGAATTTTTATGCTGGAGACAAGTGGTAAAAATTAAGCAGGAAACATGGAAAAGTTAGAAAATAAAGGTAGTGATTAGATTTCATTGAACTGTGAACTACATAATGTAACTTACCCTGTGAACTTTCCTTGTCCTCATCTTCAGTAAAGTTTACTATAAACCAGAAACTGTGGCATATTTAAGAAGAGGTAACAGAGATCATAAGAAAGATAACTCCAGAAATTTTTAGAAACCATAAGTTCATCTCTGGGTTTTTTTTTACAAGCTATAGAATTAGATATTTCATGTAATTGGATCAAGATCTTGGAGAAGAATGGAGTGCCCAGTGAACATTCATGGTGACATACATTCTCTCTCTCTCTCTCTCTCTCTCTCCTACAATGGGATTTTACAGTAATGTGGTTCTATATTTGGGCTTCTTTTTTTAACTTAATGTTTAGCAGACACTGTTCTGGTTAATAAAAAAGAATGATTTTTGTTTCACTATTGAAGAACATTGTGGATATGTCACTTTTATCTTATTGCCATATTTATCCAATTGTTATATGTGTACCTTCTGTTTCTTTGGTTTACTTTGTATTCCTTTGTTACAGCAGTTGTATTTTAATAACTGTAGGCTTATAAAGTGTTCGATCCCTACTTATTAGGGAAACATCTCCACTTACAATTATGTTTTTCCAACTCTCACTGTTAATATTTCCTGATAACCTCTTTAAATTGTTTTGTATAACTTCAAAATCAAAAAAGTGAAAATATGCTAGCCACCACATATTTCTGTCATTGCTTGATTCCAATACATTTTAATTCATTAAATCAGTATTATTCTTACTTTAGAGGTAGAAAATTGTAAGTTTTATAATTCTTTATTTTAGTTCTGGCTAGAAATAGTACCTAAGCCATAAAATAACACATTAGTCATTTTTGAATCCTGAAAAAAGAGGGATCTGTGGACATAGGTGCTTTAAGGCTCTCAAGTCTTGAACTAGTCATTGTAACTTATAATGCAATAGTAAAATTTGGAAAATATTTATGATTGAAGATACTAAAAATATAAACATTAAACCAGGACAGAGTGAAAGTCCTTTTACATTAGATTTATATTCACTCTCTTGTTTTCATACATTTTTTTCCTAGAATTGCTCTTTCTAAAATGTTTAGTGAGAGACATTTTGACTCAATGTTTATTATTTCCTGGGGGTATAACCCTTAATATTGAGGTTATGCTTGCTTACTAAATGGTGTTAGAGGAAATTATATTTGCTGGGATATATGTTTGCAAGAAATTAGGTATGTAAAATTTAAGTAGTATATGATAAAGGACTTGTACAGATTGATCATATTCTCATAATTAATTCATTAACTTGATCCTGTAACATCAATAGATTATAATTGGCTTTAATTCACTGAACAATTGGGAAAACTCAAAATCCTACATTCTGCCTTTCTTTCCTCAGACATGAAAATAAGAAATCCTGTTACATTAGCACTTTTAAAGTTTTTTCCTGTCTCAATTAATTCAAATTTTATACTCTCAGTAAACTTTTATAGTTTTCTGTTTAGGTCTAAATTTCTTGTAAGTTTATTTTTTGATATTCTATAAATATTTTTCCAATGTAAAGAGAATCAAATTTTCATTATGTTTTCTAACTAGTTACTGCTGACTTATAAGGACAGTACTGATTTTTTATATTAACTTCATACTACCTATTAAAAAGCATCAGTGACTTATTTTCTTTAAATTTCTATATAATCTAAAATGTTGCAACTACTATAACCATTTCTCTTTCAAAATATGTATAAATTGTATTCTTTTTATTTTATTTTATTAGCTAGAGCTTCCAGAATAACTTTTAATCTTGGATATGAGAATAGGCAACACTGTCTTATTCTTAAATGCAATGGAAGTACATAGTATATTCAGTTGTTGTCTAGGTATTGTCACATATGCCAACTTCAAATCATTTGTAGGGCCATCTGAAGAACTGGGTTGAACATGATTCTGAGGCTGTATCAGCAAATAGTGATATAGCTAATTACCAATACCTGCCATACTTCTATGAGAAGAAAGTGGTGATAAATGGATTAATAATAAATTTTATAATATGTAGCCTTACTTGATCTTTTTGATCTTTGAGATACCAAGAAAAGTATATTTAATGTCAGGCAGTGAGAATGATTAAGATCTTCCTTTTGTAGTTAGTATTTAATTGCATTGTGGATTTAGAATTTTATTGAAATGTTCTGTAGTCTAGTTTATTTCTGTAAATGGTCTACAGGTATATGTAAAGGATATGCATTATGTTTTAGAAAGGAAAACTCTACATATCTTATGAACCCTACATTTAAGTTTTTATTTAAATTATTTTTATAGCATACTAATTTTTTTCCAATTGGCTATGAAATTATCTGGGAAAGTCATGTTAGACTATCTCATCGTAATTAGGAGTTTTGTCAAATTCTCCTGCTTAATAATGGTATTGCCTTTATATATTTTGGCATATTGTTTTCTGTTGTATAGATACTAACATTTTTATCTCTTTTGATAGATTATTGTAACAAAAAGATTCCTTCTAGATAAGTTAAATTGTTTTAAACTAACTTTTACTTGGCATGCCTATTATGAATTTTTGATATCTTTATTTTTAATTTTTCTATGTGATTTAATTTTAGGGATAGGTTTCTCACTTACAAATAAAAAAGATGAGGTACAGATTTGAAAAGTTGAGACTTATATGGTTGATATCATCACCAAAAACAGTAGACATCCACAATTGAACCAGTTTTGCACATAAAATTCCAAACAAGAAACTTGATAGATAATATGACAATATTGGACTCACGATGCTACGTGCTGCAAGAAAGGGAGAAAATTAAAAAAATAGTTAATAGAACTTACTTAATTTTGTGTGATGATATGACTGAATTAGCTTTTCTTTTTGTCATTATCTTTAAAATAGCTCATTCATATTATGGAGGGTGTTTTCATATTTCTGCTCTCAAATTCTGAAAAGTCACACAAGTTTACAAGTCAGTCAGTTTAGTGTAAGAACTTCTTTCAGTCTCCGTTAAGCAATAAACATTTATTCAGTGCCAAACAGTACAATAAATTTTGGATATGTGATAATGTACAAGAGGTAGAAAGTCACTAAATTCATGTCATTTATATTCTAGATCCAACATAAGACACTGAGGAAATGCAGAATGAATTTCCTCCATTGTTCTCGCCTGCCAACTTATTGGTTCCTTACTGTTGGACACTTAATGTTTTCCAGTTTTCCCCCTCATACATAATGCTGCAGTGTATATTTCTGTACATAATTTAGTTTTACTTTTCTGATTACTTCCTTAGGCCCCAGAAGTGCAGTTATGTACTAAAGGATAGTTACATCTTTAATATTGCTATGTTTTGCCAAAGGACTTTATATGGTCATTATGACGCCCTCCCCTGAAAATTAGGAAGCCTAAGACTTTGACCTCCCTATACCCTGGGGGAGGGGGGAGTGTTTATTTCTATTTTGACTCATCATGCTGTATGTATTCATAATCAATGCCTAAAACTCAGAATTGAAGACTATTTTTCCCCAAGAAGGCCCATTTAGGGGACCATCATCCTCTCATGTCTTCTTCAAGGGGTCGGGTCCACATGGTGGACAATTATCCTACTTGGTCAAATGAAGCACTCACCTTTAGTTTTTCTCTGTATTCAATTAGTTTACCCAGACCATGGCAGCTTGGAATATCTGTGGTGAACCTAAAACTCCAATTTAGCACAAGAAGGTACACACCTTCTAAGATGCTAAGTGAAATAAGCCAGTCAGATAAAGACAAGTATCACATAATATTACTTATATGTGGAATCTAATGAACAAAATAAACTGACAGAGACATGGAAGCATGCAACAGACTGACATTTCTCAGAAGAAAGGGGTGAGGGGCAGGAAGAGATTAACCAAAGAATTTATATGCATAATCCATGGAAACAGACAATAGTGCAGTAAAGGCCTGGGGGTGGGGGGTAGAGAGAAGGGATGAGGGGGTCAATGAGGGAACAAAAAGGGACATCTGTAATACTTTCAACAATAAAGATAAATTAAAAAATAGGTCCTTACCTAAGGAATGGTTCATACTTTTCTGGTCGATGTTAAAATCCATGATACTAGTAAACATATTATAAGACATTATAGAGGTTATCAGACTTTCCCCATTAATTAAATTGATGAGGCCTCTAGAAAGACCTATGGAAGGAAAAAATATTTTAGGTGAAAAAAAATTTAGCAAGTAGAAAAATATTCTTAGCTATGGATATATATTGCATACTTTTCTACATACTTAAACTTTAGTCATGTTTGAAAACTCTCTTCAAGAAAAAGCAATGATATGTTAACTGTAAGTTAAGTCTAGACTATCACAAGTACCAAATTAACTGTGTTTGATTATGGTTGATGTAATTGAGATAATCAACCATAGCTCTCATTCCTTCTTTCAAAGTAGATGGAAATATGAAATTCATTATTTTTTTAATTCAGTGATTTGGCCTATATAAATACTTAGATCACGTATTTATGGCAACATAAAAAAAAACAATGACAAGATAAAGTAAATTCATAAACCAAGACTTTATAACATGGTACCTAGTGAAGAGTTAAGGCAATTGCCCAGATACTCTCACATTAACACAAATTGTCTGATTTTCCTATACATCCTTCTTAGTGGCTTTAGAAATCAAACTCCATGAATGGAGAGCACCTTGATATTATCTATTTTGATCCAAATTTTCCTTCATTTATTATTATATTCTAAGTTTAGATAGCCCTTAATTATCATTTTTCTGTGCTATTAAATGTGTCTATGGTGACAAAACTATTACTTGGGGCAACTTTGATGATTTTCCAAATTCCCACAGGAAGGAAACATTACATGGTAAAAGCCCTTCCTGTAGACCAACCACTCTATAGCTGTGATCACAACCCAATACAGTAAGTATGTTGTTGGAAGAGAATAAAAGCAAGGTAGTTTGTTCTTGTGGAAGCTCAATTGCTTTGATGGTTCACTTCTTCACCTATCCCTGCATTGACACCCTTTGCTGTAAGATTTTGCAGTTTCTCTCTTATAATGGACTGAAGAGATCCAGTCTGTTAGGTCATGTAATGATGCAAGCAGAGGCTTGAGAAAAATTTCTGCTTCCTCTCGTTTGGACTCCGTCACCTTCATGACAGCATTTCCTGGCTACAATATTAGAGGGATGTGAGAAATACTTGGAGGAAATGCAGATCACTTAGTGTCCAGATGACCCTCCAGCTGACAGCAGATTTATTATGAGCCTAGCTAAGATTAGCAGAGCCTAGCCCATATCATCAGAACTGCCAGACTCATGAGAAATAATACATAATTATTGTTTTAAGCCATGCTGTTTTGGAGTTGTTTATTACTCAGAAAAACCTGATAGTCTTGTATAATTATTTTATTTTATAGTTTTGAGCCTCTGTGGATCCCATAGGGCTATATTGCTTCTGCTGCAACATGGATGGACCTTGAGAACATTATGCAAAGTGAAATAAGTCAGACAGGAAAAGCTAACAACTGTATGATTTCACTCATATCCTATAAAATAAAAGCCTAATATGCTAATCCGGTTGTCCGGTCGTCTGTTTAACCAATCAAAGTGTAATATGCTAATGATATGCTAAGGCCACTCAACTGCTCGCCATTACGTGCACTGACCACCAGGGGCCAGATAGTCAACTGATCAACCAGTCGCTATGACATGCACTGACCACCAGGAGGCAGACAGTTGACCAGTCAACCACTTGCTATGACATGCACTGACCACCAAGGGGCAGACATTCTGACTGGTAGGTTAGCTTGCTGCTGGGGTCCGGCTGACTGGGATCGGGACTGAGCGAGATGGGCCAAACATGCCCTAGAACCCTCCCACAGCTCCCCTCTGGCTGGCCAACCTCCTGTGTCCCTCCCTGGCCCTGATCATGCACAGGTAGGGTCCCTTGACCTGGCCTGCACCCTCTGGCAATCTGGGACCGCTCAGAGAATGTCCGAGAGCTGGTTTCTGCCTGATCCCACTCAACACAGGAGCTGCCCCTCTGGTGGTCAGTGTGCTCCCACAGGGGGAGTGCCGCTCAGCCACAAGCCAGGTCTAAGCCAGCAGTCGGACATCCCCTGAGAGCTCCCAGACTGCGAGAGGGAGAAGGCCTGGCTGAGGGACCACGCTAGCCACCCTCCCCCCACTCCCCTGGTGCACGAATGTCATGCAGGTTACTAGTGTGGAGTATAAAACTGAAACTTATGAATACAAATAGCAGTGTTATGGTTGCCAGAGGGAGGAGGGTGGGGGGAGAAAGGGGTCCTAATATGAGGAAACAGGTGATTTGACTTTGGGTGGTGGGCACATGGCCCTATACTATACAGGTTTTGTAAATTAGTAATCCATACATGAAACCTATATGTCCATGATGACTAATATCACCCCAATAAAATTTAATTTAAAAAAAGAAAATAGAACTATAACAAAATGTGAATATTTGGAAATAAATAATAGACTTGGGGGGCATAAGAGGAATCAACAGACCAGAAAAAGCTCAAGACAATGTGAATGTACTCATGTGCTCTACTCATAAACCTGGACAGATTTTCTTTTTTTAAAGAATAAAATTTAAAAATTTAAAAGTCTTGCTTTTAAAACTCAGGCAAAAATATTTTCAAGAGAAAAATTATTTATTTTTTAAGAGGTATAATGTGAGGAGAAAAACAAAGTTCCAATAGTAATGGCAAGAGGGCTAAAATTTACAAAAATAACCCTGCAAATTAACCCAAAGAAATATTTTAAATTCAACAATGGCAAGCCAGGAAACTAGTGGAATACTAACTAGATTATCAGATGACAAAGTTAAGGGAAGTATGGAATGCTCTCAGGTAGAAAAGAACTCCCCCCAAATCTTTTGAGTAGAAAGAGGCTGACACTGACAGAGTCACATAGAGGCAAGGATAGTTTATAATGCTGGCACTTCCTTCTAGAGTCTACCTCACACTCTTAATCTCCTTGTTTTGAAGACTTGCTTCCTTTTATTCATATAGATACACTTGATGTGTCTCCCCTACTCTATTTCTCCCTGCCTCAGATAGCTCTTTCCTCTTTAACTGGCCATAAAATAAAAGAATAAGTGTGTGTGTGTGTGTGTGTGCGCACGTGCACGCGCGCACGTGTAGAACATATGTGCCTGCATGCACACATGCATGTGTGTGCCACATAAAAATTCTTTTTTAAAACAAATGCTCTAATTCTCATTATTAAAAAGTGGTGGGGGAAAAACAAATTAGGTTTTTGTTTTTCTTGAATAAGGCTCTCAGATTTTCAATGGATTACATTGATTTGGTATTTTACTTTTAAATATATATGTGTTCTCCAAAATAGTACACACTAAAATACTGTATGATTAGTGATTTTGTTGTTTTGTACTTCTCAGGCTTTTGGTTCAAATGATGACATTGACTCAAAAGGCATTTTTTTGTAATTGGCATTATTTTAATGGCAGTGTTTTCAAAGGAAAAAAGGTGTCATCAAATGTCACCAAAATATATATGCAATATTGTAAAGCCCCCAGAACTGTTCTGTTGGTACAAGGTAGAAGCATGTATAAAGTCAAGGATTCAAAATAACCCCCTGATCTACTTCATAATTGAATATAAGACTTTAAACCATATGTAATAAATAAGCCCGTCACTTGCATTTTATTCTGTTCTAAGCATCATCACCTAAATTTCTACGCTCAGTCCCAATGCCTCAGTGACACACTTCACATCATGAAAAGCAGTGAACAGATCTTAAAAATAGACAACTTAAATATAGAATATGATATTTTAAATATAGGAGAGGAGAAAAATATACCTACCAAGGTCTCTTATAGCAGCTGCAGTCAGCATGGGATCTGAACTCATAAGGATAGATGCAAATAATAACCATGGGGTGGTTCTCAAACGTAATTTATTCACAGATGTCAAATACCAAAGAATTAAGATATAATTGATACAACATCCAGGAATTGTAATTAAAATGATCTGAAAATAAATTTTACATATAGAAAAATTAGATAGACTTTTAAAAAGCAGACCAGCAGGATTATTAAAGATGTACAATCACATGCAACTCACCAACAGAAACTTTAAGTTATCTTATCTAACAACTATGTGCTTACAATTCTGGAAATAAAAGGCATATATTGCAATGAGATTCTTAGGACCTAAGGAATACTGCATTATAATTTAAAAAGAAACTTAATTTTCTTGATAAAGCTATTAAATATAGCTATGTATGTGTGAGGTATTATACAAACATACCCTAAATACATGCATACATATACATGCATACACATTTGACTATGCATAAAAATTGAAACATAGTCTATAACATAAAAAATGAGCACAAGTTAAAAAAAAAGGTGTCAAAAAGAGAAAAAAAGAGAGAAAATATGATAACAGAAAAAAATCTAGAGAAATAGCAGAGGTCTATAGACTATAGACAATTTAGAAAGAAAAATTCTGTTATTTTAGGGCTGAAAAACCTACCTACCTTCTGACTTCCCACCATCATCTTTTACTTTCCTATATTCTACCTGTGATGTCTACTTATCAACTTTATTCCCAAATGGACTTGGAAAAATGTGATTGTCCTGAAATTATGTATAACAATTTAGAACTGCACCCCATGTTCATTGAAGTATTATTTACAATACCCAAGACATGGAAGCAGCTTTAAATGTCCATCAATGGATGAATGTGAATGAGTAAAGAAAATGTGATATATATATATATATCACAATGAAGTATTATTTAGCCTTAACAAAAAGAAGGAAATATTGCCATTTGTGACAATATGGATAGACCTTTAGGGCATTATGCTAAGTAAAATAAGTCAGACAAAGAAACACAAATACCATATGAACTCACTCATGTGTGGACTCTAAAAGAAAAAAACAACAACTCATGAATATAGAGAACAGATGGATGGTTGTCAGAGGCTGAGGGAGGGGGGTTGATGAAATGGGCGAAGTGTTCAAAAAGTATAAACTTCCAATTATAAAATAAATAAATCATGGGGTGCAATATACAGTATGGTGGCTGTAGTTAATACTGCCACATCACATATTTATATGCTAATTAGACTTATTTTGATATGAAATCATTATGTTATATACCTGAAACTAATATAATGTTATATACATGTCAATTATCGCACTTAAAAATAATAAAATAAAAGAGCAATTATAATGATTTCATAATAATGTTGTGAAATGCTCTTACTGCCTTCTGATTACTTAGCTCTCTCACTTGTACAGAGACACTCATACAGAATCAATTGGGAAGTGAGCATCAAACTATAGCACAGGAGGCCTGGTGCAGGTGCTAGTGCTGAGTGATTTGGGTTATCATACATCTTTAACCCAATTTTAGAAGTGGCAGAACCATAATAGACTGTTTATGTGGCACTACTGAGAGGAATCTTCTCTGGATAAAGCTTGATGATAGCATCAGGATAGTGAGAGAAAATAAAGGCCCTGTAGAACAGTTACTTCTAGGGTGGGTAAGTTCTCATTTCCTAGGTTTTAGTGGCCAGAATTGTTATATTGCTAACTATTGTTTGGAGGAATACATTAAAATAGGCTCAGAGACAAGAGGACTGAGGCCCAAATCCTTGTCCTTCCACATAGCTGATGTTGATACCTCAATAAATCACATGGCGTGTTGTTTGCTAAAGTGGCAGCAGCAATTCTGCTTCCTGAAGCCATACCCTTGCGTGGTTATCTCTCACTCTGACTTTGAGTCAGTCGTGTGATTCATTTTGGCTAAAAGGAGTAAGAGCACACATGATGTAAGGAGAAACTTGAAAAGTACTAGCAAATTCCAGTTTTCCCTCTCCTGTTGATTGATGTCTGAGACTCTGTACCCACTGTGAAGAATCTATAATAATAAAAATGTAATATGCCAATTAGACCGGACAGCCAAACAACCTTCCAGATGTCATTCTGGACATCCTTCCAAATGAAGCCGTGGATGTGGAGGTGGGGGCTGAGGCAGAGGCAGTTAACGGTGATCAGGCAGGCAGGCAGAATGGTTAGGGGTGATTAGGCAGGCAGGTGAGTGGTTAGGGGCAATCAGGCAGGCAGGCAGAGAGGTTAGGGGCAATCAGGCAGGCAGGCAAGTGGTTAGGGGCCAGTGGTCCCAGATTTTGAGAGGGGTGCAGGCTCAGCTGTGGTACCCCACCTGGACATCCTCCAAGGGGTCCTGGATTGTGAGAGGGTGCAGGCTCAGCTGTGGTACCCCACCACCTGTGCACGAATTTTGTGCCCCGGGCCTCTAGTCCTGAAATAACCTCCTAGATCAGTGATGGCGAACCTTTTGAGCTCAGCATGTCAGCCTTTTGAAAAACCCTAACTTAACTCTGGTGCCATGTCACATATAGAAATTTTTTGATATTTTCAACCACAGTAAAACAAAGATTTATATTTGTGATATTTATTTTATATATTTAAATGCCATTTGACAAAGAAAAATCAACCAAAAAAATGAGTTCTCATGTCACCTCTGACACGCGTGTCATAGGTTCGCCATCACTGTCCTAGATGATGAGATAATGTGTGCCAGTGACTCCTATTGCCTAAATCCAACACTACTAGTACCAACCAACAGACACATAAGCAGGGCCCTTCAGCCATCTATCTCATCACTTTTATTAAAGTATTTAAAACATCACTTTTATTAATAAATTTATTTACTAGAACTAATAGATTTCACAATAGCTCTCTTATAGCATGGCAGAGTTAAAATCGTAACTGGTGTTAAGTCCTATCACTCATATTTTCAGGATTATTTTTTCTTCCATAATTTTTTCCCGAGTCTTCAGTAGACTAACCATTTGTCAAGATATAGCATATTCACTAAAATATAAAGTTTATTTTACTTCTTTTACACCTTGCACTTTTCCCTTTTCTTCTTTGTTTCTTAATTGTGAGGAAAATTTTTAAAAATGTAAACATAGATAAAATTTGGTGGCTCATTAATGAATGATATTATTGGAAAAGAATACTTTTTACCTGCCAAAATAACTTCTGGAACATGTAAACATCCATGTCAAATGCAACATTAAAGATAATTACTGGTGTAAATAAATAATAAAATAATTGTGAATCCATCCATTGTATGGCATGAGCATATCTTAGGACCTAATAATATAAAAATATGTCATTTTCTTATTTATCTATCCTTCTATTAGCATAGACTACATGTTAGATACTCTTATCTCCAACAAAAGAGGAAAACATACCTCATAATGTAATAAGTGCTAATGTCTTAACTCTGCCAGATTTTTATAATTTTCCATCAGATTATTATCAATTACAGTGGAAAGTTACTGCACATACCTATGTACATTTTATTTTTTTAACTAGAAAGTACATTACATGGCCACTAGAAATATCTAGGAGATTTTCAGGCATACAAGAGGAAGGAAGACATTTCAGACAGATGGATTATCATATATAAAACCCACAAAGGAGTAAGCAATCATATCAAATTCTAGAAACTACAAATAACTAGCCATGGCTTAAACAGAAAGTTGTGTGTGGAAGAATAGCAGTGTGTGGGAAGTTAATGCAGCTAATGAAAGAACTAATTTGTGTTGTTTATCACAAAATATTTAGTTGATATTTATGAATTTTATTCTGAGCACCCATTCCACATCCATTCCATAAGGAAATACTGAGCACCTACTGAGTTGGGTGAGATCTATGCATGTGGGAGCTGATTCTCGTTGTTTCTTGTGCTTCTCGGGTCTTATGAGTGGAGGCATTGGCTGCTTTTCATCCAGACTATCTTTTCCAGAATGTTTGAGTGAATAAAAAGTTTGGAAGATAGAGCAAGGTTTCTCTCCAGAGCAAGGGCCAGATTTACTATATTGGTCAGTGCACTAAAGATAATAACTCTTTAGGACAGGTGAGCTAACTGCGCATCATAAACTATTCAAGTTCTTGAAGCTCAGGTTTCTTCTCCTGTCATTCAACCCATTGTGCATGCAGGTTTCATCTGGCCCTCTTAGTTCTCTCTCTGGGAGCTGGGACTCATGGAACAGGCACAAGAAAATGCTGACATTCTGGCTTCTGCAGTTGCCCTGAGTGATAGAGTTCTTTTTAGCTGGTCCAGGAGTTGTATGGTTTTTACCAGGATCATGAAACTGTGGCAAGCTAACGTATTAGCTTGCAAGAAGAGTAAAGAATTATTGTCAAATAGTAAAGTTTATAGAAGTACTTAAGATTGAGTTTGATCAGTAGTGGGGATGGAGAATGGACCCCGGAGAGCCCCGTGCAGCCCTGCTAGCTTAGTTACCATCACATCAGTAGAAGAGCAGCAGCTGCCCAGCTATACAGCTGGCCCAGGTCACCATCACAGCAACCAAGAGCAGAGGAGTCGGGACCCAGCAGTCGCTCGCTCACTGCCCCCACCCCCTCAGCACTGCTGACACCAAGTCTGACACCACAGGGCAGTGGGGCAGGGAGCCCTGACCTGCACAGCCTCACATCAGTGGTGCCTGCGGGTGGGGACAAGAAGGGCTTCACAGGGAAGATTTGGGAACAGTGAAATGGTTCAATGTAAAAAATGAATATGGTTTCATCAACAGGAATGACCTTAAGGAAGACGTCTTTGTACATCAGACTGCCATAAAGCAGAATAATCCCAGGAAGTACCTTTGCAGTATAGGAGATGGAAAGACTGTGGAGTATGATGTTGTTGAAGAAAAGGATACAGGGTGGCAAATGCTACAGGCGCTGGTGGAGGAGTTCCAGTGCAAGGCCATAAATATGCAGCAGACTGGAACCATTACAGATACTACCCACCTGGCAGGGGTCCTCCACATAATTACCAGCAGAATTACCAGAAAAGTACGAGTGGGGAAAAGAATGAGGGATGAGTCAAGCTGGCGAGGCTCAGTGGTTGAGAGCATCAACCTATGAACCAGGAGGTCACGGTTCAATTCCTGGTCGGGCATATGCCTGGGTTTCTGGCTCCATCCCGTGTGGGGCACGTAGGAGTCAGCTGATCAATGATTCTCTCCCATCATTGATGTTTCTCTCTCTCTCCTTTATTCTCTGAAATCAATAAAAATATATTTTTTAAAAAAGAATGAGGGATGAGAGAGTGATCCTGAAGGCCAGGCCCAACAATGCCCACCCTCCCACTGGCCAGGGTTCCCACCTTACTCCCTGAGGAGACTCAATGGGTGATGACTACAGTATTGCAACCCTCCTGTGCAGGGAGAAATGACGGAGGGTGCTGATAACCAGGGTGTAGGGGAACAAGATAGACCAGTGAGACAGAATATATATTGGGGCTATAGCCCATGATTCCACAGGGACCCTCCTCACTAAAGACAGCCAAGAGAGGACGGCAATGAAACAGATAAGGAAAATCAAGGAGATGAGACCCAAGGTCAACAGCCACCTGAATGCCTCAATGTCGGTACTGACACAACTTCAATTACTGATGCAGAGGCGCAGAAATCCCTAAACTACAAGATGGCAAAGAGACAAAAGCAGCTGATCCACCAGCTGAGAATTCGTCCCCTCTGGAGGCTGATCAGGACCAGACAGAGTAAATGCAGGCTTATCATCTCTTCCAGACTATTTTTTCCAGAATATTTGAGTGAAATATTATAAGTTTTAGTCATCCAACAAGAAGAAATGAATATGAAATTCCAGCAGTAAGAAATGAACAAAAGGTTGGAGCTGAAGACCTTAAGTGCTTGCCTTTTGCCATTGAACAGATAACTAGAACTATTGCATTATCTATGCAGCAGGGGTTTTTATTATTTTTTCCTAAAGATGTCTCTTTTTGATGATGACAACATGTGATTTTTGTTGTTGTTGTTGTTTTTAAGCCTGTTTTTTTCTCTTTAAATGTTTTAAAATTGTTTCATATCTGGTCAGGTTGAGTTTTAAGAACCTCATTTTTAATTTGTAATAACGGTTTACAACTTGATCTTTTCAAAAAGTCAACAAACTTCCATAAAGGTCATAAATAATTGCACTTAAAATTGTTTTTGTATCAAAATCATATGCTTATAAAACCTATTCATGACAAATAAAGTAGTGATCTGCTTTTGTTCTTCCGTGAATATATGTTTTCCATAATTTTTTGTTTTACATCACTGGTTAAATTTGTTTGGGAAAGTCAATCATTTTCACACACATTCTCATTCATATTCTGACTGACTGAAGTAGGTGTTGGCAAAATATTGTCCCTAAGTCAAAATTTCTCAATGCCTGTTTTGTAACTAAAATCTTATTGGAATACAGTCATGCCAATTCACTTATACATTGTCTCCTGGGAGTACAGCTGCCTTTGAACTACAATGACAGATTTGAGTAGTTGTGACAGAGATTATATGGCCTGCATAATCTAAAATATTTACAATAGAAGAAATGAAATTGTAATTATTCGCAGATGACATAATATTGCACATAGAAAACCCTAAACACTCCATCAAAAAACTAATAAACTTAATAAATAAATTTGGCAATGTAGCAGGATACAAAGTTAACATCCAGAAGTCTATGGCTTTTTTATACACCAACAATGAACTCATAGAAAGAGGAACTAAAAACACAATCCCATTTACCATTGCAACAAAAAATTTAAGATACCTAGGAATAAACTTAACTAAGGAGGTAAAAGACCTGTACTCAGAAAACTACAGTACGTTGAAAAAAGAGATAAAGGAAGACATAAACAAACGGAACAATATACCATGTTCATAGATTTGTAAAATCAACATCATTAATATGTCCATACCCAAAGCAATCTATAGATTCCATGCAATCTCCATTAAAATACCAACAGCATACTTCATGGACCTAGAACAAACTCTCCAAAAACTCATATGGAATAAAAATAGATCCCTGAATAGCCACAGCAATCCTGAGAAAGGAAAACAAAGTTGGAGGGATCACAATACCAGATATCAAGCTATATTACCAAACCACGGTTCTCAAAACTGCCTGGTACTGACCCAA
>NW_006282385.1:58319-68769 GCF_000327345.1 Myotis davidii
AACACCAATCAGAAAGGATATATGCACCCCTATGTTCATAGCAGCACAATTTACAATAGCTAAGATTTGGAAATAGCCTAAATGCCCATCAGCAGATGAGTGGATTAAAAAACTGGTACATCGGTGGTGCTGTAAGAAAGAAGGAATTCTTACTATTTGCCACAGCATGGATGGAACTGCAGAGCATTATGCTAAGCGAAATAAGCCAGTCAGAGAAAAAGGTAAATATCACATGATCTCACTCATTTTTGGAATATATGAACATCATAAACTGATAAGCAAAAATAGATACAGAGACAAAGAAGCATCGAACAGACTTTCAAACTACAGCCGAAAGGCAGGGAAGAGTTGGGGATAGGGTGTAAGAGATTAATTGAAAGACTTGTATGCTTGAATATATGCATAACCAATGGACACGGACACAGCTCTAAGTCACTCTAGGCTTCTATCTTGTTAACCAATTCTCGTCTAAGCTTTGCTTTTTCACACCCAGTTTCTTTTCCTACACATCTGATGTTATCCACATCCTAAGCATCTATCAAATGGCAGAACAGTGAAGAGACACATATTTTAATAATCCTCTTAAGCCATCTTTGTATTTATATGAATCTTAGCTATAGTAAGAAATACTCATATTTACTATACACACCTGGTCAGATGCAAAACTGAGTATTTCAAAACTGCACCCAATTAAAAATAGTATCACAGGGAGAGGAATTATAAAATCTTTCAAGTGTAGGTTCAAAATTGCTGCAAAAAAGTAATTATTAAAAAGCAGTAAAATATTACATTTTAAAAACTTTAATTTAATATGATTTCTTAACACTGAGGACAATGAAATACTGATCCACCACTCACTTCCTATATTCCTGTATTTGAAACCCTCCTTCACACTTAAGCACATAGAATCAGTGTAATTACTAATCCATCCCCGCTTGACCTGTTCTATGAAGTATATCATTTCTTTAGAATCATTGGTTCTTGGGTTACTACTAAAATATCTATAGCAGTTTGTCCACATGCTACAGATCAGGTAGCTTCTTTGGCAATCTTGTAATAAGGTTAATAAAAACTAAACTTGAGTGAAATCTGACTGATTCCTAAATAATAATGAGGAATTAACCGTAATAATTATGCTGATGAGAAAAAAAAACTAGCTACTTATTACTAGTTAGCTACTACATAATAGAAAGCATGAATATTTAACTTTGTTAATCATTATTATAAAGTGCAACAAGCAATATTACAGTTTTTTTTTCAGTTTAATGTCTTCTCTTCTTTTAAATACAATTCTTACATCAAAGCATGTAGAAAGGTGCATCTTTTTGATATCTACAGTGTTCTTTTCTTGTCATAAGAGATAATAATTTATCATTTGCACAAAATCAATGGGACACCAGACCCAGTGGTTAAAAAGTAACTGAACAATTCAGACCTATCACTTTGAAATTCTTTGTCCAGTCCAAGTAAAGAAAACAGTGGAACAGCTAATTTTAAAATATGAATGAAACTATAGTTTATGATAACACAGATTAAAAAATCCCCCAACCCTTGATTTTCTACTTATCTGTTTCAATTCTCCCCATCACTTAAATCTACTCAGAACCTAGTCAACTAAGAAAGTATGAATATTTTTTTAACACAATAGAGATGAAGAATAAAGATTAGATTTTACAGGTTTCTTCTCAGGGGTAGGTTTTGTTGGATTCATTTAGTTGAAAATCAGGGAACAAATGTATGAATTTAGGACCAAAATTCTGATTTCCTACTGCTGCTACTTTTAAAAAATTCTATACGGTGGCATTTACAAATCCATCCATAGAATAGACTAAAATAAAGAGAGTTGCACCTACCTCCAATTGTGCAGATCAAAGCCAATACTAGGATGATTTCAGGGAGGTCCTGAGGATAAGTACTGAACTTATTCTTGACAAATTCTACCCAAGTGCCACCAAATCCTTTGCTCTCGAAAGTGTAATTAGTAGTACTGAAATTCATCCTGTTGGTTCTCACAGACCATCTGTATCCAACGCTTACCACGCTCTGCAAAACTCACACAGGATCAAAGGAAAGTAAGACTTGCCTTCTTGCTTTTCTTTCATGATAATAATTTAAAAACAACCATTATTTCTCCTTGATCCTAGTGATATCTTAGGGTCTGCCAAAATTAGGGATGCCTCCCATTCCCATCATGCTTTAAATTTAACTGAGATAAAAAAGGTATAAACCCAAGTGGTAGAGATTAGCCAGTGTCACCCCCTGCTCACTCAGCATTGTTCACCTGGCATCTATCCCACTCTGACAAGATTTTTCACCTAACTTGCAGCCAGGACCACAAGTTGGTGCATATCACTTAGCTCTGGGGATGGACAGCTGAGGGGTTTGTCCTCAGCTTCCCCAAGCCTCTGGAAGTATGTTCCTGGTAGCTATTCCAAAGTGGTAGCAGGATGGGAGAAGGATCTCATGTGTTTTTCTATTCAGGCAGAAATTAATAGATTATGATGATACTCAATCATAGTCTTATTTTTACCGTTTGGAACACTAATGGGTCAAGTTTCCTCCAACTTTTATATATCCATACAGCAATCAAGAACAAAATAAGAATATTGAAACCAAAAGGATTTAAAACAGGGGGGTTGTTGGATGTTCTGTCTCATTGTTACTTCTTAGATGAGGAACAACAAGGGTTATTTTGTGCCTTGGTTTGAAGGAACAGATAGTAGCTGCAGTCTGCAATCCCACCTGCTTCCGTGGTAAGGAAAGTTTTACATCGGTGCTCTCAAACTTCCTGAGGGATATTCTTCCAATTCTTTCTCTCCTAACAGTGGCTTAACATTTTCTACTGTCCACTATTAGCATCTGATCTGGCTGCCATGAAAAGTAATCAATTAGTTCTACTAAACTTCTCTTTTTTCAGTTTCAACTATATATATATTACTAGTACATGCTCTTTTCTGATCAAAATCAATATTTTAAAATTACTAAACTTCTCTTTTTTCAGTTATATATATATAACTCTTTCTGAGTTATATGCTCTTTTCTGATCAAAATCAATATTTTAAAGAGAAAATTAAATGAATATGTGCTTATTATAAAAACTTTTGACATAATTATATAAACAAACATTTCAAAAACAGAAAACCATCCAGTTATGGCATCTAGTGGCTCTTATACATTTTATTTACATAGTTGGGTTCATCCTTATATAATCATACTTTATGCTCTTTTCCACTTGGTATCCTACCAGCTGCCTCAAAGAGCCTTGTAAAGAGCATTAACCAAGTTTGCAGCATGTTAACACCAATATAAAAGTGCCTACTCTGGTCAGATGGCCTGCATGCAAAGGCCTGATGAGTTGCTGCTTACAGGGTGAAAGAATGAGCAACTCCTTCAATGCTGTTGGCCTCAGTTTTCCAACCTGTATAGCTTCTAGTCTGTGTCTTCTATCTCTCCTCCTAGATTTATTATTTTTTATTTGGAATCACCTGAGGAGCTATAATAATAGTGGTGCCTGGGTCTTATCCCTAGGGATTCCTATTGCAATCAGTCTTGAATTGCAGTCTGTGCTCCCCAGGCAATTTTAATAGATAGCCAAGGTTAGGGACCACTGTGATTCACCCAATGAAAAGGCAACACTGATCAGTCTTTCAATGTTCCTGAGTCAGTTTTTCTGAGAAAAGGTATCAATGACTTTCAGTCGAAGATGACTGGAAACACATCTGTCATTGACAAGTTTGGGTTATTTATTTATTTAGTCTCAGTGAGGGAGAATGTTCACCCTGGGGAACTGCAGGCTACTTCAGTGAAAGGATGTAGGAAAGAACTTATCGTGGATATGGGCCGTGTCTGGGTAATTTTGAAGAGGGTTTAAGGAAGTGAGGGGTTACAATAGGTGGCTTTTGTCAGAAAGTAAGGACAATTCTGTGATTGGGTATCTCAAGAAATCTTATCTAGAAGGAGCTGTAATGGGTACAGATGCAGCAGTCATTCATTTTAGCAGGGGCCGAGAATGTTTGATAATTGTATGGGTTGCACAGTGACTTTGTTTTGTCTCACTTTATTACGGTCTCAGAATGACCTCATCGGATGTTGATATTCTTTGCGATTGTTTATGTCCAACTGGAGAGCGACACGGACTAGCTGTAAGCATCCAACTGACATGTAGTAACTCCGAATGAGACCTAATTCCACTAGTAAGCATCACACTGGTTTACTGCTGTCAGCAGCTGATTTTTGTTTGTTTGTTTGATTGATTTTTGCTTTACCTGAAAAGAATCTAAGTTTCTTATCCTCACTTTAATATGTCAAGAGCTGGTGGTAGAACAGACTCAGCTATCCCTCTAAGAGGGAGATTCTTAACCTTAGCTACACATTGGAGTCACTTAGAGAGCTGTAAATCTACAGGTGCCTGGGTGGCATCCCTGGAAGTCAATTTAATTGGTCTGAGCATTGTGAACTTTTAATGTTTCCCAGTGATTTAAGGAGCAGCCATTATTTAGAAGCACTGCTCTAGGAGAAGCCCATGCCATTGTGATATTTGCTCTTGTTTAGCTAACAATACACTATTTAGGACACTTATTAACTTTTGTCCTGTTACTCCAGGACTACACATCCTGGGCCTGAACAAAAAGAAAAAGCATTTTCTGCATGCTTTCAGAATTTAATACAGTAGTTAAATAGACTATTGTTTCCTAAACTAAAAGTGGGGATCCACATTCCCATAAGCACTTTCTCATTTCTAAATTTTTTATTTGAAAACTTTAATAAGAGTTTACACAGTCAATCCTAATAAGTCATTTTTAGAAACGAATAAAACTACTCAACTCTTTTCTGTAAATATGTGGCAAATACTCAGTTTGGCTGCTTCAAACTCTACTTCAAATTCTCCTAACAAATCTTTTCCCCAAGAAATGATTTCACCATAAATTAGCATGTAAATGCTAATGTTACTCTAGTTTAGTAATTTAAAAGACTGATTTTCCATGTAATTAAAACTTCTTCAGCCTAAATTGATTTTTTTTCAACTTTGGATAAGTTAATGAAACTCTATCTCATTTAAAAAAATACTGATTTGTCTTGAAATTACCATGTAGGTTTTCAATAAATTAGATAATGGCTAAATTCTCTTTGTGTGGAGTTAATTAATGACTGCCCTCTCAGAAATGGCATGTAGATTTGTCCTCAACAGTCAGTCTTTTGAAATTCTTTCTCATGGAGTAGAAGTGATACTAATTCACCCTGTCTCTGAAAATGGGAGTTCTTTTTTCCTTTAAAAAATGTTTTTAGCCCTGACCGGTTTGGCTCAGTGGATAGAGCGTCAGCCTGTGGACTCAAGGGTCCCAGGTTTGATTCCAGTCAAGGACATGTACCTTGGTTGCGGGCACATACCCAGTGGGGAGTGTGCAGGAGGCAGCTGATTGATGTTTCTAACTCTCTATCCCTCTCCCTTCCTCTCTGTAAAAAAACAATAAAATATATTTTTAAAATGTTTTTTATTGATTTTAGAGAGGAAGCGAGAGGGAGAGAGAGAAACATCTATGGGCTCCTCCTGCATGCCGCCTCCTGGAGTTGGGGCCCGAAACCATGAATCCAACAATGACCTCTTGGTGAATGGAATAAAGCTCAACCAACTGAACCAAACCAGCCAGAGCTCTTTCTTCCTCTTAATCAGTACATTTTGCAGGAGTAAGGTGACAAAGTATCCTACCCAAACATCCCAGTGATCTTCACACGCTGCCAAGCTCTTGCTTAATGGTTTATGGCAGATAAACTGGGATTAGCTTATCTTCCCAGTAAACTCTCCTACCACAGGACACGGCAGCGTCTTACTCACAGACTCTGAAAGTGGGTGGTCTGTTGCCCTGCTAATTCGGCTTCACTCATTCCTCCCTCAGCTCCAGCTCAGCTCCCGGCACCTGAGGAGATTCACCGCAGCATCAGTGTGCTTTCCTCCCAGTTCGTCGTTAAAGAGGGAAGGAACATGAGCCAAGTGAATAATTAGGAAAGTTGATAGAGGAAGTTACTGGAGCATGGGGCAGGGGGTAAGGGACAGACATTCCAACTCAGAGACTGGTTGATCTTTGGGGAAGTCCTTGATCAGCTGCCAAAGGAAAGGTGGGAACTCCAAGAGGTAAGAGATGGCCGAGTCCGTAGCTGGAATACATTTGTTCATCTCAGAGGGAGGCTGAAAAAGCAAGTACCAGAGTGGAAGGGCAACTTCCAGAAGGGGAAGCTAGAAATGGCTCACCATTCAAAGCTTCAGGAGGAATATCCTGTGGTATGTAAATGAGAGTAGAGGTTAGCTACTTCGTTCACCCCAAAGCAGTCACAACCAACTGCACAACCTCGCTGACAGTTATTTGCCCCAAGCCCCGCCCCCTGGTCTGCACTCATTGGCTTTGAGTTTATAACCCCAGATTTGATTGGATGATGAAATAGAGTCCTCAAAGGTGTTAGCGTTAGTCTCCGTGTACACCTAAGGCAACCTTTGAATATTTAAAGTGTGTTGCTATATTTCTTAAATAAACAACAGTGAAAATGGGCCTCCAGAAATTTTATTGCTGTGTTAATTTAAAGCTTTGGTATAGTGAATTTCTAACAAAAATCCCATGGACACAGTTTTCCCAGAATTCTAGTAGCAGTGAGTTTTCTGAATAAGAAGACAGGATGGTAGAGATTTTGAAATGTGAAAATGCAGGTTACCATTAGGAAAAAAAAACCCCAAACTATTCTGGGCATGTAGGAAATGTCTGGGTCATTTATTGGGGAAATTTTTAGTAATAATGGTATACTCATTTCTTTTGTATATAAAGCATTATATGTAAAGTTTTTTTAAATTGAAATAACTAATATTATCAGAGAGCCAAATTACATATTCCCACACTCACCATAAAATATTATGGGAATTTTTTTAAAGGTATTAATACAATATGGGAATTTTTTTTTGGTATTGATTTTGAAATCTAGATACTTCTTTGACTTGTGTGAGACCTTTTTATAATTTTACGCACACAAAGCCTTTGTGAAGCTATTTCGATCCTTACGAGGGAAAAATGTGCAGAGAAGAGAGGTCAAAGAATGGGAAAGTGGAAGGTGAACCCACCAAAGAAGTAAATGCTAAAGAACTGCTGGTTAAATTATCTTCCCGGCTCACAAGGAAGCATTCACAGCCTTCATGTGTGGCCTTGTGGTGGCCACAAAGCATTAGGTTTTGTTGAAGGAAATTCTCTTCACAATGTTAACAGTAAATCCATGTGGGGAGTGGTCAGTCAAGGAAACTAGGAAAGATTTTTAAAACTGATAGAGTGTACATGTTTCAATGAAATAAAAGTTGAGATTGCTTAGATGAAAACAGAAAGATCACAAGCAAGATCTTTTGTTAGATCTAGAATTAGATTAGCAATGAAACAGTCACTATATACACCTGCGAGGAAGACATAAATTTTGGAGGCACACCAACATGTAGTCCCTAACATGTATCATTTCATTTCAGCCTGAAGGTGTCCTTTTAGTGTTTTTGTAAGGCATATCTGCTATTAACACATTCTATCAGGTTTTTTTGTTTTTGTTTTTTTAACCTGGGAATGCTTAATTTTTCCTTCATTTTTGGTGAATAGTTTCACCAAATATGAAATCCTTTGTTGATTTATTTTTCTATTAGCACTTTCAATACGCCTTCTTACCTCCAAAGTTTCTGGTGAAAAACCAGCATTAATGTTACTGAAAATCTTTTGTGCATATGAGTTGCTCTCTCTTGATGTTTTCAAGATTCTTTCTTCATCTTTTACAGCTAAATTATGATGTGTCTATCTGTGGACCTCTATGTTTATTCTACATAGTTTGATGATCTTTTTGGATACATAGGCTAGTATTTTTCATCAAATATGGGAAGTTTTCAGCCATCATTTCTCCAAATATTTCTACCCCCGTCTGCCTCCCCTCTTCTAGGGCTCTCATTATGAGTATGGTGGTATATGGATAGTGTCCCACAGATCTCTGAGGTTCTGCTCATTCTTCTTCAATGTTTTTGCTGTTGTTCCTCAAACTGGATAATCTCAATTGATCTATTTTCAAGTTTACTGATTTGATATCCTGCCTGCTCAAATTTTCATTGAGCCCCTCTAGTACACATTTTTTATTTTTATTTATTTTATTTTATTTTTTTAATATACTTTATTGATTTTTTACAGAGAAGAAGGGAGAGGGATAGAGAGCTAGAAACATCCATGAGAGAGATCGATCAGCTGCCTCTTGCACGCCCCCACTGGGGATATGCCCGCAACTGAGGTACATGCCCTTGACCGGAATCGAACCTGGGACCCTTGAGTCTGCAGGCCGACGCTCTATCCACTGAGCCAAACCGGTTCGGCAAGTACACATTTTTTAAAAACATTATTGTACCTTTCGAGTTGTTAACGTATAAAAAAACCATTGAAACCTATAAAGAATTTTTGTGAGTTTATTTGAGCCAAACTGTCGACATATGCGGGGAAGCAGAACCTCAACGAATTGAGATAGTGCTCCGGAGAATGGCAGGTTACATCCGTATTTATACATGAAATTCATTGGTGACAGATTTAAGGAGGTGGGATTAAGCGAAGCGGGGAAAACTCTAGGATAGTATAAAAAGTAAAATGATGGACACATACTTAGGTGGGTACAGGAACAATTAACAAGGAATCTGTGGTATCTGTCCTGGGCCCAGCACACCTGGCTGTGCCCCAGGGGCTCCACAAAAATGGAAGTCACAAGTTACCCAGACATCCCAAGGACATGTTATCATAGATGCAAAAAGACAGATAGGCTCAGGTACGGTAAAGGTTTAGGGTATGTTATCTTAGAGGCAAAAAGGCAAATGGGCTCAGTAAGGATCAAAGCTGATCTTGTCAGTGAAGATACTGGCTTAGGACATAACTGCCCACCATAACTGCTTTTAGGTAAAGTTTAATTTCAGACCATCCTTTGTGGTTATTTTAGGTCTCTGAGTCTGCTAGGCTGCCACGCAGGCCTTCCCTGAGCTTGTCAGGTCAGCGTGTGGCCCCTTTTGTCCACAGAGTCCAGAATTTTTTTACATATATTTTCTGTTGCTTTCAGAGAGGAAGGGAATCAAACTGTGACCTCCTGGTTCATAGGCCGATGCTCAACTACTGAGACACACTGGCCAGGCTAGTCCAGGATTTTTATTTATTCCTTTTTATGGTTTCTATTTCTTTATTGATATTTTATATTTGATGAGACATTATTTTCACACTTTCCTTTAATTCTTTAGACATAATTTCCTTTAGAACACTGTGCTGGAATCCCAGTCATTTATTAAAGTTATAATGCTGTGTTTACATCTTTATTACTCACAAAAAAAGAATCAAAGACTGAGTCTTGACCCTAATAGACTCTTTTGTTTCCCAACCTAATGGCAGTGCTACTCACTGATTAGGCACCTAATCCCAACACCTCTTTATTCACAATGCACCTTCCTCTCTCAGGAATGGCTCCCAGCACTAGAGGTAGTAGATTCATAGTTTCCTTTCCCTTGGGATCTGAGTTTTTTTTCTGCCTCATTAACCAAAACAACAGTTCTCAGGTGGGTAGTGAACTTAAAGTGTGGGCTTAGAGTCTGAAATTTAAATAGAGGAAAGTTTGTCTTAAGGGAAGATAGGGAAGAAAGACCTCCAACACCTATTGTCATAGGAATACGGGTGAGGGGTGGGGAATGGGGCTGCAATCATCCATGCCTGCCAGAGTCTATTCATTGTCTTCACTAGCTGAGTTTAGACAGAGACCCCCCAAAAGCTAGTAACCTTTGAAGTTCTAGCAAAGGTCAGAACTGTGCACCACCCAGTTAATTTAGGTAATAATAGTTGAAGAACCCCCACCTTAGTTCCCTTAATTCCTTAGATACTTATGTAGATCCTTGTTGATTATTGTTAATCAGATACTCTGCCTACTCCCGGGAATCTATTGATGAGCTAATCAGATACTTTGTCTATTCTTGGAAATTGGTTGCTGATCTGTGTGTCATTGAAACCTCCTTACCCTAAGGGCTACTCCAGATCAATAAAGGATTGGAGTAGCCTGAGCATCCCTGGAAGTCCTTCGGGACTTGCCCTCCTGGTCCCCCAATATTGCAAAATTATCTCATGTCTTTTTCTCTCATTTGTTGTGCGGCTCCTCTTTCAGATACCGAACCCTACTCCACGCAGAACGTGGAGGAAGTCTTACTCGACACATGCCAAGGGAGAAACTTGTTTCTTCTGAGGCAGAAGCAGCGGGAAAAGTTATGAGAGGGGAAGGTAATTTTGTACAGGGATTCGTGAGTGACAAAGGGGAAAAGAGAAGGCTATTATCCCAAATGTGTCCTGTGTGTGCTCACATTATTTTGTGTGTATGCTTGTGAGTATGTGTGTGTGTGGTGGTGTAGGGGGACGGGGAGGGCAGGGGTATTATGGATATA
>NW_006282385.1:69959-95935 GCF_000327345.1 Myotis davidii
TAGCTCCTCCCTGGGTTTCGATCACTGTCAGTGGCAGGGGGCTTCTTCCTGCTTTCCCTTTTGCCTCCCTGCATTGTGCCTACATATGCAAATTAACCACCATCTTGCTGGCAGTTAACTGCCAATCTTAGATGGCAGTTAACTGCCAATCTTAGTTGGCAGTTAATTTGCATATAGCCCTGATTAGCCAATGAAAAGGGTATTGTCGTACGCCAATTACCATTTTTGTCTTTTATTAGTGTAGATGATTGTGAAATGAAGGCTGTTTAATGACCTTACTCCAGAGAAGGCAAGCCCAACCTTGCTTCTCTGAAGACAGTATTAGCTCCAAATCCCAGCCCTGGCTTTAATCCCTACCCCTGGGCTGTTCATCTAATCAGTGTAAATCTGAGATTCTGGATAAAGATCACTACCCTACCTTGTAAGACAGAACATACAGTCCAGAGATCACTAATCTTTATACCAGGAATAACAGATGGGCAAGCGGAATAAAATCTTTACTTTCAAATGGATTGTTCGGGTAAAGTACACTCTGAACTTTAATGAATGAGACTGTTGAAATGAATGGGCACTGTTGTTCAGAATCTCAGCAGGAGGTAGACATGCTGGGGAGGCTGGTATGAGTCTGTGTGCATGAAATACCAACAGGCACATGGCTGGGTTAGAATTTAAAGGAGAAAAAATAGAAATCAAAAGCACCAGGAAAGGAGGGCTTTCTCTATTTAAAGTAGTGTGTAGAGAGAGGAGTTTATAAGATGAAAGTAATGTGTCTGTGTTTATTTTTTTCACTTTAATATGTAAATAGTATTTAACTTGAAACTTACTTTTTTAATTTTCTACTTCATTTGTTTAAGAGGTAGATTGTAGGAATTTAGATGCCAAGAGAAATGATTTTTAGAAACTTAGTATACCTCTGTGTAGAGCAGCCCTATCACTCAATCTTACTCATTGTGGAAAAACCAGTTTGATACCTGTTATGTACACAAATAATAGAACACAAAAGAATAGGAAAGGTTAGTAACACACCCAAAAGAAAAGCTAATTAATTTTCTTTCAAGCCATCAGGTGAGATTTTAGAATCTGTGTACTAATGACATGACAGCTACAAAATAGCAAGCATATATGTTTAAGAAAATTATATGCATAGACCTAAGATTTTGAATAACATTGTAGATTAGGCAGACAAGGAAGTTCTAAATTGAGGGTGATGAAATTTTAACGAACTTTCAGAGTAGTTAATGAGTAACACAGTTTGGTAGAATACCGAAAGACCTGAAAATTGCCTTTCAGTGCTAGATTTCAGTTAGAAAAGAAAGTATTCCAAGTGTTAGAGAAGATTTTCTCATCAAATTCAATGGACTTCCCACTCCATCCCATTCTCCAGCTCCTCATGCTTCCCATCTTGGTACAAGGATCAGGTAACTCTTTATTTGTTTTTTCTCTCAAATGCATTAATTTGGGAATCAATGGTGAATAAACACCAGGCTGTATGGTCTTTTTTACTTTTTATAGTTAGGTGACCAGAACAGTATGTTCGGCTTTATGTGTCAATCAGCTGTCCAAGTTGTTAGCAATCAGCAAACTGTTTAAGTTGAGCATAATTAAAGCAGTGACTTAGCAAACAGAGAATGAAAGAAGGACATAAGCACTGATTCTGAAGTGAGCCCAAGGAGCTCGACCTAGAGAGGAGACCACAAACCTGCTGGGGGCAAATGAGCTCTTTGCAGGTTAGTTAGTTAGTTAGTTAGTTAGTTAGTTCTGTGTTACTTCTTGCAGCCCATTTGCCTTTTAAGTTAGAGTCTGACTTGTTTTTGTGGCTATTTGTGGTCATTAAGAATTTCTTTTTTATGTTGTCAATTTTGTTATTTCCTTGGTGTGTTTGCTTATCAGTACAGATTGAGGTACTCTTGAGACACAGTAAGGACTTACTCATGTTACTTATCTTTAATTTACTTCAGCACATAAAATGCAAAATGGAGAAGCCTGGTTTTGTCTTCAAGTAACTCAGCCTCTAGTGGGGAAGACAAGAATGTGAACAAATAATGATGAAGTGCATTTTGCTGAGGGTAGATGTAGTCCATTCAATGTAATTGCTGTATAATAGCAGTTTTCAACTGGTGTGCTACAGGAATTTTTAAAACATGCAATACCTGATTATTTAGTCAGGGACACTGACCTTTCTTCCCTTAGATTGTCAAATAAAAATATAACAACAGCCAATAAAACAATAGCTGCCTAGTGGGAATGAACCAAAATTGTATCTGTTTCTTTTGTCAGATGGGCAATTTTTAGTGGTTGGTTTATTGGTGTGCCAGTTTATTGAGATTTTCTGAGTTTTTACCTAAAATGTTTTTCTATTTAAGGATCCCTTTCAGGATACCACATTATCTTTATTTGACACTAGAGTCCTGGTGCACAAAAATTTGTACACTCAGGGGGGTCCCTCAGCCCAGCCTGTACCCTCTCTCAGTCTGGGGCCTTTCAGGGGATGTCCACCTGCTGGCTTAGGCCCACTCCCCAGCAGTCACACATCCCTTTGGCGACCTGGGAGCCCTCGGGGGATGACTACTTGCCAATGGGGAGCAGGCCTAAGCTGCAGTAGGACATCCTTAGTGCTGCTGAGGAGGCGGGAGAGGCTCCCACCACTACCGCTGTGCTGGCAACCATCAACCTGGCTTGTGGCTGAGCAGAAGTCCCCCTGTGGGAACGCACTGACCACCAGGGGGCAGCTCTTGCATTGAGCATCTGCCCCCTGGTGGTCAGTGTGTGTCATAGTGACCAGTCATTCCCAGTCATTCTGCTGTTAGGGTCAATTTGCATATTACCCTTTTATTATATAGGATGTCTCCTTAGGCTCCTCTTGATTGTGACAGTTTCTCAGAATTTCCCTGTTATTGATGACTGACTATTTTGAGAGGCAATGGTCAAGTATTTTGTAGAATTACCCTCTATTAGAATTTGTCTGATGCTTGTTTGTTTTATGATTAGACTAGGGTTATGGATTTGGGGGAGGAAGACCAGCACAGGTTGTTATGCCCAGAGTTCGGGGTCCCCAATAATCCACCACCAGGGAGCCTCTTCCACTGCAAAAGCAAGGAGTCTTTATTAATCTTATTAATCAAACCTAGCCGAAACCGGTTTGGCTCAGTGAGATAGAGCGTCGGCCTGCGGACTGAAAGGTCCCAGGTTCGATTCCGGTCAAGGGCATGTACCTCGGTTGCGGGCACATCCCCAGCAGGAGATGTGCAGGAGGCAGCTGGTCGATGTTTCTCTCTCATCGATGTTTCTAACTCTCTATCTCTCTCCCTTCCTCTCTGTGAAAAATCAATAAAAAATATATTTAAAAAAAAAAAACACATCTTGTGGCTAAGTTTCAGTTGTGGTATTTTCTCAGAAAAGGGGGTGGCTCGGGCTGAGGGCCCAGCCTTGCAAGACAAGATAGAGGAGAGGGAGGAGAGTGTGTCTCTGCTTCGTCCTTGAAGAGGGAGGAGGGTGTGTTTCTGCTTTGCTTTGTTCTTTCACAGGTAAGATGCCATTTTAATTGCATCCTATAATGTGTACAGACTATCAACTTTTATGTTTCCATAGGAGTTTCAAGTTGCAGTCTTCACTCCTTGGGATTCCCATTCTCTTAAATGAGTTTTTAAAAATTTGTATAATTAAGGTTCACTTTATGTATTGTAAAGCTCTATACATTTTGACAAATGCATAATGTCACTTATTGGCCATTACCTTTTCATACAGAATTGTTTCATTGTCCTAAAAATCCCCTGTGGTTCACCTTCTCAACCCTACTCTCTGCCCCTGAACCCCTGGGTAGCACTGATATTTTTTTGTCTCTATATTTTTACCTTTTCCAGAATGGCATATAATTGGAATCAGAGGGTATGTAGACCTCTTAGACTAGCTTCTTTCACTTAGCAATATGCATTTAAGATTTTCCCATGTCTCTTTGTGGTTTGGTAACTCCTTTCTTTTTATGTCTGAATAATATTCTATTGTACAGACATGCAGTTTGTTTACTCATTCACCTATTGAAGGCATCTCGGTTGCTTTCAGTTTTTGGTGTGTGGAGGAGAGACTGTTCCAGGGCAGTCTGACCTGGGTTAAAAGGAACTCTTTTGAAGACTGTTTTGATATTAATCACTTGTGTTCTAACACAAACCAGTATCCCTCTCCTGCCTTCTGGTACAGGCTGGATCCAGAAAACAATCTGGTTGTTCTGACCTGGTCAAGCATGCAGAGCAATTTCCTGTACCTGGTAGCGGTTACAGGCTAGTACACTATTCTCTCCCTGTCCCTTATATAATTCCCTGGTGTCTGCTTAACATCTTCAGAATCCATTTCATCTTGCAGCCACCCAAGATGTGCCTCATAAGTAAGTTGTCCTCTATTAATTACCAGATTGGAGTGGCCCGCCTTTGTTCAGTCTTTCCCTGCCCTCTGCTTAGTAGGTAGATTTTCAGTTTGGGACCTTTCCTTGGGTGACCGTGTACTAACAATTGGTGAGCCAGACAAGAGACTGAAGAAATGGGCCTTGGGAAAGAGGCATCTGTGGGGGAAATCGTGGGTTGGCCATCTACTTTTATGTGGGGAAAAGTGGCCCATATGTTAGACGTGTGTCGACCACAATGAGAATATAGGGCCACCCCCAAAACACCAGCTGGCCTCATGTATTTGTTTGAAGAACTACACATTGCACTATGCAAGCAAGAAAGGAAAGCACATGGCCACAGCTGTAGGCTAGCCCGTCTCATGGATGGGTTGATTGACTACCAATGCCCAGCTAAAGGCAGAAGTCAGGGTTAGGAAATTGGAGGCAGATCTAGGGGAAACACACCAGTCTCCAGGGAACATCCAAGCTATGGGAAAGACTTGGAACTCAGACAGAGTGAAAGAAAAGGGGGCAATGGGAGAGAGTGCCCAATTTGCAGAACCAGGGGAAATTTTCTGACCATTACACACTAGCTTCCATGGCCATTGATAGCACTGAGGGGGCCAGAGAATTTCTGAGGATTACCATGCATTACAGTACATACAGCACCAGTGTCAACTCAACCAAAGTAGTTACCCTGTGTTTATTTCTGGTGTGTTTCCCTTAGATCTGCCTCCAATTTCCTAACCCTGGCTTCTGCCTTTAGCTGGGCATCAGCAGTCAATCAACACACCCATGAAACGGGCTAGCCTACAGCTACGGCCATGTGCTTTCCTTTCTTACTGCAGAGTCCAATGTGTAGTTCTTCAAACAAATACATGAGGCCAGCTGGTGTTTTTGGGTGGCCCTATACTCTCACTGTGGTCGACACATGTCTAACATATGGGCCACTCCTCCCCACATAGAAGTAGATGGCCAACCCATCTGCTTTGTCAGCAGGGAAGAAAGGCCATGTGAGAATAACCTGAAAGCAAATCTGGCACCATCTGGTTGCCACGGGCACCCTGAAAGAACTGATTGATTGTCAGACTAATGCAGTACTAGTGGGGTTATGGAAAGCTTTAAAGCCATTGATACCATTGGCTCCCCCAGAAGACACCCCAACAGATTTAGAGGAGCCTTCTGAGATTTCATTTTACATTGGTTGGATGCCTCATTGTATTCCATAGGATACATTTGTAATACACTTAATTTTTTCAAGTTTAAGTCTTCATTCCTTGGTATCCACAGTCTCTTAAATGGCTTTTTAAAATTCTGTATAATTAAGGTTCACTGTATGTATTGTAAAACTCTATACATTTTGACAAATGCATGTCACTTATTGGCCATTATCCTTTCATACAGAATTGTTTCATTGTCCTAAAATTCCCCTGTGGCTCACCTTCTCAACCCTACTTCTGCTCCGGAACCCCTGGCCCCCCGCCAGTATAGGATGAAGGCTAAGATTGTCCTCAGGTGGAGGCCACTGTGGGCAATCAGAGGCCTCATGAGGAACTCATCATCTATTGGTTCCCCCAGAAATGAACACAGGGTAACTACTTGGTTGAGTTGTCACTGGTGCTGAATGTACTCTAATATATGGAAATCCTCAGCAATTCCCTGGTCCCTCATTGCTATCAATGGCTATGGAAGCTAGTATGTAATGTTCAAAAATTTCCCCTGGTTCTGCAAACTGGGTACTCTCCCCCATTGGGAGTATGTCTTCATCTCCCCAATTCTGGAAAACATATTGAGCATCAATATCTTGCAAGGCCAGACTTTATAAACCTGTATTGGGGATTCTGCCTATGACTAGAATTAATTAAATCAATGAGCAATGCCAACTGGGAGGCAGTTCGTTTGTCACCAGAGGGAAAAGTGGTGACAGTTAAACATGATCACCTGGAACACATAAGGAAATAGGGAAAACTATCCAAGAGCTCCCCCAAGTGAGGCATTGTGCATCCTGCACACAGGGCCTTTAACAGCCCAAGGGGCTCTTGAAAAATGACAATAAATTACAAGGAGCTCAATAGGATAGTGCCCCTTATTCATGTGGCTGTGCCTAATATTGCCACTATAGTAGGTGGTCATAGGAACATATGCTGTGCAGGACCTAGCCAATGCTTTTTTTTTTCTCATACCCCCAGCTGTTGGGTCCCAATATCAATTTGCCTTTACCTGGAAGGAGCAATGATGGGCTTTCCTCACCACATCCCGTGAAGTGGTGGCCGGGGATTTGTCATTGTTTTCTTTCCCAGCCCCAGTGAAATGGGCCCATTACATTGATGATATAAAGTTAACCTGTGAAGATCTGCCCTGACTGTAGAAAGCCCTGCAGGCCTTGCTGGACCACCTACAGCGAATCTGGAAAAAACCCAAGGATCAGTAACTGTAGTAAAGTTCTTGGGAGTCATGCAATTGGGTGAGATCCAGGTTGTGCTTGAGGCTGAAATAGATAAAGTATGAGCCTACCTCATACCAAAAAATGTGAGAAAGGTACAAGCTTCTGTGGGATTTGGGGGTACTGGTGAACATTTACACCTCATTTATCACAATAGCTTTATCCTTTATACCCTTTAGTTACAAAGAGACATTCATGGGATGGGGTCAGAACGGCATGCCACCTTCAAGAAAATAAAAAACAACTGGTCAAACAGATCAAAGCCCTTGGAATCTCACACATGGGTTACCATTTCAATTAGGTTTGGTTACCCCAGGAGACATGAGATGGACATTATAGAAAATAGTGCCCTTTGGCGGTTCTGATCCCAACTGTGGAAAGGGGAAGAGAACAGAAATATCTCCGCAGAACATCAACATCTGGCAGTTTACACAGCGCTCCTGCAGGTGGAGCCACTTACCAGGGAACTGTTTGTTACATTAAGAATGTGCCTTCCCATCAAGAGCTGGGTTGTGTCCCACCAGGGTGGCTCTGCCAGGGCAGACTCCCACACAGACTATGTGGCAGTCCTGTTTGCAGCAGAGGAGTGCTCTGTCAAATAGTACTCTATCTTTAGAGATGCAGCAACTGCTAAGTCCCCTTGAATAAGTAGAGCCTCCAAATGCTATTGCTCTCATCCCTGTGCCCCTCCTTTCAACCTGTAAAGAAGGAATAGGGGGAATTCTGCTGGATCCTGGTACACTGATGGCTCTGTCTGCCCGGATGTCAGTTGCCAATTAACCGTCCCCGGATACTATCTGGATGGAAACATGGGCAAACCACAGTAGCCATTGGGCTGAATTAAGAGCTGTCTGATTAGTCCCTTACACACGAACCCGGGTTTTGTACACTGACCACTGGGCTGTGTTAAATAGAGTGACCCGTGGCGTGGGTGATGTTAGACAGAGAAGGGGTGGATGATTATGAACAAACCCTTATGGGGACAAGAGATGTGGGAAAATATTTGGGCTGTCCACAAGAGCCTGAGGGAGGCAGATCTCATTGTTTTCTATGACCTTCCTCAGAGGGCATCCACACCCCCAGAAAGTGCATGCTTTGGCAAAAATATGTGCATTAGCAACTGACCTGTCAGTTGACATGACAGATTGGGAAGAGTGGGCACTGGAGTGCCTGAGTGGGATAGTACATGAGTAAGGAGGCAGGGCTGCCTTTAAAATGCAGTGATCTGGTTAATGCAGTTGCATCCTGTCCTGTCTGTTCCAAACAGTGCCCTATCAGTGGTCAGCAAACTGCAGCTCAGCACACCGTGGCTCGTGAGCCACATGCGGCTCTTTGGCCCCTTCAGTGTGGCTCTTCCACAAAAGATCACATGCGGGCGCACACATACAGTGCGATTGAAACTTTGTGGCCCATGCGCAGAAGTCGGTATTTTGTGGAAGAGCCACTAGATGACTGCCACGGGGATCCAGGGCCATCCACTGAAGTGCCCAACTGGTAAGGGGTGGGCAAAAGGACATAGCCTTCTTCAACTGAGTACAGGCTCCAAATGTGTACTCCAAATGTATGTCGACAAAGCCTTCGGTTTAACACAAGCCTTTCCATCTAAGCCAGCTGATCAAGCTGCCGCTACAAAGGGACTAGAACAGTTACGTGCTATGTATGGTTACCCCTGTCAGATAGATAGCGACTGAGCGGGGGTCACACTTCAAAGGGCATGATGCATAGGAATGGGCAAAAGAACATATTATTAAATGGAAATTCCACCTCTCACATAACCCACAGGCAGCTGAGTTGATGGAACAGGAAAATGGTATTCTAACAACAGGTAAAAATTACTAACTGGAAAAATTACTAACACCCTGTAGACAAAGATACTTTCCCAGGCGTGTACACATTTAAATAATCAACCGATGGGGCCTATTGCCCTATATGCAAGATTAGGAACTCAGGCTGTGACACCCAATACGGTCAAGATATGGAAAACAAAGGACACAGCAAAAGTCCCGACACTGGCACTGGATGAATGATCTCTGATACTGAGCATGCCAAGCCCTACTGTCCCTGGGAAGGGGACTGTTTACTGGAATCTGTAATAGGACATCTCACTAGGATGCGTCGTTTGCTTCACAGCCATGGTGGGGAGGAACTGCTCAGTCCCTGGTGGGATCCTGTCATTCTAATGTAATCAGGACCTGAGGAAACATGGGATAGGTGGACTTGGATATGCACCACTGGAAGAGAGAAGGTGGGGGTCCTAGCATACTCCCCTGCCTATTCATCTCCTTAGGCTCAATAGTGCCACCTCCCCTCGCCAACATAATATGGTTTACACAGCCTGGCCAGATTCCTAAATCTCGGGCCACATTAAGATCTGAAGACCAGGCTACAAGTGTAATTCTTATAGAAGGAGAAAATCTCCCATTCAAGCCCCTACAAGTATTTGTCTTTCCAACCTGAGACTGACGTGACTGTGGTATTTCATTACAGATGGGGAATTTGATGGAAACGTCTCCTTGCAATGGGCTCATTCTTGGAAGATGCAATCATCCCCATAGGAACCCTGACTAAGTTTACTCAACAAACTCTCAGTGATAGTCCACAGTCTGTCCTTGTGAAATACTGAAATGTCACTGAGAAAAGCTGTTCTACAAAGTAGGATGGTGTGGGGGAAGCACGGGACTTGGTTGGAATGTCTGTAAGGAGGATTCTCTGAAAGGTCGGGGGCCTCTGAGGGGACCTTGCCCAAGGCAGCAGCCCTACCTTGACTTTTTCAAACAAGTCCGATCCCCTGGGGGTGTTTTGCTAGAATCTCTGTTTAGTCTTTATAAGTCCGATCTTGAGGAAGCATATCCTTTCTCAAGGATGCTTACCTTCCTGATTGTATCTAGAGGTTAATTTTAGTTCAAGCTGTTATGACAATAAAAACTTAAGGAGGCAGGCGAACAGGTTTACTTGGTGGCAATGGCCAAGTAGTGCCCTAGCCCTCTCTTTTACAGAAATGTGTGTTAAGAGTAATCTGTTCACCCATGGCTCAGGGTCCGCCAGTCATTACAGATTCATAAGGGGACTCCTGTGCCATCATCCAAACTAAATGTTGTTTTTAGACCAGATGAATACGCTCATAGCTCTTCTTTGCTTACACATGAAAACCCAAGTAAATGCCGTAAGTGACCCAACCCCCAAGTCAAGCTGACTACTAAGCACACAGGTTTGGGTCTTTGGGAACATGGGAAAAAAAATCATTACTAATACTTGGACTGCTTCTCTCAGTTTGCCTATTTTCTTGCATGTGTCTGTATTTTTGCTGCCGAATATGTCTCCAATGCAGTCCTCTGGCAACACAGCAAGCTGTCTCCCTGCTACTGAAGCCCCTGCTGACTGCTTCGGGTACCTGGCAAAGGAGGGGGCATGTGAAATTCTAAGAGCTGGTCAAGAGGGGTGGGGTGCGAAGGAAGTCTGCTTGGTCCCACAAGCTGGACCCAGTCAAAAGGGACAATGTTCATCATGAAACTCACTTGAAGACTGAGTTTGTATTTTGACCATGTATTTTGACATAAACCAGCACCCGTCTTCTGCCTCCTGGTACAAGCTTGATCTGGAAACATTCTCGTTGTCCTGTGCTGGCCAAGCATGTAAAGCAATTTCCCGTACCCGATATCAGTCACATACTTGTACACATGACTATCCCTGTCTTTTCCCAGTGTGATTCTCTGGTGCACGCTAAGTGGTTCAAGGAGCCATTTCACTTTGCAGCCTCCCTTAATAAACTCTATTAATTACCAGGCTGGAGTGGCCAGCTTCTTTCTTTTGTATTTCCCTGCCATCCAGTCATGGAAGTACATTTTCAGTGCCAGGATCTTCCCCTAGGTCTGCAGGCACTAACAAGGTGATTATTAATAAAGCTGCTATAAACATTTGTATGTAGGTGTGTTTTACCCTTCTGCCCATTTTTTATAATTTTTAATTTTTTTATTGTTATCAGTATTACAGATGTCCCAATTTCCCTATTTTATACTCCTCCACCCAACTCCCACCCCACCCCAGACCTTCTCCACACTATTATCTGTGTCCATGGGCTATGCAATTCTATATAATAAAAGCCTAATATGCTAAGTGGCTGACGGTTAGTTTGATCATTTGACCAGTTGCTATGATGTGCACTGATTACGAGGGGGCAGACGTTCTGACCGGTAGGTTAGCTTGCTGCTGGGGTCCAGCTGATTGGAACTGGGTGAGATGGCCCCAATTGGCACTGATGGCCCCATCGGGACTGGGTGAGATCCCTGCAGGCCAGGCTGAGGGACTCCAGAGGTGCACAAATCCATGCACCGGGCCTCTAGTATGCATATATGATCTTTGGTTAATCTCTTCCTGTCCTACCCTCACACCCCACAATGTGATCTTTTATTCTGTTCAATACATCCATGCCTCTGGACCTATTTTGTTCATCAGTTTATTTTGTTCATTAGATTCCACATCTAAGTGAGATCATGTGATACTTGTCTTTCTCTAACTGGCTTATTTCACTTAGCATAATAGTCTCCAAGTCCATCCATGCTGTCCCAAATGGTAAGAGCTTCTTTTTACTGCTGTATAGTATTCCATGGTATAAATGCATCACAGCTTTTTTTATCCATTTACCTATTGATGGGCACGTAGGCTGTTTCCAGATCCTAACTATTGTAAATAACACTGCTATGAACATAGGGGTGCATATATTCTTTCTGATTGGTATATGGGGGTTCTTAGGATATATTCCCAGAAGTGGGACTGCTGAGTGGGTACGTAGGATTTTTGTGTGAATATAAGTTTTTAAATCAGTTGAATAAATGCCTGAATCATATGGTAAGAGTATGTTTAGTTTTTTGAGAAACTGCCAAACTGCCTGGCTGCCATGGCTCAGTGGTTGAGCATCAACCTATGAACCAAGAGGTCATAGGTCAATTCCTGACCAAGGCACATTCCTGGGTTGCGGGCTCCATCCCCAGTGAGGTGCATGCAGAAGGCAGCCAATCAATGATTCTCTCTTATCATTGATGTTTCTCTCTCTCTCTCCCTCTCTTTTCCTCTCTGAAATTAATAAAAATATATTTTATACTTTCTTTTAAAAAAGAAAGTGCCATTTAAACTGTCATTTAAAGTGGCTGTACCATTTTTCATTCCTATCAGCAATAAATGTGAGTTTCTGTGTTTGTCCACACCCTCACCAGCATTTGGTATTGTAATTTAAAATTTATTTTTAGCTTTTCTAAAAGGTATATAGTGGGCTCACATTATTGTTTTAATTTGCAATGTCTTAATGACAAAAGATTTGGGGCATCTTTTCATATGTTTATTTGTCATTTGTATATATTTTTTGGTGAGTTATCTTCAGATTTTTTTGGCCAGTTTTTAAATTATTTATTTATTTAGTTTTAAATTTTTCTGTTACAGTTGATATGCACTATCCTATATAGTAAAAGGCCAATATGCAAATTGACCAAACAGCAGAACGACCACCGGGAACAGACACTCAACACAGGAGCTGTCCCCTGGTGGTCAGTGCACTCCTACATGGGGAGTGTCGCTCAGCCAGAAGTCGGACTCATGGCTGGCGTGTGCAGTGGCAGTGGCGGGAGCCTCTCCTGCCTCCACAGCATCCCTAAGGATGTCCAACTGCTGGCTTAGGCCAATAGTCAGACATCCTCCAAGGGCTCCCGGACTGTGAGAGGGCACAGGCCAGGCTGAGGGACCCCCACCCTCCGAGTGTACCAGGCCTCTAGTTATTTTATATTAGTTTTAGGTGTACAGCATAGAGGTTAGACAATTGCATAATTTACAAAATGATTCCCTCTTCAATAATTCAAGTACCCACCTGGCATCATGCATAGTTATTACAATACTAGAGGTCTGGTGCATGAAATTTGTGCACTCTGGGAGGGGGGTCCCTCAGCCTGGCCTGCACCCTCTTGCAGTCCTGGAGCCCTTGGGGGATGTCTGACTGATAACTTAGGCCTGATCCCCTAAGCTGGCAGTCGGACATCCTTAGTGCTGCCTTGGAGGTGGGAGAGAGGCTCCCGCCACTGCCACTGAGCTCGCCAGACGTGAGTCTGGCTTATGGCTGAGTGCGCGCCCCCTGTGGGAGCACATTGACCACTAGGGGGCAGCTAGTGCAAGGAGGGTCTGCCCTCTGGTGGTCAATGTGCATCATAGCGACTGGTTTTCCACCACTCGGTCAATTTGCATATTAGACTTTTATTATATAGGATTATTGACTATATTTTCTATGCTATACTATACATCCACATAACTATTTTGAATTCCTCCTCCCCTTTTTCAACCATCAGTTTGTTTTCTGTATCTATGACTCTGTTTCTGTTTTGTTTATTTTGTTCTTTAGATTCTACATGTAGGTGAAATCATACAGTATTTGTCTTTCTCTGACTGACTTACTTACTTAGCATAACACACTGGCTTTTATTTGTAGGTTCTCCACACAGGATAAAGCACAAAAATAAGGAGACAGCTGTATTAGGAGGAAATGTGACAATTTTCTGCAATCTAACAACTCCAGCAGATGTTGTACAAATTACCTGGCAAAAGGTCCAAGATTCTTTGCCACAAAATATTGGCACATATAGCACTAAATATGGAGAAAAGATTCTTCCACCATACATAGATCGACTGCACTGCAAGGTCATCGAACCCAATTCCTCATTCATCACTATCCTCAAAGTGACGTTTGAAGACGAAGCCTGCTACAAATGTCTATTTAATGTGTTCCCTCATGGCAGTCAGGAAGGAAAAATCTGCCTTACCATTATAAGTATACAATTTTTTATGTAGAGTAAAAATCATGGGGATGTGGTCTTTGAAGGTCAAGGTCCAGAGAAAGAATGTTTATTATTATTATTATTGTACAGAAGGAAAAAAATGGAAGTTAATAATGGTTACATAAGTTGCCCATTTTCACATAGTGCAGAATTAGGCATAGCATTTATTCTGCCCTCTATGTAACTTTTATGCACTGACTTTAATCAAGTGGGTAAAATTAATGAACCACATCAAGATTTTCAGTAGGTAAAGAGAGGAAAAGGAAAAGAAATAGTAGAGAAGGAGGAAGAGGGGAAAAAGAAGACTCTAAGAGAGTAACAATTTCCCAATTTTCATATTAACAAAATGTTGAAGGGGTAGTGATAGTTTCATAGTGTCACCTCATTATGTTGCTATACATTTAAAATAGTGGGGTTTATATAATGTAATTTTAAGGTTTAGTGAATGTGGAGATACCAATTGTTCTTAAATTGGATGATAGTGGATATAAGAAAAGGAATGATGAGATTTGTTTTTTAATTGTGATGAGAGGTATCTGAGAGGGACATGTTTTTAACATTTGGGTTTTATATACAAACTAGAGGCCTGGTGCATGGATTCGTGGACCAGTGGGGTCTCTCGGTCTGGCCTGCACCCTCTTGTAATCCGGGACCCCTTGGGGGATGTTGGACTGCCAGTTGCAGATCACTGGGCCTCTAATATGCATATAAGATCTTTGGTTAATCTCTACCCACCCTCCTCCCCACTTCCCTCCGATATTCATCAGTCTGTTCCATGTTTCCTCCCTCCCCACTTCCCTCCGAGATTCATCAGTCTGTTCCATGTTTTCATGCCTGTGCATTGAGCGTCTGCCCCCTGGTGGTCAGTGCACATCATAGTTACTGGTCGAATGGTTGAATGGTCATTTAGGCTTTTATATAGAGAGATTTGAGAAGTCCATCTTTGCCATCATAGAAATCTGGTATGACATATTTCTATATTTAATTTTGTTTCTTCTCTTTCTTTTGATTTTTTTTTCTTTGTGCCTCAGCTGTATCTGAATTAAAATCTGAACTCCAGTCCAATATTGGCTCTGAAGATTTTCTTAGATATACTTACTCAGCTGTGGGAAAACCTGTTCCTCAAATATCTCTCTTTCCATCACAAGTCTTAATTAATCCACCAAAAGAATACCTTGCACAGAACCCAGATGGCACGGAGACTATCACTAAAATGTACAACATCTCCTTGGAGACTGTGCGATCCCTAGGAGTCCAGCACCTGATTGTGCACATGGATCATCCTCTAAGGAATGAAGAGAAGATTGTCCCTTTGTCTTTCAAACAAGAATGTAAGTAGAAGTAATAATCAACAAGGAAAAATATTTATCTTTAAAATTCACTACTAAAAGTGTTTGTGTAGTCATCTACTTTTAAAAATGTAAATCAATGTAATACACATGCATGGCTAAAGAAATACATAATGAAGATGTTCTCTAACCCAGCACTGCTTCCAGGGGTAATAGCTCTTATGGCACATTTTTAATTGTTCTCCCCTGCATGCTTTCCCTGAATTTCTGCCAGTCAATGAAGATTAGGCCATTTATACCTCCTTCAACTTTTCTGCTTCCCAATGTAATTGGTTTCCTTCCAATATAGTTATTTTGCTCCTTACTTCTGCAACTTTCAAGAGCATAATTAAACTTATTCATTGTTTCATCCGCATATAAAGTCTCTCTTCGTTGCTCATTTTTGCTTGTCCACTTTCCCCTCAAGCTCTGTCAACCATCCATATCTTCTGTTTCAGAGCCATCATTAAGCAAGGTATGATTTCCCTAAGAAATTTAAATAATAATTTAAATAAATTTAAGTAATTTATAAATAAATTTATATATTTAAATAATATAATTTCTTATAGAATTTAAATAACTTTTTTAATATTCCACCTAGTAATCTTTTATTTATTTTTTTAAATCTTTAATGTTGAAAGTATTACTTATGTCTCCTTTTTTTCCCTATTGATCTCTTCCAGCCTACCTGTCCCAGACCCTCAACACCCTACTGTCTACGTCCATGTGTTATGCATATATTCATATAAGGTCTTTGGTTGATTACCTTCTACCCACCCCACCTTCCTTCTGAGAATCTGCACTCTATTTCATGCTTCCATGTCTCTGGATCCACTCCCTTCATCAGTTATTTTGTTTAATTAGATTCCACATGTGAGTGAGATCATGTGATGCTTCTTTCTCTGACTTATTTCACCTAGCATGACATTCTCCAGGTCCCTCCATGCTGGCTCACAGGGTAAGAGATCCTTCTTTTTAATTACTACATAGTATTCCCTGGTATAAATGTACCACTATTTTTTTATCCACTCATCTCCTGATGGTCACTTGGGCTCTTTCCAAATCTTAGCTATTGTAAATCGTGCTGCTATGAACATAGGGGTGCATACATTTTTTCTGATTGGTTTTTCAGGTTTCATAGGATATATTCCTAGAAGTGGGATTACTGGGGCAAATGGCAGTTCCCTATTTAATTTTTTGAGGAAATTCCATTCTGTTTTCCATAATGGCTGCACCAGTCTGCATTCCCACCAGCAGTGCACTAGGATTCCCTTTCTCCACATCCTTGCCAGCACTTGTCATTTGTTGATTTGTTGATGGGAGCCATTCTGACAGGTGTGAGGTGATACCTCATTGTCGTTTTCATTTCCATTTCTCTCATGATCAGTGACTGAAAGCATTTTTTTTTTTCATGTCCCTTAGCCATCCACTTTGGAAAAGTGTCTATTTAGGTCTTTTGCCCATTTTTAAATTGTATTGTTTGTCTTCCTTTTGTTAAGTTTTATGAATTCCTTATATATTTTGGATATTAAGCCTTTATAAGATGTATCATTGCCAAATATGTACTCCCATAGAGTGGGCTCCCTTTTCATTTTGTTAATGGTTTCTTTTGCTGGGAGAAGCTTTTTTATTTTGATATAGTCCCATCTGTTTATTTTCTCCTTGGTTCCCTTTGCCTTGGGAGATGTATCGGTAAACATATTGCTATGAGAGATGTCTGAGATTTTGCTGCCTATGGTTTCTTCTAGGATTTTTATGGTTTTCCAACTTACATTTAGGCCTTTTATCCATTTTGAGTTTTTTATTGTGTATGGTGTAAACTGGTGGTCTAATTTCATTTTTTTGCATGTATCTATCCAATTTCCCCAAATGTATATATTTAAATAATATACTTTCTTATAAAATTTAAATAACATTTTTATATTCCACCTAATAATCTTTTAAAACTAAATAAAGCATTTTTGCCTCTCTTCATATTTCATGTAATACTGATATGTTTAGGTTTTTAATCTTTCATATTACTATTTATTTTGTAGTATCTGACCTGTTTATTTTATTTTATTTTATTTTATTGATTGATTTTTACAGAGAGGAAGGGAGAGGGGTAGAGAGTTAGAAACATCGATGAGAGAGAAACATCGATCAGCTGCCTCCTGCACACCCCCTACTGGGGATGTGCCCGCAACCAAGGTACATGCCCTTGACCAGAATCAAACCCCCTTACCTCTACTGCTATTAAGATTTCTTCCTTCTATAGCAGTTTTATTATTATGTGCCTTGGTGTTGCAATTTTGTTTTTATCTTCTTGCATTTTTCTGAGAGTCTTGAATCTGTGGATAAATGCTCTTCATCACTTTTGGAAAATTTTTGGCCATCATCTCTTCAAGTATTGCTTCATTTCCATTCCCTCTCATCTTTTTCTGGGTCTCTAATTACAAGTATATTAGATGTATAACATAATCAAATTAGATGTATCTTAAATTCTGTATCTGAGAATTCTAAAACTGGGATTTTTCTGGGTCTCTTTCTATTATCTGTTTTTCTATCATAGTTTCTAGTCAGTGTTGACTTTTATAGTTATTTTTTAATGAATGCTAAGCTTTGTATATGAAATATTGCAGACATGATTAAAGCTCTGACTGTTTTCTTCGCGATAGCTTCGTTTATTTTCTTTTCTTATTATTTTGTTAATCCTCACCAGAGGATATTTTTCCCATTGAAAGAGTGGAAGAGAGTGGAGAGAGAAACATCCATGTGAGAGAAAATGGTTGCTTTCTACATGAGCCTGACAGGGGCCATAGAATGAACCTGCAGCCCAGGTGCATGCCCTTGACTGGGAATGGAACCCATGACCCTTTGGTGCACAAGGCAACACTCTAACCACTGAGAACACCGGCCAGGGTGCCGTAGCTTTATTGTGATATAATTCACATACTATACTATTCACCCATTTAAAATGTGTGATGATTTTTAGTATATTCACAAAGTTTATGTAGCCATTAGCAAATCAAAAGTGTATCGAAGTGTCAGGCTTAATCCTCTTTACTTTCAACTTTTACTGGATTTTGGTCCTACAAATTCTAATGACTCAGTAGCTCTTTGATGTCTTCAAAAATTTTTAACAATAATTTGTGCAAATTTTCTTCATATTCTCAGAAACCACCTAGACCATTGCTAGAATCAAAACCTCTTATTATCCAATTTTATACTATCACCTTTTCATCTTTTACAACTGTATTTCCAAATCCTCTTTGTCAACAATACTCTTGTCAAATTAATGTGCTTTGACCCCAAAGTTCAAGAAAGTACAATTTCCCACCCTCATCATATAGCCTTAGATCAGCGGTTCTCAACCTGTGGGTCGCGACCCCTTTGGTGGTCGAACGACCCTTTCACAGGGGTCTCCTAAGACCAGCCTGCATATCAGATATTTACATTACGATTCATAACATTAGCAACATTACAGTTATGAAGTAGCAACGAAAATAATTTTATGGTTGGGTCACAACATGAGGAACTGTATTTAAAGGGCCAGAAGGTTGAGAACCACTGCCTTAGATGTTTTCTATAGAAATAGAGAAGAGATCCTGACTTATCTGTCAACTAGAGTTTCTATCTCTTTTTCCAGAAGATACATTTCTCTTGAAGAAAGGTAGAAATTCTATTCCCATTCTAGCATTTCCTCACATTTTCTTGATCCTTTTATGTTTGGGTAAATACTACAGAATTAGCTTTGGGTATCACTGATAGTGAGGGAATCCTGCTTACCTCTTAGTCTATGATAATACCACATCATCTATCACAGATAACGGTATAAATTATCCAATGGTAGTAGTTATATATTAATAGTCTGTTTTTTATGTTTCATAGGCAATAAAATAATATTTCTCCTTGAGCTTATTATTGCCTTTTACCTTATTTAGTCTCAAGGCTCATTAGTCTGTGTTACATTAGTTTATCTCTTTTGACATTAATAACCATAACTGTCACTCTATGTGGTACTGTCAGCATGTTTAATTCAGCAGGTAATCATCGAAGGCAACCATTAAAAGTTCTTTTAATAGCCTCACCTATAATATTATATTGAACCATATAATGTTGATAACATTTAATATTTTTATTTATAAAATAAGTAATTTTATAAGGTTAAACCTAGTATAAAAATACTAGGTTAAACCTAATATGAGTGAGGAAATATAATTTGAACATTATCAAGACAAGATTAACAAAGCTTCCAATCATAAAACTTCAATTCAGAAGATGATTCTTTCTTGCTTAACTATATAACAAATTTTGGAGACATAAATCTGCTGAAATCTTGACTAGAGATTTATTTCCCTCTGTTTTATTATTTTTGAATTCAGGCCTCTGTTCACATTTTAGTGCCAGATTCTTCCCGTTCAGCTTCCGCAATCCATTTTGAGTGAGCTATGTAGTATCTCATTGAAAAAGAACATAGTTAAAACTAGAAACTGAGATAAAGTGATTGCTAAATAGTCAAAAATAAATGGCACAAAAATCCTCATTTAAAACACATGCACTTTCTAAGAGTATCTCAGGAAAGAAGCAATTGCTACAAGAATTTCTGTTTTCCATCAATGGTTAAAGAAAATTCAAAGCAGCAAATGAAGAGGGGATGAGAGGTTACAATGAACAGAGAAATGACATCAGTCTGACAATCAGAAATAGAACAACAACAAAAAACACCTGTCATGAGCAGTCCTAAGGACGCAAAATACACAATAGTTCGTGCCATTTAATAAAACAGCACATTTTCTTAAGGTTCATCTACAATATATAGGTCTGGTTTTTATATTATATCCAAGAGCTGTCATTGATAATCATAATTATAACCTTATGTTAAACTTAAGTTGCAATAAAAAATGTAAAATGTATTCAGAAGGCTATACAGAAAGAAGTAAGTTCATACAGTAGTCCCCCCTTATCCTTAGGCTATACATTCTCAGAATCCCAGTAGATGCCTGAAATAAGAAATAGTACTGAACCCTACATATACTGGTTTTCTTCCTATGCATATACACCTATAATACAGTTTAATTTATAAGTTAGGCACAGCAAGAGATTAGCAACAGTAAATAATAATAAAAAAGGACAGTTACAACAATGTGCTGTAATAAAAGTTATGCGAATGTGATCTCTCTCAAAATATTTAAGCACTTATCACATACTTGTTGTCCTTTGAAGTGTGATAGCAAAACTAGCACAGCATTTTTTTTCCCTTCTTCACAATTTCATGAATAGAAGGGTTATTCTTACCATAGATAGACCTTAACAACCTCAGCATATGACTTTTTTCTTTCCTTATTGAGAACGTTCCATGTTAGGGCTGCTGAAGGAGGTATGCTTGAGGCCAAAAGTGGTAAAGAATTATACATTTATTAGATCATATGTAAACCAGAGGGGCTGAGCCCCAAAATGACACCAGTACCCAGGGACAGGGAGTCAGAGATTTTAAAGGACTCTAGGTGAGCTTTTTCGACTGGAAATTCTCTGGGTGGGTCTGGGTCCTGGGCAAGTCCAGAGGGAAAAGTTACCGGTCTTAGCAAATGGAATGTGTAAGCAAAAGAGAATGTCAGTTGTGAAATTATCTGAAGGTCAGTTTCCCAGGGGAGGGAGTGTTGATTACATTATTTAATCAGACTTGAAAATTCCTTTGTACTTAAAGAAAGCACCTTATGGTTTATCTTTGGCATATTCTAGTTGCCAGCATCACTACTCTTGCACATGGGGCCATTATAAAGTAAAATAAGGGTTACTTGATCACAAACACTGAGAAACCTTGAGTGTGGATATGATAGCAGAGATGGCTCCTAAGTGACCAGTGGTCAGGTCGGTAGCACTGGGAAAAGGGACGATTCACATACCTGGCAGGGAGAAGTGGGATGGAGCAAACAATGTGAAACAGCTTGAGATTTCATCATGCTACTCAAAACAACACACAATTTAAAACGTATAAATTGTTTATTTCTGGAATTTTTCATGTAATATTTTCAGACTGCTGTTGACCTCTGGTAACTGAGATTGCAGATAAAGGAGGGATGACTGTAATTTAGAAACACTGTAGTCAAAATAGCTACAGTAAAAAGTGTTGATACTTACAATTTCATAATTTGTTTTTCTTTAAGAGTACAGGCTCTGGAGTCAGACTGAATTTGTTCTGCCACTTTCTTAGGAAATTTTTTTTTGACATTTCATAGCTTTCATTTTCCCATTTATATCTGACTAGAGGCCCTGTGCACAAAATGTGTGCACTCAGGGGAGCCCCTCAACCCAGCCTGAGCCCTCTCACAGTCTGGAAGCCCTCGGGGATGTCCAACTGACAGCTTAGGAGCGGGCCTAAACTGGCAGTTGGACATCCTTAGCGCTGCCGCAGAGGCGGGAGAGGCTCCTGCCACTACAACTGTGTATGCCAGCTGTGAGCCTGGCTCAGGGCTTCTGGCTGAGCAGTACTCCCCCTGTGGGAGTGCACTGACCACCAGGGGCAGCTCCTGCATTGAGCATCTGTCCCCTGGTGGTCAGTGCACATCATAGCCACCAGTCATTCCACCGTTTGGTTGATTTGCATATTAGCCTTTTATTATATAGGATTATATAGGATAATTGAATTCTCCTAATTGATATACATAATCTTTATGAAATGCTTATTACATTGCTTAGAATATTAATCTCAAATACTAATAATTATGATTACAAATTTACTTTTAGAGGATATTAAAGAGTATTTGGAAATTCCATTTAGTAATTGGGCAATATTTCTTCAAGTGACTATATTATATTTACTTTGTTTAAAATTTTTTAGATACCTAAATCTAGGTGAATATTTAGGTGGTTATATCTTTTTTATTCTTGAGAGTAATAGGATAATATTAAATATTATCTGTCTTCAATTTGAATATTCAATAGTATATCCTTTTATAAAGTGGGATATAATTTCATAACATCAATTTGAATGTCAAAAACAAAACCAATAATCTATCAAAAGAGCATTGGAGATAGAAGTGCCAAAATGGTAGCACAGTATATAGTAAAGAAGTATAGCCATAAAGAACATGTTTGGGGCAACCCACTTGGGTCCCCTCCCTGCAGCAGAGAGCTTTTCTGTAATAAAATTTTGCTTTCACTCAAACAAACAAACATGTTTCTGATTTGTGTTTTTCAGGTACTTCTGGCTCTTCCTATGAGTGGCTGCTTACAGTTTTACTTGTAATTTCTCTCTGTATTACATTTATCATTCTTTGCTGGTGTATTGTTCAGAGAAAGAAAAAGTAAGTTGTATTACTACTTATCTATGATAGAGAGTAGTAAAATATGGACATTTTCAAATCTGGAAAAAAAATTCCAAGGGCTCTAGCAAAATATGCCATGGAAAGAATCATCATGGAAAACTCTTCTCCATATGGTTGGTAATTCTTGCAGTCAAAGGTTTATCTTTGATACCCTAATTAAGATTGATTTAAAGGTAAGTTGCTAGTAATTATTACTGCTTATGGTGAATTGAGTTTAAGATTCTTTCTTTAGGGCAGATTTATAACAGGAAAGAACATGAACTTTAGACAACTGGGGGAGGGGATCCACTAAGTTGTGAAGCTTGAGATAAATCTACTGAAAAAAGCCACAGGAAGATGAAAGTGATGTTACTTTACAGGATTAATATAATAATTTATCAACTCATTTATTTGACAAATATTCTAGAGCAGTGGTTCTCAACCTTCTGGCCCTTTAAATACAGTTACTCATGTTGTGACCCAACCATAAAATTATTTTTGTTGCTACTTCATAATTGTAATGTTGCTACTGTTATGAATCGTAATGCAAATATCTGATATGCAGGATGGTCTTAGGCGACCCCTGTGAAAGGGTCATTCGACCACCAAAGGGGTTGCGACCCACAGGTTCTAGAGTGTCTGCACTATGCACTGTTCTCAGTGTCAGAGATACAGGTATAACTAAATCAGACAGGTATATAGTCTTCAGAAGTTTACATCTCAATGGGGACAGGCAGTAGATGAAAAGATATAAAACAGAGATTCCAAGATGCCAGAGGAAGCTACACTGACATTCTCCCAGAATCAACCTGGATTACAACAAAAATATAGAAATATCATCTTGAATAACCAACTGAAGACTGCTGGAGAGAATTATTAAACCCAAGGACATAAAGAGGAGGCCACATCAATACTAGAAGGAAGTGCAGAGGTATGAGAGGGCTGGCTGGGTTTCCACAGGCAGCAGCTAAAGTTCCAGAGGGATATCTCAGTTGGGGTTTCCCTCTGAAAAGTCTGAGGTCTAAACCCAAACTAGGCTCCAAGCCCAAAGGACCAGAACTTGGAAAGATGCCTATATAACATCTGGCTGTGAAAGCAATGGGGTTGCTGTCTGCCAGAGATAGACAGCTGGAAATGCAGGCACCTCATTAAAGAGTCAGTGCACAAAATCTTGTGTGCAGCCACTCACCTTGCGCTCCAGCAGAGAGAGGGCAGAGTGGACTAAAGTTGTGTGAGGAGGATCTGGGGTTGGTGGCTCTGGGGATAGAGCTCAGAGGACAACCACCTGGATCCCTATGCTGAATCATTCCCCCAAACTACAGAGGACATCTTTCTTAAACTAACCTTTATCACCATGCAGCTTTTGCCTAGGTGGAAGCAATTACCACACCCACTGGAAAATCTCTTACCTTACCATACAGAATTTACACCCTGCTGTGTAACAACCATCCTGCAGGCAGAAGCAGATCTCTGGATGCTTTTAGTCTTTGCCTGATCTTCTTCTACACCCAGGCTAGGAAAAGCAGACTTTGGTGTGCATCTTGGTCCATTCCAAATGCACACAACCCCAGCAGAGTGAACCACAGCTATAGATCGCTGATAACTCCAAATAGGAAGCTATAGACAAGTGGAAGAATATACCGTGTTTGTGGATTGGTAGAATTAACATCATTAAAATGTCCATACTGCCCAAAGCAATTTATAGATTCAAAGCAGTACCTATTAAAATACCAATAGCATATTTAACAGATCTAGAACAAACACTTGAAAAATTTATGTGGAACCAAAAAAGTCCCTGATTAGCTGCATCAATCTTGAGAAAGAACTAAGTTGAAGGGATCACAATATATATATCAAGTTATACTACAAAGCCACTGTAATTAAAACAGCCTGGTACTGGCACAAGAACACTCATATAGCTCAATGGAACAGGACAGGAAATCCAGAAATCGACCCAAGCCATTATGTAAAATTAATATTTGACAAAGGAGGCAAGAGCAAACAATGGAGTTAAGACAGTCTCTTCATTAAATAGTGTTGGGAAAATTGGACAGGTACATGCAAAAAATGAAACTAGATCACCAACTTACACCAAACACAAAAATAAACTCAAAAAAGATAAAGGACTTAAATGTAAATCTTGAAATCATAAAAATCCTAGAAGAAAAAGTAGGCAGCAAAATATCAGACATGTCATGTAGCAGAATTTTCACTGATACAATGCATAGGGCAAGAGAAACAAGAAAAAGTAAACAAACAAGATTACATCAAAATAAAAAGCTTTTGCACAGCAAAATAAAACAGCATCAAAATGAAAAGAGAATTCATTGTATAGGAGAATGTATTTGCCAATGATACATCTGATAAGGGGTTAATTTCTAAAATATATAAAGTACTCATACAATTCAAAAGGAAGACTAACACAGCACAATTAAGAAATGGGCAGAGCACCTGAATAGACGCTTCTCCAAAGAGGACATACAAATTGCCAAGAGACATGAAAAAAAAAAAATGCTCAACATCACTAATCATCAGAGAGATGCAAATTAAAAGTCCAGTAAGGTATCATCTCATACATGCCAGAATGGCTATCATCAATAAATCAACAAACAACAAGTACTGGCGAAGATGTGGAGAAAAAGGAATGCTAATACACTGCTGGTGGGAATGCAGACTGGTACAGCCATTATGGAAAACAGTATGGAGTTTCCTCAAAATATTAAATATGGAACTTCCATTTGACCCAGTGATCCCACTTCTAGGAATATATCCTAAGAAGCCTGAAATGCCAATCAAAAGAATATATGCACTGCTATGTTAATAGCAGTGTGATTTACAACAACCCGAGTGCTCATCAGCAGATGAGTGGATAAGAAAGCTGTGGTGCATATACACAATGGAATACTATTCAACTATAAAAAGGAAAGATCTCTTACCTTTGGAGACAGTATGGAGGGGCCTGAATAGTATTATGCTAAGTGAAATCAGCCAGTCAGAGAAAGACAAATTTCACATAATCCATCTTCCATGTGGAACCTAATGAACAAAATAAATTGACAAACAAAATAAATCCAGAGACATGGAAGCATGCAACAGTCTAAGGATTCTCAGAAGGAAGAGGGTGAGTTGGGTAAGAGAATTTATGTGCATATATGCATAACCCATGGTCACAGACAATTGTGTGGGGAAAGCCTGAGGGGGATGGTATGGATGGGATTAAAGGGGCACATCTGTAATACTTTCAACCATAAAGGTACATTAAAAAAAGAATGATATTTGTCTGTCATGTAAAGACACAGGGAGAAGGTGACTATTGTAAACCAGGAAGAGGATTCTCACAAATTTAAACATGTGGGTACTTTGATCCTGTACTTCCAATCTCCTGAACTGTGAGAAATAAATGTGTGTGTTATTATATTACAAAATACAGCTGGAGGAGAGATTCTAAAATGGTGATGGAGTAAATGGAAGCCACACTGACACACTCCCAGGACCAAATTGGAATTACAACTAATATAAAACCATCCTGAACAATCAAATGAAGACTATATGGAGAGAACCCTGATAACCAAGGGTGGTAAGTGGAGACCACATAAAGACTGGTAGGAAGTGTAGAAGCATGAAAGGGCTGGTCATGCTCCCACAGACAGCAACTGAAATACCAGAGGGATATCTCAATTGTAGGGGGTTCACACTGAGAATGCTGGGTTCTAAAACACAAGCTGGGCTCCC
>NW_006282385.1:97006-97977 GCF_000327345.1 Myotis davidii
AAATTCTGGGGACAAATTCGAACTGAATTTAGTGAGAATCTGTGTGCCTCATGAGGAATTTTTATGTTATGCTGTCAATGGTAGAATTATAGTGACTCCTAAGGATACTAAAGTGAGCATTGAACAATTCTGATAAGCACTTGCGAATTTCATCTAAGCACTGACATTCTCTACAAAGAGTTCATATAGAAATAGTATAAAAGTGAGCTACCTAGTTTATTTTTACATAGATGAAAGATCATTGCTTGTCTCTTGCAGCCTTAATTCCTCCATTCTTGTCACATGAGATAGTAAATTAAAAAAGCTTTTCTTGGGAACCCTAGTACACTGCTGGTGGGAATGCAGATAGGTGCAGCCATCATGGAAAACTGTATGGAATTTTCTCAAAATATTAAATATGGAACTTCCATTTGACCCAGTGATCCCACTTCTAGGAATATATCCTAAGAAGCCTGAAATGCCAATCAAAAGAATATATGCACTGCTATGTTAATAGCAGTGTGATTTACAACAACCCGAGTGCTCATCAGCAGATGAGTGGATAAGAAAGCTGTGGTGCATATACACAATGGAATAGTATTCAACTATAAAAAAGGAAAGATTCTTACCTTTGGAGACAGTATGGAGGGGCCTGAATAGTATTATGCTAAGTGAAATCAGCCAGTCAGAGAAAGACAAATTTCACATAATCCATCTTCCATGTGGAACCTAATGAACAAAATAAATTGACAAACAAAATAAATCCAGAGACATGGAAGCATGCAACAGTCTAAGGATTCTCAGAAGGAAGAGGGTGAGTTGGGTAAGAGAATTTATGTGCATATATGCATAACCCATGGACACAGACAATAGTGTGTTGAAGGTCTGGGGAAGAGTGGGAGTGGGGAGCATTGGGTCAATGGGGGAGAAAAGAGGACATCTGTAATACTTTCAACAATAAATATACTTTTTAAAAAAAATCACTCAGTTTC
>NW_006282385.1:98264-98957 GCF_000327345.1 Myotis davidii
ACTGGTAGGAAGTGGAGAAGCATGAAAGGGCTGGTCATGCTCCCACAGACAGCAACTGAAATACCAGAGGGATATCTCAATTGTAGGGGGTTCACACTGAGAATGCTGGGTTCTAAAACCCAAGCTGGGCTCCCCAGTCCAGAGCACCAGAACTGAGAAAGTTGCCCACATAACAGCTGGCTGTGAAAAGTACCAAGATTGCTGTTTGCCAGGGAGAGATGGCTGGAAATGCAGGCATCCTCTGAAGAGCCAATGCACAAATTTTTATGTGCAACTACTCACCTTGGACTCTGGCTGAGGGAGGGCAGAGTGGTCTAGAGCTGAGTGAGCAGAAGCCAGGTTTGAGGCTCTAGGTTTATACTGCCAAGAGCAGACATCCCAATTTCCTGTGCTGACTCATTCCCTCACAGTATGGAGGACATCTTTCTCCAGCAGACCTTTACTATCTAGGTGGTTTCTGCCTGGGGGAAATGCAGTTGCCCCACCCTATTGGAAACCCCCTTGCCCTACCCTGTGGAGTTTCTGAGGCCCATTAAAAGACTGAGAATAGCAATCACCTGTGGGCAGAAGCAATTGCCCCACCCTATTGGAAAATCTCTAGTGGTCTATTGCCTGGCACTAATAAAGACTGAATACAATAAGACTGCTAGCAGAGTGGAGTCTCTAGAGCCTTTGAGTCTTTGCCTGATCTAA
>NW_006282385.1:103319-103708 GCF_000327345.1 Myotis davidii
TTGGAATTACAACTAATATAAAACCATCCTGAACAATCAAATGAAGACTATATGGAGAGAACCCTGATAACCAAGGGTGGTAAGTGGAGACCACATAAAGACTGGTAGGAAGTGTAGAAGCATGAAAGGGCTGGTCATGCTCCCACAGACAGCAACTGAAATACCAGAGGGATATCTCAATTGTAGGGGGTTCACACTGAGAATGCTGGGTTCTAAAACCCAAGCTGGGCTCCCCAGTCCAGAGCACCAGAACTGAGAAAGTTGCCCACATAACAGCTGGCTGTGAAAAGTACCAAGATTGCTGTTTGCCAGGGAGAGATGGCTGGAAATGCAGGCATCCTCTGAAGAGCCAATGCACAAATTTTTATGTGCAACTACTCACCTTGGAC
>NW_006282385.1:103798-105105 GCF_000327345.1 Myotis davidii
ATAAAATTATTTTCGTTGCTACTTCATTAGTGTAATTTTGCTACTGTAATGCATCGTTATGTAGATATTTTATATGCAGAATATATTTTCTTGCCCCACCCTATTGGAAACCCCCTTGCCCTACCCTGTGGAGTTTCTGAGGCCCATTAAAAGACTGAGAATAGCAATCACCTGTGGGCAGAAGCAATTGCCCCACCCTATTGGAAAATCTCTAGTGGTCTATTGCCTGGCACTAATAAAGACTGAATACAATAAGACTGCTAGCAGAGTGGAGTCTCTAGAGCCTTTGAGTCTTTGCCTGATCTAATCCGAGGCCTGGGTTTAGGAAGAGAAAACACTGGTGCACATTCTGGTCCTTTCCAAAGGCACCCAGCCCCAGCAGAGAAAGCTATAAGCTATGGATTGCTGATAGCTCCAAACACGGTACTCAGAGCCAGTCAGAAACAGTGTCTGGAACTGTCCTGCATAGCATATTGGGAGGCATAGCAGATCTACCTAATACATAGACACAAACCCAAACAGGCAGCCAAAATGGGAAGACTAAAAAACAAGCCACAAATAAAAGAACAAGAGAATTCTCCACAAGAAGAGCTAAATGAAATTGAGATAAGAAATTTATTAGACATAGAGTTCAGAATAATGATGGCAAAGACGCTCAATGGCATGAGAAAAGACATAGTAACTAAGAAGAATGACATAGCACTAATAAAGAAGCCAGTAGAAGGAATATACAGCAGATTAGTGGAAGCCAAGCATTGCATCAATGAATTAAAAGATAGTGAATCAGATAACTAAAGAGAAAAAAACACACAATTAAAATACTGTTGCCTGCACAAGCTGGTTTGGTTCAGTGAATAGAATGTTGCTCTGCTCACTGAAGGGACCCAGGTTCAATTCTGGTCAAGGGCACATACCTCAGTTGCAGGCTCAATCTCTGGCTCTGGTCAGGGTGCATGCTGAAGGCAACCAGTCAATGTGTCTCTCTAACATTGATGTTTCTCTGTGTGTCTTTGTCCCTCCCTTCCACTCTTTTTAAAGACAATGAAAAAATATCCTCAGGAGAGGATTAACAAAAAAGAAACAAACAAAAAAACTGGTGGACAGCTAAAGGGAATTGTGGGACAACATGAAATGTAACAATATTCGCATCATAGGAGTACCACAAGGGGAAGAATGTGAGCAAGGGATGAATCGAGAACCTGTTTGAAGAAATAATGGCAGGAAACTTCCCTAAGTTGGTGAAGGGAAAAGTCACACAAGTCAAGGAGGCACAGAGAGTCCCAAGCAAGAAGAACACAAACAGAACA
>NW_006282385.1:105205-105888 GCF_000327345.1 Myotis davidii
CACAGTTCGACCCGGACAGGACATATGTCTGGGTTGCAGGCTTGATCTCCAGTAGGGGGCATGCTGGAGGCAGCCAATCAATGATTCTCTCTCATCATTGATGTTTCTATCTCTCTCTCCCTCTTCCTGTGTGAAATCAATAAAATATATATATATTTAAAAAAAGACAAAGAGAGAATCTTAAAGGCAGCAAGAGAAAAGCAATTTGTTAGCTACAATGGAGCTCTGAGAAGCTGATTTTTCATTAGAACCTCTATAGGCAAGAAGAAAATGGCATGAAATATTCAAAGTAATAAAAAACAAGAAACAAACAAAAAAACTGGTGGACAGCTAAAGGGAATTGTGGGACAACATGAAATGTAACAATATTCGCATCATAGGAGTACCACAAGGGGAAGAATGTGAGCAAGGGATGAATCGAGAACCTGTTTGAAGAAATAATGGCAGGAAACTTCCCTAAGCTGGTGAAGAAAAAAGTCACACAAGGTCAGCAGGCACAGAGAGTTCCAAGCAAGAAGAATCCAAACAGGCTCACACCCAGACACATCATAATTAAAATACCTAAAATTAAAGACAAAGAGAGTCCCAGCTGGCGTGGCTCAGTGGTTGAGCATTGACCTATGAACCAGAAGGTCACAGTTCGATTCCCGGACAGGACATATGTCTGGGTTGCAGGCTTGACT
>NW_006282385.1:105926-106638 GCF_000327345.1 Myotis davidii
CCCAGTAGGGAGTGTGCAGGAGGCAGCTGATTGATGTTTCTAACTCTCTATTCCTCTCTCCCTCTTCCTGTCTGAAATCAATAAAATATATATATATTTAAAAAAAGACAAAGAGAGAATCTTAAAGGCAGCAAGAGAAAAGCAATTTGTTAGCTACAATGGAGCTCTGAGAAGCTGATTTTTCATTAGAACCTCTATAGGCAAGAAGAAAATGGCATGAAATATTCAAAGTAATAAAAAACAAGGATCTGACATAAAGATTATTTTATCTAGCAAGGCTATCATTTAAAATAGATAGTGAAATAAAACATTTCCCAGACATAAAAAGGCTAAAGGAGTTTATCACCATCAAACAAACATTGGAAAAAAATGCTAAAGGAACTACTGTAATGTGAGGAGGGAGAGGACTGGTGAAGAAAAAAGTCACACAAGGTCAGCAGGCACAGAGAGTTCCAAGCAAGAAGAATCCAAACAGGCTCACACCCAGACACATCATAATTAAAATACCTAAAATTAAAGACAAAGAGAGTCCCAGCTGGCGTGGCTCAGTGGTTGAGCATTGACCTATGAACCAGAAGGTCACAGTTCGATTCCCGGACAGGACATATGTCTGGGTTGCAGGCTTGATCTCCAGTAGGGGGCATGCTGGAGGCAGCCAATCAATGATTCTCTCTCATCATTGATGTTTCTATCTCTCTCTCCCTCTTCCTGT
>NW_006282385.1:107134-114384 GCF_000327345.1 Myotis davidii
AGATATGAAAACATAAACCAAATATATGCAATCTATAGGGACCCACTTCAGAACAAAAAATCTCACATAGGATGAGAATGAAGGGATAGGAAAAAATTTCCATGCAGATCGAAAAGAAACAAAAGCTGGAGTAACAATATTCATACCTGACAAAATAGACTTCAAACTGAAGGCCATCACAAGAGACAATAAAGGAATCTACATAATACTAATGGGATGGATCCCACAAGAGAATATGACCCTAGTAAACATATATGCACCCAATATAGGAGCACCTAAATACATTAACAAAACTTCTGGAGGACTTTAAGGGAGAGATTGCCTGCAATACAGTCATAGTAGGGGATTTTAACTCCAAAGTCACATAGCAGGACTTTATCCCACTGATTTCACTGGATAGATATTCCAGACAAAAATTAATACTTAAATAGTGACCAAATGACACACTGAATCAGATGGATTTAATTGACATTTATAGAACATTTCACCCCAAAGCTCCAGAATATCATTCTTTTCAAGTGCTCATGGGTTAATCACAAAGATAAAACATATGTTAATACACAAAACAAGTCTACAAATTCAAGAAGATTTAAATCATACCAACCATCTTCTTAGATCACAATGGAATGAAAGTAGAAATCAACTACAGTAAAAACACTCAAATACATTCAAACACATGGAGGCTAATTAGCATGTTGTTAAACAAAGAAAGAAATAAAAATCTTTCTGGAAACAAATGAAAATGAACACACAACAACTCCAAATTTCTGGGACACAGCGAACGCAGTCCTGAGAGGGAAGTTCAAAGCATTACAGGCCTAACTAAAAAACAAACAAACAAATAAAAAAACAAGAAAAATTAGTAATAAACTGCTTAACTCTACAATTAAAGAATTAGAAAGAGAAAAACAAGAAAAGCCTGGGGTAAGTAGAAGGAAGGAAATAATAAAAATTAGAGCAGAAATAAATGACATAGAGACTAAAAAAAAGGGGGAAATACAAAATATCAATGACCAAGAGCTGGTTCTTTGAAAAGATAAACAAGATTGATGAACCTTTAGCCAGACTCATCAAGAAACAAAAAAAGAGGACCCAAATAATTAAAATAAAAAACAAAAGGCAAGTGAAATAAGCCAGTCAGAAAAAGACAAATATCACATGACCTCACTCATATGTGGAATCTAACAAACAAAATAAACTTTTGAAGAAAATAGATTTAGAGACATTGAAGCATGGAACTGACTGTAGAATCTTAGAGGGGAAGAGGGGGTGGGTTGGTGGGTGGGAGGCGATCAACCAAAGAACTTGTATGCATATAGGCATAGTCCATGGACACAGGCAATAGGGGAGTGAAGGCCTGAGGCAGGGGGCAGGGATGGGCTATAAGCAATCAATGGAAGAAAGAATAGGACATATATGTAATAGACATATGTATTACTTTCAACAATAAATATTAAAAATAAATTAATTAATAAAATAAAATATATACTGCTGGAATTTTTATTAGTCTTACATTGAATTTGTAGAGTAACTTAATTTTGCAAGCATTGATATCTTTAGAGTAATTTGCCCCACCCATATATTTGTTCTCCACTTATACAAGTCTTTCTGAATGTCATTTAAGAAAGTTTTTAAATGTTCTCTCTGTAGGTTTCATGTAATATTTACAAAGTCAGTTCCTTGGTATTTGTTCATTATAATAATGAATGGTTTCTTCTTTTTCTCAATAAAAATGTATAGCTGTTTTTAATGGTTTAGGAACAGTTCTGATTTTGTAAATTAACCTGTATTTGGAAACTTTGCTAAACTCTATTAATTCAAAGTTTTTCTGTTGATCTAATGGTTTTCCATGTAGATGATCATCTTTTTTTTTTTTTTGCACATAATAACATTTTGCTTCTTTCCAATCCTTATACCTTTTTAATATAAAATATCATAAACAACAGTTATATTTGCCTTGTTTCTGAATTTAAAGACCATGTCTAAAATTTCTTCAAGTATGATATTTTGCCATTAAGCATATTATCAAGTTTAAAAAATGTTTTACTATTTCTATTTTCTATGGCTTTATCATATATAGATTGTTGAACTTATTGAGATAGTCACATGGATTTTCTATAGTAGTTCACTAATATGATAAATTAGATTGACATATTTTCTAATGTTAAACCATTCTGGGAAGTTTATTTATAAGTTAAGCTAGAGTATAACTTTATTTTTTTAAAATTTTTTTCTGACTTTGAAACAATTTTTAATTTTTTAGATGGAAAGGAAGAAAGAGAGAGAGAAACATGGATGTGAGAGGGAAACATCGATCAACTGCCTTCTGCATGTGCTGCATTCAGCGATCAAACCCACAACCTGCGCATATGCCTCCACCAGGATTGAACAAAGGATCTTTAAGTTCATGAGATGATGCTAAACCAACTGAGCTACACCATCCAGGGCTTGAAATTAAGATTTTAATTAAAGATTTTGAAATTAATACTGGCCTCAAAAAAAGTTTACTCATTTAATATTTCTTCTCTTAGAAACATATATAATAGAGAGATTTCTATTCCTTAACAATCCTCTGAGTCTATAGATTTTTTTTGAAAGAAAATTTTCTCAATTAAAACTTGGTGGCTTTCAAAGGTATTGGCTTTTCTATTTTAAAATATTTATGCTGATTTTCTTTCATTCTGTATGTTGCCTTTTCATTCTGTTGTTCCCTCTGTTGTGCAGAAGCTTTTCAGCTTAATAGAGTCCCACTTGTTTATTTTGCTTTTGTTGACTATGCTTTTGGTGTCACATCCATGAAATCATTGCCAAACCTATATCATGAAGCTTTTCCTCTATGTGTTCTTCTTGGAGTTTTACAGTTTTAGGTATTGTATTTAAATTTTTAATCTATTTGAATTGACTTTTCTGTATGGTGTACAGTATGGGCCCAATTTCATTCTTTTTCATGTGGATATACTATTTCCCCAACATCATTTGTTCAAGAGATTATCCTTTTCCTATTGTATTTTTCTTGGCACCCTTGTCAAAGGCAATTGAACATGTATGTGTGGATTCATTTCTGAACTCTCTATTAGTCCAAATGCGTGTCTTATGCAGTGCCATACTGTGTTGATTACTGTAGCTTTGTGCGATATTTTGAAATCAGAAGTAGGATGCCTCCAGCTTTATTCTTTTTTCTCAAGACTGATTTGGCTATTCATGGTCTTTTCTGTTTCATATGAATTGTGGAATTGTATTTTCTATTTCTGTTAAAAATGTTTTGGGGATTTTGATGAAGTTTGCATAAAAAACCTAAGTCTTCAAGGAGCAAGGAAAAGAAGAAAAAAACAGAGTTCAAAGTTAGCAGAAGGAAGAAAGCAACAAAGATTAGAGCATAAATAAAGTAGAAAACAGGAAAATAATAGAGAAAAATCAACAAAACTTAGAGTTTGTTTTTTAGAAAATATAAACAGAATTGAGAAACCATTAGCTAGAGTAAGAAAAAGAAATAAATGAAGTTAAATAATGAAGGAAGAGACATTGTGACTTATGCCACAGAAATTTAAAAAAATCATATTTATTACTGCAAAAATTATATGCCAACAAACTGGATAATCTAGAAGAAGTTTATAAATTCCTTAGAAACATACAACATATGGAAATTAAATCATGAAAAAGTAGAAAGTCTGGATATACATACAAAGAAACCTGAAACACTAAATTAAAAAAAAAAATGCATCCTACATTTATTGCAACAGCCAAAAATATGGAAGAAACTCAAGTGCCCATTAGTAGTCAAGTGGATAAAAAAGTGATGCTACATATATATGTACTAGAGGCCCAGTGCATAAAATTCATGCACTGATAGGTCCCTAGCAGCTGCCAGTTGGGGCCTCCCTCCCTTCCCCCAGTCAGCCCCACCCCTGGTCAAGGGGACAATTTGCATACTACCTTTTATTATATAACATTACTTGGTCAAAAGAAGAATGAAATCTTACCATTTGTGACAGCATGGATGAACCTAGGGGGGTGTTACGCTAAGTGAAGTAAGTCAGACAAAGAAAGACAAATACCACCTGTTATTACAGATGTGGAATCTAATGAACAAAATAAACTGATGAACAAAATAGGAACAGACTCATGCTTGCCAGAGGGGAGAGGGCTTGGGGGATTGGGTGAAAAGGTGAAAGGATTAAGAAATACAAATTGGCAGTTACAAAATAGTCACAGGGATCTAAAATACAGCATAGGGAATGTAAGTCAATGATTTTGTAGTAACTATGTATGGTGGGTACTAGACTTATCAAGGGGATCATTTCTTAAGTTACATAAATGTCTAATCGCTATGCTGTACACCTGAAGCTAATGTAATATCGAATGCCAACTGTAACTGAAAAAGAACAGAAAATACGCCTCTGTAGCCATATTTATAAAAGACAAAGTGGAATTCAAAGTTATTTTTTTCCAACACTTTGAAAATTTAACTCATGGCCTTCTTGCATACAGCACTGCCTTGTGACCTTTAATATCACTTCGATTCCCTCTCCTTTGAGTCTCTCTCTTTAAATTTTTAAAGCTTTTAGAATTTTCTTAATTCGATCTTTTGAATTTCCCTATGTCTATAAATTAGTGTTTTGTTATTTATCTTGTTTGGCACTCCATGAATCTTTCAGTCCTTTTAATATGTACATATCATGTTTCTGATTTTCTGGAAAAAAAATTAGTCATAATCTTAGGGTTTGCATCCCTCAGACTTACAGCTCTATGGATCTTTAAATAAAAATCTTGGTTGCCATGCCTGCTCAACACAGCACGCAGCCGCTCCTTCAATGCTGAGGGCTCATGCCTGTCTCAGCCCCTGCCCCCATATTCTTCCTCCTCTCTTTTAAAAATGAAAATGGAAAACGTGCCTTTTTTAACAAAAAGGAAAAGCACCTTTGAAAGGTGTTATGGAAATAGGAAAGAATGATTAAGAGGATTTGGGGCGAAACTGGAAATCCCACCTGCCGCTTTCTGCGCGTGTCTGCTGGGTGGGAGGAGTGAGCGGCAGAGGTAGGCAGCCTCGGTGGAGGCTGCTGCACAGAGCGCGCTCCGGCGGCGTGAGATCACTGGGCTTTCCAGCTGAAGCCGGACACCCTGCTCGGCCAGGAGCGAAGATGGAGAGGCGGGTGAGCGGGCCCGGGCGTGGGAAGGAGGGCGCAGGGTGGGAAATGTGGCCCCGGTGGCCTGGGGCGGCGGCGGGTTCGGCTCGCACCATCTGCTCTGGAGGGAGCTAGGTTTTCTGTCGGCGCTTTCTTCTTAGCGCTTAACCTTGCTGGGAAGAGGATGTTCCCTTCCGAAGGGCGGCCTCCAGGCTGCCTGAGATTCTGCTTCTCTGTTTCAATTCCTTGAAAACAGAATGCTGCCCGGCTTCAGAGATGCTTCTCCCCAGATCATTGTCACGGTGGGAGTGGACCTGGGCCGGAAGGCAGGGGTCCGTCCCCTCAGCGCAGGGCTGGCGGGGGAGAGGCTCCCTGGCTCCGGCTGAAAGGAAGGCTAGAAAACACATTCTATTTTAAGCTGCCCCCAAAGGGGATAGCGGCTGCTGTTTGAATCCTTCTTGACACCCAACAGCTGGGGTGGGGGCTGCAGAATACAGGGCTCAGGGAGCGCTGGCTTCCTCCTGGGTGCGCTGGGTGGGCTCTTTCTTCATCCTCTGGGCCTTTGCTCGGGAAGCCGTAAAGGATCGGATAAACCAGGGTTAAAACCCTGGGTCTCTAGGAGAGACAGACATTTTGTGTGTTCGGGATCTGTTCACATGACACCAAACGAAGGACAAAATGTTCATTGACTTGGGGATAATGTATTAAACCATAAAATTACAATGAATAAAAATGAAAATCCAAATACAAGTAGTGCCTGAAGGTAATTTTTTTCATGTATACTTTATTGGCAAGACCACACAGCCAGGTACTTTATCTTTCTTAACAAAGAAGAATGGTCTTAACAAAGAACTGATGTTTACCTGTGCCAGCTGCTCTGAATCTTTTCCTGATCATGCAAATAAAGAAACAGCAGAGAGGTTAATTTTCCAAGTCCATGTGACTGCCGGTGGTGGGATCAGGATTTGGACCTAGGAATTTTCAGGAGAGGAGGTATGAATAGGGGCAGTGTCGCTGCCAGGTGGGCCGATGTCAGGGAAGATGCCAGCCTCAGTGAAACCTGGCCGTCTGGGCAAAGGCATTTACTGTAGCTTAAGCACTGTATTAAGTGCCTAAAATGCTTATTTCTCAGAGCAACCCAGTGAGGTAACACCATTTATTTTTCACCCTCAGTATTAGCTATTGTGTGTTTTTTAATTATAGTTAACATCCAATATTATTTTATATTTGTTTAAGGTACACAGCGTGGTGGTTACACATGGATATACCTTATGTAGCGATATCCCTGATAATTCTAATATGCACCTGGCACCATACATAATTATTAGAATATTATTGACTATATTCCCTATGCTATACTTATGCCCCTGTGACCATTTTGCAACTGCCAATTTGTACTTCCCAATCCTTTCACCCTTTGCACCCAGTCCCCCAAACCCTCTCCCCTCTGGCAAACATCAGTCTGTGTTTTGTATCTGTGAGTCTGTTTCTATTTTGTTCATCGGTTTATTTTATTCTTTAGACTCTACATATAAGCGAAATCACATGATATTTGTCTTTCTTTGTCTGGCTTATTTCACTTAGCATAACAGCCTCTAGGTCCATCCATGTTGTTAAAAATGATAAGATTTCATTTTTTATGGCTGAATAATATGTAGATAAGTACTACTACTTTTTTATCCACTGGACTATTGATGGGCTCTTGGGTTACCTCCATATTTTGGCTATTACAAATAACATTGCAATAAACATAGGGGTGCATATATTCCTTTGATTGAGTGTTTTGGATTTCTTTGGATATATTTCCAGAAGTGCAATCACTGGGTCATAAGACAGTTTCATTTATAATTTTTTAACTGAAAGTTCATACCTTTTTCCATAGTGGCTGTACCAATCTTCATTTCCACCAACAATTCACGAAGTTTCTTTTTTCTCCACATTCTCACCAACACTTGTTGTATGTTGATTTATTGATGATAACCATTCTGACATGTGTGAGGTGATATATCATTGTGGTTTTGATTATTTTATTATTTTATTTTAATCCTCATCTGAGGACATGCTTAGAAAGAGGAAGGGGGGGGAAGAGAGAAAGAGAGATGGAGACAGAGACAGAAACACCAATGA
>NW_006282385.1:114421-144065 GCF_000327345.1 Myotis davidii
TGTAGGAAAAAGACAAAGACATCAATTGGTTGCCTTCTGTTTGCTCCCCAACTGGGGATCAAACCCACCCAGGTGTGTGTCCTGACCTAGAATCGAACTAGCAACCCTTTGGTGCATTTGACAATGCTCAACCAACTGAGCCACTCCAGCTGGGCAAAAAGAAAATGTGTGTGTGTGTGTGTGTGTGTGCGTGTGTGTGTGTTTAACTGAATTTAGAGAGCAAGAAAGGGAAAGGGAGAGAGACTCTGACCAATAGGGTATCGAGCCCACAACCTGGGCATGTGCCCTACCTGGGAATTGAACCTGTAACCCTTCAGTGCATGGGATGATTCTCAGCCAATTAAGCCACACTAGCCAGGGCTTCATTGTGGTTTTAATTTGCATTTTTCTAATGTTTAGTGATATTGAGCATTTTTTCATATGTCTATTGGGCATCTGTATATCCCATTTGGAGAATTTGTCTAGTCGGGTCCTCTGCTCATTTTTAAATTGGATTTCTTGGGGAGTTTTTGGTGTTAAGTTGTATGAGTTCTTCTTTTTTTTAAAAAAAGAGCATTTGCAGGAAGTTTTTTTTTAATATATTTTTTTAAATCAATATTTTTACAGAGAAGAAGGGAGAGGGATAGAGAGTTAGAAACATCGATGAAAGAAACATCAATTCAGCTGCCTCCTGCACACCCCCTACTGGAGATGTGCTCTCAACACGGTACATGCCCTTGACCGGAATCGAACCTGGGACCCTTCAGTCTGCAGGCTGACGCTCTATCCACTGAGCCAAACTGGTTAGGGCAGTTGTATGAGTTCTTTATAAATTTTGGATATTAACCCCTCATTGGATATATCATTGGTGAATGTGTTCTCCCATTTAGTAGGTTGTCTTTTCATTTTGTTGATGGTTTCCTTTACAGAAACTTTTTAGCTTGATATAGTCCCATTTGTTTATTTTTTCTTTGTTTCCCTGACCAATGAGGTATATCAGAAAAAAAATATTACTAAGAGCAATGTTAAAGAGTTTATTGCCTTTGTTTTCTTTTAGGAGTTTTATGGTTTCAAGTCTTACATTTAAGACTAGTCCATTTTTTGTTTATTCTTGCATCTGGTGTAAGAAGGTGGTCTAATTTCACTTTTGTGCATGTATATATTTAATTTTCCCAGCTCCACTTATTGACTAGACCAGTGGTCGCAAACTGCGGCTCATGAGCCACATGCGGCTCTTTGGCCCCTTGAGTGTGGCTCTTCCACAAAATACCAACTTTTGCGCATGGGCCACAAAATTTCAATTGCACTGTACATGCGTGCCTGCACGTGGTATTTTGTGGAAGAGCCACACTCAAGGGGCCAAAGAGCCGCATGTGGCTGGCAAGCCGCAGTTTGCCTACCACTGGACTAGACTGTCTTTACTCCATTATATATTCTTGCCTTCTTTGTCATATATTAATTGGCCATATAGATGTGGGTTTATTTCTGGGCTCTTTATACTGTTCCATTGATCTATGTGTCAAAACATTACTATGCTGTTTTGATTACTATATCCTTGTAGTATAGTTTGATATCAGGTAGCATGATACCTCCAATTTTGTCCTCCTTTCTCAAGATTTCTGTAGCTATTCAGGGTCATTTGTGGTTTCATATAAATTTTTGGATTATTTGTTCTAGTTCTGTTAAATGACACTAGTATTTTGATAGAAATTGTGTTGAATTTATAGATTTATTTGGGTAGTATGAACATTTTAACAATGTTGATTTTTCCTATCCATGAGAAAGAGATATGCTTCCATTTATTTGTTTCTTTAGTTTCCTTCTTCAATGTCTCAAAATTTTCTGAGTATAGGCCCTTTATTTCCTTGGTTAATTTATTCCTAGGTATTTTTTGATGCAATTGTAAATAAGACTATATACTTAATTTCTCTTTCTCATAGTTCATTATTGGAAGAGAAAGTGCAACAGGTTTCTGGATACTAATTTTGTATTCTGCTACTGTGCTGAATTCATTTATTAATTCTACTCATGTTTGGGTGTAATCTTTAGGGTTCTATCTATATAGTATTGTATCTACAAATAATAACAGTTTTACTTCTTTCTTTACAATTTAGATGCCTTTTATTTATTTTTCTTGTCTGATTGCTGTGACTAGGTATTCCAATGTTATGTTGAATAAAAGTGGTGAAAGTGGACAACCTTGTCTTGATTCTGACCTTAAGGAAAACACTTTTAGCTTTTCCCCATTGAGTATGATGTTAGCTGTGTGTTGTCATATAGGGCCTTTATTATGTCGAGGTATGTTCCTTTAATTCCCACTTTATTGAGAGTTTTTATCATAAATGAATACTAAATTTTGTCAAATGTTTTTTTCTGCATGTATTGAAATAATCATATTATTTTTATTCTTCATTTTGTTTGTGTGGTGTTTCACGTTAATTGATTTGTGAATATTGAATGTACCTTGCGTCCCAGGAATAAATGCCACTTGATCATAGTGTATGATCTTTTCAAAGTATTGCTGAAATTGGTTTGCTAATATTTTATTGGAGATTTTTGCATCTAAGTTCTTCAGTGATATTGGCCTATAATTTTCTTTTCTGGCGATGTCTATATCTGGTTTGGAATCAGGGTCATGCTGGTCTTAAAAAATGAGCTTGGAGCCTTCTATTCTCTTAAAATTTCTGAAATAGTTTGAGAAGGATAGGTGTTAATTCTTTGAATGGTTGGTAAAATTCCCCTGTGAAGCAATGCGTTCAAGGACTTTTGTATTTTTGGAGTTTTATTAGTACTGAATCAATTTCATTGGTAGTAATTGGTCAGTTAAGGTTTCCTGTTTTTTCTTTATTCAGTCTTGATTGTGTGTTTCTAGGAATTTATCCATCTCTTCTATATTATTCAATTTGTTGGCATATAATTGTTCAGAGTGTTTCTTGTAATCTTTTGTATTTCTGTAATGTCAATCATTTCACTTTTCTTGATTATTTTATTTGAGTATTTTCTCTTTTTTATGAGTCTGGTTAATCTTTTCAATCTTGTTTATCTTTTCTTACCATTGATCTTTTGTATTATTTTTAGACTCTAATTTATTTCTACTTTGATATTTATTACTTACTTCCTTCTACTCATTTTGGGCTTTGTATGTTGTTCTTTTTCTAGATTCTTTATGTGTAAAATTAGGTTGTTTATTTGAGATTTTTCTTATTTCCTGAGGTAGGCCTGTATTGCTATAAATTTTCCTCATAGGACTGTCTTCCCCACATCCCATATATTTTGGATTGTTGTGTTTCCATTTTGTCTCGAGATATCTTTTGATTGCTTCTTTTTTTTCTTTTATTGTTTAAATATTACATATGTCTCCTTTTTCCCCCATCTACCCCTCCCTGGCCACTCCCACCCCCCAGGACAAGCCCCCACTGCCCCAGTGTCTGTGTCCCTTGGTTATGCTAATATGCATGCATATAAGTCCTTTGGTTGATCTTTTGCAATCCCCACCCCTTACCCTCCCCTGCCTTCCCTCTGAGGTTTGACAATCCATTCAGTGTTTTTCTGTCTCTGGATCTATTTTTGTTCATCAGTTTATGTTGCTCATTATATTACACAAATGAGTGAGATCATATGATATTTATCTTTCACTGACTGGCTTATTTCGCTTAGCGTAGTACTCTCCAGGTTCATTCATGCTTTATTTCTTCTTTAATCTCATTGATAATCCATTCATTGTTCAGTAGCATGTTATTTAGCCTTTATATGTTTGTGTGTTTTCAAGTTTCTTTTTATAATTCATTTCTAGTTTTATACCATTGTGGTCAAAGAAGATTCTTGGATGATTTCCAAATTCTAAATTTATTGAGACTTATTTTGTGGCCTAACATGTAGTCTATCCTGGAAAATGTTTGATTTGTACTTGAAAAAAAATCTATATTCTGTTGCTTTTAATTTAATATCAATTAAATCTATCTGGTCTCATGTGTCATTCAAGGCTATTGTTTTCTTGTTGATTTTCTGTATGGAAGATCTATCCATTGATGGGGTATTGAATTCCGCTGCTATGACTGAATTACTGCTGATCTCTCCCTTTATGTCTGTCAGTATCTGCTTTATATATTTAGGTGCTCCTATGTTGGGTGCATAAATGTTTACAAGGGTTATATCCTCTTATTTGATGGCTCCCTATATCATTATTTAATCTCTCCCTTTGTCTCTTATTATAGCCTTTGTTTCAAAGTCTATTTTATATCTGATCTAAGGATTGGTATCCCAGGTTTTTTTCTCTCTATTTGTATGAAATATTTTTTCCCCCACCCTTTTAGTCTGTGTGTGTCTTTCATTCTGAGGTGGGTCTCTTGATTACAGCATATGTATGGGTCTCATTTTGTTATCTATTTATTTACCTATGTTTTTTATTGGAGCACTTAATCCATTTACATTTAAAGTATTATTAATAGTTGCATATTTATTGCCATTTTATGCTTTATAACTATGTTCCTTTTCTTTGTTCTTCTTAATATATCCTGTAATACTGGTGTGTTGGCAATAAACTCCTTTAACTTTTCCTTGTCTGGGGAGCTCTTTATTTCTCCTTCAATTTTAAATGCTAGCTTTGCTGGTTAGAGCAGTCTTGGTTTTAGGTTGCCGCAACCTTTTGCAGCAAGGATTCAGGATCTGGAGAAGGGGCCACACACAAATAAATATAGTAGGCAAAAAATATAAATTTAGAAGGCATGGGAGAACCAGGGGGAGCCACTCTCTAGTGGAGTGGCTCCCAGAATGTCCGGACTCATAGCTTTTTATTTACTAGAATACACATTTGCACTTTAGCAAAGCAAACAGACATCAGTGGTAAGGTTTGGTAAACAATAAAGGATTATTAGGTTAGGGGATTGCCTTCACCCATTCAGCCAGCAGCAGGGTAATACAATGCTGATTCCCAGCCTTTGTTGAATATCAAAGTGCATCAGCTTTCTGACGGAATTCTCGCATTTTTATGTTAACTACTTGTTGGTCTTAGTCTTCAACAGTAGGTCCTTACTTTTCTTTACTTTGAATATTTCATGCCAATCCCTTCTGTCCTGAAAAGTTTCTGTTGAGAAATCAGCTGAAAGTTTTATGGAAGTTTACTTGTAAGTAATGAATTGTCTTTCTCTTACTACTTTTAAGGTTCTCTCTTTGTCTTTAACATTTGCCATTTTAATTATAATAATCTTGATGTGGGTCTCTTTGGAGTCATCTTGTTTGGGACTTTTTGCGTTTCCTGGATTTGTATATCTATTGCCTTCACCAGGCTAGGAAAATTTCCAGTCATTATTTCTTTAAATAGGTGGCTGTCTGTGCAGGACCTGGATGCATGTAGGAGAAGCCATGCTGTGAACTAAGGTTTCTACCAATACCGAGTCAGAAGTCAGGTTAGCAGAAGGCCAAGGCAGGCTAAGATATACTACCACCTACCATTTGCCCTAAAGTTCAGCTGCTGAAAGAACCTTAGCAAATTGCTGAAGGAGGGTCTCAGAGAGTCACCAGGGTGGTGTGAGTGGTGTTCACCAGGTTAATACAGTTTCCTATTTGGTGCCTGTGCTGAGCCTGAGGCTATTCAGCAAAAGCCACCATCGTCTAGGGCGGTGATGGCGAACCTTTTGAGCTCAGCGTGTCAGCATTTTGAAAAACCCTAACTTAACCCTGGTGCCGTGTCACATATAGAAATTTTTTGATATTTGCAACCACAATAAAACAAAGACTTATATTTTTGATATTTTATATATTTAAATGCCATTTAACAAAGAAAAAAATGAGTTCGCGTGTCACCTCTGACACACGTGTCATAGGTTTGCCATCACTGGTCTAGGGCCTGAAGACCTATGCAGTGGGGTGAGGTCTCAGGGTAGAGCTAATGGAGTTCACCAGGCCAACACAGAATCAATTTTGGCTGTGTGGGGAGAGGCAATGGTTGGTATCCCTCCAGCCCTCATTTTTCTGTGTATGCCTCTGGAACTCCCCCTGCCCACCCTAGCCATTCTCCCAGTGTGGAAGCCCAGGGTGAGTGCCTGCAAGTGAGACCTTGTGTGCAGGCCCTATAAGAGGGCACCTGGGTTTCTTGCAGCCTTTCATATCACCCAAATGGAGGGAATCTCTGTTGATTTCACAACCATGTGGTATGTAGGCTTCTCTTCCTGGCACTGGTGTTTTGAGCTGGGGAGCCCATCATGGGGATGAGACTCTTTGCGCCTCAGGGACAATCTCTATAGCTGAGATATCCCTCTGGATTCATGGGTACAGAACCAGCACATTTTGTATCTCTGCCCCCCTCTCCCCCTACCATTTTCGGCATGGCTTCTTCTTTGTATCCTTAGTTATAGGGTTTCTATTCAGCAAGTCTTTAGATGTTTCTCCAGGTTGATTGTTCTATTGCTTTGTTGTAATTTTGGTGTGATCATAGGAGGAGGCAAGTACAGCATCCTCCTACTCTGCCATCTTGACCAAAGACCCAACATCAACATTTATTTAGTGATTATTTGTGTCAGTCACTACTCTAGGAGCTTTACGTATACTACTTCATTTAATTTTTTTAAAATTTGATCTAATTTTTTTATTTATTGATTAAGGTATTACATATGTGTCCTTACCCCCCTGTTGTCTGTGTCCATTTAGTCTTTTTACTGTTATATGCAACAGAGGTAAAAGCATTGGTTATAGCTCAGATATCTGGTATTTCTGCTAGCCCCAATTCAAGTCAGCCAGAGTAAATATGTATATATTTAATAGCTAGACTTTCCTTCTAATTCCCCTTGCCCCAATCATTGTGCCTTTGTTTCTTAAACATTTCTGGCTCCCACTTTACACATCTTGTGTTTTGGGGTGTGTCTACTTGCTCCCTGGTCTTAAAACCCAGGTTTTCACTATGAGAGTGGATTAATTCTGCATTTCTCACCAAAGCCTTTGCTAAAACTTGGATTTCCACATGAGAGAGTCATTATGCTTTTTAAAAAAAATGGTGTGAAATTGAAATGTCAAAGAACTCTTTTTAATTTCAGAGACCAAAGTTTTAAAATAGCAAGAACATGAGCACTTGAGTTTCAAAAAGCTTAACTGCTAAAAGACCAAAAACATATTTATTCCAGAGAAAGTTAATGGGAAGAATAGAGGGTGATGGGGGAACCAGCTTTTCTGGACCTAGAGAAAATATCCATATTTTATTCTGGGAGAGCAAAGAGGGACTGACTAATGTCTAGGTTCAGACACCAATTTGTGTTATGAAAAGGAGACTCTGTGTCTACCCCACAGGATTGGGGATTCAGGAGGGTGGTAAATAAAACTTACAGATAAATGTTAACATCTAAGAACAGAACACCTGTGCTTTGTTTTCCTGTGGGGAGGGGAATAGAGGTGGGGGACTGTGAGAGAGACTTGCCTACCCAACATAGAAAGGAAACAGTAAAGCAGAGGTGGGTAGATACATGGGAGTCTAGGCAGAGAGCCTTGTAGAATTCCCGTTTGCCCAGCACAGGAAAAATCCAGGAGCACGGAATCAGGAGAATACGTGAAAGAACAAGAGAGAACACCTTGTGAGCAAAAAATTTAATTGCATAGATTGAATACCCTGGTAACTTGAGGGGAACACAGCAGCCTTAGGGAATGCCAGCATGGATAGATGTTTGTTACCAAGAATTAGTAGTCCTGTCCCAAGGGTTGGCTTTATGTAAGCCCCCAGGAATATAGATGCAATGGCAGACATTGGGACAATTGTGAAGTGTTGGGTTTACAGGATATGAACTGATAAAGATAATGCGACATCAAAACTAAGTATCTAACTCTAACTGGGATGAAGTTCAGTTAAAAGAAATACAGGAAATGCATATTTCTTACACACTTTTAATTAACAGAAAAATCTAGAAATACAGAAAAAATGTAAGGAAAAGTTACATTTCTTGTCTATATCCCTTATAATGAACACATTTATGTAGACCTAGTGAACAGATTCTTGGAGCTACTTCACCGAGAAATTAATCTGTCTACATTCTACCCACATTTTATAGCAAAATGATACCCAGAATAACATTCCCCGAAATAGCAACATGATTTGTAAAACGGCCAAAGATTTATGCCCAGACACATGAAAACAAAGCGATAAAGAAAAATAAAGCCATAACTGGGGTTTTTTTATTACTGGTTTTTAAAAGTTATAATTCATATAAAATTTTTAGAATTTGCAGGAAAATCTGCCTCAGGAAACTGCAAGGCAGTCACTTATTTCTGACAAGAGGTTCCCCTGAATTACATTTATATTAGCAGATGTGGATTATTTTGGACATTTGTAGTCTCTGTTTTTGTTGTATTTATGGCCCTTTGTTTTCCCCAGAGATCCTATGCCTTTTGGGATTTTGCTCTTGACCATGGTGGCTTTAGAAACAAGGCCTCAAATTGCTAAGGGTTGCCATACTGAAGGAGCCACACTGTTGCTTTCCCCTTCCCATATCCTGAGCACACTGTTATTTCTTTTATTTATAGTCTCTGGTTCTGCTTTCTCAAAACCAAAGTTCTCTGGTGGTAAAAACTTTAGCTGCAACATTCCCCGAGGTAGCCATGAAATGGAAGCTTCCTTAGCTTTGTCCACATGCAAATGCCTATTTTTGTACTTTGCTCTATGTCTTCAGGTGTTCGAGAGGTCCTTCTGTCATCTGTCTACCTACAGACTGATTTGGTTCTTGGCCGCAGTGATGCTATGCAGGGCACAAGGTAAAGATACTCCATTCCCCTGCATGGAGTCCAGGAGATTGTCGTTTCTGCTGTGCTGGTTCATTTGCCTGCATGAATTATAAACGTATAATTTGACTGGAGGAGTGGGAGCAGTTCTTTCTGCTTTGCAAAGTATTTGAAAACTGCTATTTAGACATTGTTTCTGTAAATAGAGCCAGGCATGAAAAAATTCTAAATTAAGATATTTCTTACATATCAACTCAAATAACTTTTAAAACAATAATTACCTATGTTTGTAAAAATATGGGAATGCTTGGGGAATATGAATGAATACAACCTTTTGGAAAGGTAATCTGATAGTAAGCCTTAAAACTGGTGTGCCCCTCTTTTACAGAAAAATCTAGAAAATACTGAAATATACAAGTTACATAGGTTCACATAGTCTATTATACAAAGCATATGCCTGTGCTGTTGATGTATCTGCAGCATTTCTTTGTTGTGCCGGACCTTTCTTCTCTGTTCCATTGGAGGCCAACCCTCGCTTTGCTGCTGGCCTTTTATCACCTTCTGTGTGACAGTGCACTCATCAGCCTTCCTAGGTGAAGGAAGGGCAGACTTCGCATCACCTGCAACACAGGATTTACCTACTGACTGGGGGATCTAAATGGAATTCTATATAAGCAGTAAAGAATTGCAAACTTTCCAATAAATGGTTTCTTCATAGCGAGAGAGAAAAATCACCCAGGAAGTTAAAACTCTAGCTTTGATCCCTTTCTCCTCTCCATTCTAAAAGCAGCAATTTCTTCAAATACCTGATTTGCAGAATCCCAACAACAGGTATTGTCCTCAGAAATTTCCATACCTACCAAGAGCACACCTCACTAAAACTGGATTCATACAACACTCATGGGTTCTAAATTGTATTCGTTGCTATGTCCATCTTTTTCTGCCTGATGTTGTTGAGAGAATATTGTTTGCTTGTGCTGACTTCTTTTATTCTAATTACACTAGTCAACGTTTTGTTAGTCTTGAAACAATAGATTATGGTATTTTTAATTAAGTCCACATTTTGTGTACTATTTCATTAATTTGTGCTTTTATCTTTACTAATTCACTCCTTTTACTTTTTTTTCTAGTTCAGGGGTGGGGATGCTTAGATTTGTGTGTGTTTTCATTTTCCAATCTCTCTTGTCTCCTAATAAATTAAGTTAGGCTTAAATATTTCTCTCTGAGAACTGCTTTCTCAGTTTCTACAGATTTTAATATACTATATTCCCAATGTCATTCATAGTAATTTATAATTCTTTCTCTTATTTTTGGTGTAATTAGTTAAAAGAAGCGTGTAAGCTTCTAATTTTATTGTATTGGGCTCAATGTTCAGGTCCATTGGATAGCATAATTTTTGAATCCCATTTCAAGTTCAATTTTGGGAACTGTTTCATGTGTTTTAGAAAATATTGGATATTCTCTTTTAGGTAAAAAGTTGTAAATTCATATATATGTGTATATATATATATATATATATATATGTATGTATACACACATTAGAGGCCTGATGCATGAAGATTCATGCAAGAATAGGCCTTCCTTCCCCTGGCTGCCAGCACCGCCTACGCTCAGGCTGGAGCCGCCGCCACCTTTCTGCCTTAGTTCTGACCCTGGAGCTGCTTTTCTGCCTTCCCATGCTGCCTAGAGGCCCAGAGTGGCTGGGGTGGTGCAGAATGCCTGTGTCATCACCATGGCAACGACGCAAGCATTCCCACCCTGCCCCCACTGATTGGCGCCTGTGTATGCAAATTAACGCACCATCTTTGTTGGATTAATTTGCATACTCACTCCTGATTGGCTGGTGGGTGTCACAAAGGTATGGTTAATTTGCATCTTTCTCTTTTATTAGTGTAGATATATAACATATATAAATATTTGCTTTTTAAATTTTCTATATTTTTATATTTGACTTTTTTATTTATTTTGTTTTTAATATATGGAAAGGAAAATTCTGAGAGAACTATAGAAACTATCCCAATATGATTATGGATTTATAAAAAATGTAGTTCTATCAGCTTTTTATGTATTTTTGGATTATTTCTTAGGTGCATAGAGGTTTATGATTAAGGTATCTTATTTTAGATTGTTTCTTTTATTGTTTTAAAATACATTTGTGTTTTTGACTTCCAATTTCTTTCTTCTCTTTTTTTAAAAGTCTTATTGAACTGATGTTGAAACATTTCAGGTCTTTGAATTTTTATTTAATTTCTTTCATATCTTTCTTCCTTTGTGCTACATTCTGGAAGAATTCCATGACCTGGTCTTTCCACCTGCTCTTCAGTGATATCCATTCTGCTAAGTCAGCCAATCTGTTAGGACTTTGTATTTCTCATTCTCTACATCTCTAATTTTTACTACTTACAATTCAGATATCTCATTTATTCTTGTTCGAGTGTTTATTGATTTATGAGATCTTCCTTCATTTGGTATAAATTCTTGAATTTGTAAAGTTTATTATTCCTCTTTCCTTGTATTAGCTTTCTCAAATGTTTGGCTATTTGTCATTATATTGAGATTTCCCACTGGATAATCAATCATATCAGTAAGAGGGCCCAGCATTGGAGGGAGGGAAAGTATTGCCATGCCTTATATTCTATACTGCATTCAGGAAAAATGGGGGAATGTATAGATTGCCATTTGGTGTCAAAGTTATCTCCAGTATCAGCCTCCTGAAACAGTGTCCTGTATATCTTTCTAACTTACACTGCTCTATTCACTACTGCCTCCTAGACACAGACACCACTATCGCTGCTCCTTCCTATCTTCGGTGTGTGTGAGGAATGTATAGGGATGTTACATTTTCTTTATTTAAACTAATCACTCTATTGTCCATTTGCTCTTCTTGCTCCTTGCTTCCACTTCTCTGGGCATAAATCCACTTGGTAATGTTTCTCTCCTACCTGACAGTTCCCACCTTCAACCTGATTCCACCTAATTTCCAGCATTTAGGGATGGGATTCTTCACACTATTTCTTGTTACTGAGAATTTTCCTTCTTATTTTTCTACTCTGCTACTTCTAAAGATGGAAAAAGCATATTTGAACTTATATTTCCCTAGCAACATTAGAGATGTAGGTAAATGTTTTCTTCTTTAACTTTTTTTTTCTATATTTGACTTTGAACATGCATTGTTTTTAATCAGAAAAATGTGTATTTATGTGTGCGTTAATTTTTTTTTCTTATGATTCCATGATAAAAGTGGTGACCCGAGATGAAAGAGAGCCACTGAACACACCTGCTTCTTTACGATGCTTCCTGGAAACTCCCCAGGAAGTCGTGATTGTGACATGGCAGAAAATGAAGGCTTCAAGCCCAGAAAACATGGTCACTTTCAGCAAGGAGCATGGGGTCGTGGTCCAACCCGCCTATAAGGATAAGATGAACATAACTGAGTTGGGACTTCAGAACACAACCATCACCTTCTGGAATACCACTCTGGATGATGAAGGGTGTTACAAGTGTCTCTTCAATACCTTCGGTTCCGGGAAGATGTCAGGAATAGCCTGCCTCACCCTCTTTGGTGAGAATCTCTGAGAATACATTGCCTCTGACTAGAAATGCTATTTTCAAGAATGTGTAGAACATGGTGGCACCTAGTTTTTCAGGGTCCTACCCCCAGAAAGGTTTGTTAGAAGACACATTCATGTCTGCTGTAACTGTGGCTGTGGTTATTGGACAGCACATGAGCTCACACTGAATCTCTGCCTGGTGTTATCTTTGATCCGAGGAGTCCTGTGGTCAGCAGGAGCAAATGAAGGACCAGGTAAAGCCAACCAGTTCCACATACACAGTGATAGGGTGCAGACCTGGCATTGACATTAGACCTGGCATTGACATTAGACCTGGCATTTTTCTAAGAGGAAAAAACAATCCAAGTCTTAGTTTGATAACATTCCTTTCCTATTAACTAACACATAGCTGAAATCAAGAATTGGGAAGTAGAAATGAGGGGGAATTTTGGAGCATGGCACACTTAGTGGTGCTTTTAGGAGGGAAAAGACAAACTGAGGGCTATTAGGAATATTAACATGAGAGTTTGAGCACACCAGAAATATTGAACATAGGGTAAGAAAGGCTCAGAAGATAATGCAAGGGAAGTATGATAAAACCAAGTACAACTTTCTTTCACTTATTTGGCTAAAATAAATCGTCTCTGCAGGATCTTATGTCAGGCTTTGTTCTTCATTTCTACTTTCTCTCTCTGTCTCCCCCAGTCTCTCTCTCTCTCTCTCTCTTTCTCTCTCTCTCTCTCAGTCTCCCCCCTTTGCAATCCTTCTTCCACCTTTCCTTCCTTTTTACTCCCTCCCTTCATTCCTCCTTCCCTTCATTCCTCTCTCTTTCCTTCCTTCCTCCCGTCCTCCTTTCTCCCTCCCCTTCCTTCCTTTCCTCTTTTCCCTCTTCCTTCCTTCCTTCCTTCCTTCCTTCCTTCCTTCCTTCCTTCCTTCCTTCCTTCCTTCCTTCCTCCCTTCCTCCCTCCCTCCCTCCCTCCCTTCCTCTTACCTCATCTTTCCTCTTTTTCCTTCTTGTGTCATATGTTTCTCATTTCTGTTCCTTTTTCTTCTCTTTCTTCTTTGCTCATCTTTCTCTCTTTCTGCTATTCCCCCTCCTTTGCTCATAGTCTTTTATATTATTTTTGTCTGAAAACCTATCTGTTGAGTCTTCTAGCTAGTAACATTGTTCTTTTTCTATACTGACCTTTTTCAGCTACACTTAGCTTTTATCTATCATTATTTTATATGCCAGAGAGCCCTGCACCAGTCTGGTGACATCAACCATAACCATCTGCTTTCACTTTTATTATTCTTTTCCAGTGCTCAAAAAGGTTAGTAATTAGGCATTCTTTGGATAGAGCCACAGTTCTCTAGCCCTATTTCCTTCAGCCCGCTGCTACCCACCCATCTCTTGAACCTCTAAGTACAGACCAAGTTTTAATTTAGCATTGTCCTCTAATTATCTTGTAGGCTACAAAGCTAACCACAGAAAGACAGGTCTGCATTTGTTCAGCAGAGATAAACTGCATTCCAACAAAAATGTACTTATCAGTCAAGGGACTTTTAAAAAGAGAACAGTGTAAAGCTGGCCTAAAAATAACATCCTTTTTTCATAAGCTAGTTATTTTTTTTTAACTCCATAAGGTGATCTCCAAGTTCCCTTAACTGTCATTCTGTGATTTTCTGGTTATTGGCTATGAATTCATAATTTTTATTTTGTGTAGATATTCCCAACAGGGACTTTCCTGGTTTCTTCCATGCAACTCATTTACTGATTCAGCTCCAAACAGAAAACTGCTACCACTAAGCAGCAGTCCCTCTCCAGGCTCTCTGCTGTGAGACTGCCCTGTGCTTCTGAGACATGCAGGCCACTTGTACGGCTGTGCTCATTGATGGTCATTGGTGCTCATTTGTGAGTGATACCGAGGGAAAGGCAGAGATGCTGCAGTGTCCATGACAAAGGAGAACAGAAACATGAGGCTCTGTACTACTCGAGAGAGAAAATATCCTCTGTCCATCCAGCTAGTTCCCCTAGAGATGAAGTAGAGAAATGATTTTTCTTGTCACAGGGTTGTACCAGGCTGGTCCCCATCCCTCAGGTCAGAGAGTTGGACACAGGTAGAACCGAGAAGGCCTCAGCAGGGGTTGGGTGTGCTGCCTTATCTTTCTAGCCCCAACTATCTTATTGTAAAAATCATCCTGTCATCTCTCTGAGGAGAGTGTGAAACTCAGAACAGGTGCTTAACTGATGGCAGACCATTCTTTTACTTTTTTGTCCCAGTGCAGCCCAAAGTATTCCTTCACTATAAATTATCTGAAGACCACCTAAATGTCACTTGCTCTGCCAATGCCCGCCCAGCTCCTGCAATCTCCTGGAAGGTCGCTGGGTCAGGAATGGACAACAGTACTGAGATTATCACACACCCAAATGGGACCACGTCTGTCATCAGCATCCTCCACATCAAAGACCCCAAGAATCAGGTGGGGAAGGAGGTGATCTGCCAGGTGCTACACCTGGGGACTGTGAAAGACTTCAGTCAACCTGTGAGCAAAGGTAAGAGAAGGTGGGCAAAGATGGCTGTGGTCACACTTGTGCACACACCTGGAAGGTGGTGATTGCTCTGCGGAACCTCCTGGCCTCTTAACAAAAGAGCTAATAGAGGAGAGAATGGGTTAAGCAGGGAAAGGAAAACAGAGTTGAGGGAGCCAATTAAGCCAATGTTACTTTGGTGAATGTGGCACAGTGCCCACGTACCAAATGCTGAGATCCATTCATTCATTTACTCTTCCACACTAGCATTAACTGTCTGTTGTGTGCCAGGCTATTTGACAGTGAGCAAGACTCAGAGAGCATCTAGTCTACTAGGAAACACCAAAGTGGCTGAGCAGTTGTAAAACTGCATGTTAAATGCTTCCATAAGAAAACTACGGTGCACCATGGGAGGATTGCAGGTGGGAAGGAGGGGTGTCAGCTCAATCTGGGAAGATTAGAAAGATTTCCTCGAAGAAGACATCTTTGCTGAAACCTTTGCAGAATCTGTACTGTGTGAAAGGGACTGATGAGGTGTTTGCCGCACCTTCTTTAAACAAACTGTCTCCTGTTCAAAACCCCTTTTGCTCTCTTATGTTTTTATCTAAGCTGCTACCCGCAGGCCTCGTGGATACAAGAGGTAAGGGTTATGGGAGAGAGAATAAAGAGGGGAGTGATAACAGCCACTGTTCTCTTTCTCTGTAGTTTGGAAGCACTAACTTGGATGAGGCACTTGGTAATAAGCCTTCTAGAAAAATACTACTCCTTTTTGTTGGGGGATGGGGGGGTGCAGGGGGCATTTTAAACAATAAAACCTGAAAAAGCTTTCCCAAATTTGCCTCATTGGTGCCCTGGCCTCTAAAGAAAATCTCCTGTAGACATTTCTGGAGTCTTTGAAAAAATAGACTTAGCCATAAGTCAACACTTAGGTCAATTTCATCGAAAGGTCTATGATGTCAGATTTGGACATTTTTTAAAAATATATTTTATTGACTTTGTACAGAGAGGAAGGTAGAGGGATAGAGAGTTAGAAACATCGATCAGCTGCCTTCTGCAAATCCCCTACTGGGGATGTGCCCGCAACCAAGGTACATGCCCTTGACTGGAATCGAACCTGGGACCCTTCAGTCCGCAGGCCGACGCTCTATCCACTGAGCCAAACCAGTTAGGGCAGATTTGGACATTTTTTAAATGAACCTCAGACTCGGCTAAGGCAAAGGGTAAATTTTCCTGCAAAACAAGAATCCGAAAAGAAGCATATCTTCTTTTCTAAGAATACCAAAACTAACATATCATTTATAATGATTTTCCCTTTATATTTCTCTCAATAAATATATTACTGTAATGGGAAGTATGACAAAGAATATGTGCTTTGGAGGCAAACAGACCTCTGAACAGGCCTTGTTTCTACCACTTACTATGCTGATTTGGATTTACCTAACTTCTCTGAGCCTCAGTTTTTTAATATTAGCTAATGATAACGCCTAACTCAGTCTGTTTTGAGGATTAAATGAGATAATACATTAAAAGCTCTTATTATATGGCAACTACATAAAACATGTTAGCTATTATTATTATCTAAATGTTTTTAAAATAATATGTCATAAATATAAAAACAACATGTCTATATTTAAGAATAATTTTCATTGAAAGCTTACCTCTGGTAACAACTCATCACAATTATTGTTTTATCCTTTTTTCCTCAACAGCTTCCTCTTATGACTGTTTTTCCTCTTCTTCCCTTCTATAGGCTTTTGGTTTTCAGTTCCACTGCTCTTAAGTATTGTTTCCCTGGTAATTCTTCTGATCCTAATCTCAATCTTACTATACTGGAAGCGTCACCGGACCCAAGACAGAGGTGAGTTATCACAGAAAGCAGAAAGAAGGAAATGATTTCTGAATGATAACTTGGGGTCCCATGAAGATGTAAATAAGGAGATGGCAGCAGTGTGTTGTGTTTGTTGTTTCCAAAATATATGAATGTTAGTGGTATTTTAACATAACCCTACAGCATCATTTTCTTGCAATTGGACATTAAACTGGATGTTTCTGCTTTTGATTGGCTGAGATTGTTCAAAGGCTACTTGTTTGGTAAGTTGAGAGGAAGGGCTGAGGAGAGGAGAATGGAAAATGTTTATCTGATGACTATGAAGTCATCTGATGACAGAACCAGAGAAAAAAGCTTGACACCCATGCTATGTTCTTTCTATCCATTAGTGAGAGGAACAATCTCTTCTCTTTTTATAGTATTTGACAGGCCCACTATTCCATTTAAGAGACTGTGAAATTCTTTGAAATGGTCAATAATTAAGTAGTAATTTCTGTGTTATACTCTCACTGCATCTCAAACATTATAAGCAGCATATAGGTGATCCATATTTATAACTATGTCATGTCATTCTGCCCTTAATAGACTATTCCCAACCAGTGTCTTATGAATACCAGGGGCCTCAATAACCGTTCATTAAAATAGTGAATGAATACATGCATGGATAGAAGGGTAGATTTTCAAACTGACTTTTTAAAATTTCCCTTTTCTTATTGTAAATTCAGAACCTCATAAGCGCTGAGTCTAAAACATCATGAGGCATTATAAAACTAGAGATGCCATGGAACAAGAGGAGTCAGCTAGAGAGAGAGAGAATTAAATTTCTTTGGTTTCTGAAGACAGTCATAATTTATTAACGCTCATGCAAAGCTACTTTTTTATATTGAATGTGGTGGGAATTTCCTAAGGTGAAGGGGTGATATGGGAGTTTTCTCCATCTCAGATGACTGAAAGAGAAGGAAAAATATGTTAGCTTATTTTAGAATGTCTGTTAAAAACCTCACTCAAATACAACCTTTATTTTTTTCTTTTCATTTTATGTCTCATAGACTAATATCTCATGTTCTAGGTTTTTTGTATAAGACTTAATTTTGTATAAGACTTTTTATAAATACCAGATAAATTCTTGTGGTTTTATAAGAAAAGTAATAAATCTTGTGTCAATTACCCCTTTGCAGAAGTAGATCAAGGTATCTATTCTGTCAGGGAAAGGAGATTGCAGATCAGCAAGCCCACAGACTTCGTCAGCAGTTTGCAGAATGTCAGAAGCAGAAAGCTGATCCTACTCCATCCAAACATTTTACTTTTCCAGTTAGGAGCTGAAGCCCAGGAAAGGAAAGTTGGTTTTCTTCCCTGAGGTCACACAGCTAGTTAACGGCAGGCTTAGGCCTCCCTGGGCCCCTTACCTTTGCCAGAATGTTCTCTCACTCATGGTGCCCCAGAGTCCTGACTCAAAAGGCACTACGTTGCACTTATTTTACTCTGTGTTTGCTATTACTGCTGTATTCTTTTGGAAAGTTTAAGCAGGAAAGTATAAAGTGTCCACATTTATTCCTAAAAGTCCCTTTTGGACAAGAGTCATAATACAATCTATTCAAGCCCAAGGTGAATTCCACCAGTAAGGGGCATTTGCAAAAGAATTGTCCTCTGTTCATTTAACTAAGTCTTGGATTTCCCAGGAAATATAATTGTTCAATGCCTTATCCAGTTCCTGAAACAAAAGATCTAGCTTATCTCTGTACTCAGGTTTTTTCTCACGTATGAAATATAGTAGTTTCCCCTAATCTAAGGAGGATACAGTCCAAGACCTCCAGTGGATGCCAGAAACCACTCATAGTACTGAATTCTGTAGGTTCTATGTTTTTTCCTATGACAAAGTTTACTTTATAAGTTAGGCACAGTAAGAAACTGACAGCAATATCTAAAAATAAAATATAATAAAGTGATGTGATGTGACATTGTTAAATAAATTAAGGGTTACTTGAACACAAGCACAACAGATACCTGCTGCTGCAGTTGATCCAGATAACCTAGATGGCTACTGAGTGACCAATGGGCAGGAAGTACATACAGTGTGAATATGGTGGCCAAAGGGATAATTCATATCCAGGATGGAGTAGGACTGTGCAAGATTTCATTACACTACTCGAAAAAGTGCAAAGTTTAGGTAGTAAAGAGTATGGGGGGGCAAATATATGGTGATGGGAGGAATTTGACTTTGCGTAGTGTACACACAGTGCAATACACAGATGATATAGAATTGTACACTCAAAACCTATATGATTTTATTACCTAATGTCACCAAAAATTTCATTTAAAAACTTAGGAATTATTTATTTCTGCAATTTTCTGTTATATTTTAGATGGCAGTTGACTGCAGGTAACTGAAACTGTGGAAAGCAAAATCATGAATAAAATGGACTACTGTAAACAACTGAACCTGTATTGAATCTTGTAAGAACTAGGATGGCCATTTACTGACAATGTCTTCATGATATAAGGGACAATTTGGTTAATTTCAGTGCATGTTCAGTGGCATATTTTGACTGACTGGAATTTTTTTTGATTTTAAAAATTTTAGCAGCCAAATCACTTGATCCCATAAATTTAAATAGCTAATCAAACCACCAAGTATTGATTATGCTTGAGACTTAAACATTCAAGGCTAAGGAAATACTGGTTCAAGATCAAAATTTAAGTTGCACAAAATTGAAAGAAGGGAAAGAAATTCAATTTTTATTTCTTCAAGTAACAAATTCTGTGATAAAAGTATCAATTTGCTTCCCACCTTTCTTTCCTCTTACTTTTAGTTATATTTTTCCTCTCCCCCCCCCGCCCCCCCACCATCATCTCCTTCAAACTTAAAACTTATGGATGAACAGGGAAAATGTCATCAAGATTCATGCCTTGACCTGAAAATGGGTGATGTAAACAGAAATACAGGGGGAACTGAGTATGTTTGTATGTGTGTGTGTTAATGCATGTGTGTGTGCAGTTTGTGGAGAGGAGGACAGGAATGATTTTATTTCTTGAACTTATTGAATACTAGAGGCCCAGGGTATGAAACTCATGCACTGGTAGGGTCCCTAGCAGCTGCCGGCTGCAGACTGGATACTCCCTCCCTTCCCCTGGCCAGCCCTGCCCGCTGGTCGAACTCCTGGATGAACTCCTGGTTGAGGGGAAATTTTGCATACTACACTCTTATTATATAGGATAAGTGGACAAAGAATAATCTCCATGGAGTTGATCAGTAGGAAGACAAATCTGGTAGGTAAGGGAATTATATGAAGTTTCAGCTCTTTGTCAGATAAAGTTTATTTTAGATCAAAATCACTTCTTCATTACTCACAACAGCATTAGCAAATTTAAAGTTTTTGGACAGAGGGGTAATCTGTAAAAAATGCTATTATTTTATGGAGAAGTTAGACTCCCTTTACTTTTCTTGTGGTTCTGTATGATGCCAGAGAGTATGATTTTGATTTTTCTTTTTTTCAACAGCAAGGCTGCATTCTGAAGGAAGGTGTGATGAGTTAGAGGCAATTTCTCTTTGCTCCATTCCTGATGGGATCATTGCAGTTACTTCCCATGAGACTGCGACAATAAGATAATAGGTTAATAGGTTTTCAAAGAACTTTATTTTTCTCTTATGAATCAAATCCTTTGTTACTGAAATAGCAAGTGAGAAAAAATTAAAATTTCCCAGGGAAAATTTCCAACATTCTACAATAGTTATTACTTTTAAAATCAAGTTTAGGTCATATCTTTGTCCCTTCTATATATACTACAATCAAGTTAAATTGGGGCTGAGAATGATTTTAATTTCTCATTAATCAATCCAAAATGATTACATGCTTCTCAGAAACAAAAACATTACTTTGGGCAGATCATCATAGACAATTACCTAATTTTGAGTTAGCAATTGTCTTTTGTTTCATTGAGTCAAGACTAAACTGGAAAACAATAGAAAATTTAGACAAACATATGAAGTGCATGTTCCAAACATCACTCTTTTTTTCAAGAATATAACTATTTAATGTAGAAGTGTTTTTATTTTACCCACATTTTCTACATAATTACCTTGATTTATTTCACTTCACTATACAATAACCTAATATATAAGTGGGCTCTTTGCAATGATAAAAATGGCAATGTTAGTTAATTTCTCCTATTGATTATGTTCCTTTCTCCTATTTTAAGCTTAATACTATGTCACATAACAGAGATGACCAGTAAACAATTTGTAATAGTGAAATTGATGATATATTGTAAAGGCAATACAAAGAATATTTGTTTAAAAAAATAAGAATCTTTGCTTTGCTAAGTAATTGTATGTATGCTTTCCAGATGAGGGCTGGATGAGTGGTAATCCTCATCCCTACCCCAATTTCCTCATAGTTCTAAGAAGAAAAGATGTAATGCTTTTATAAGAAAGGTATTATGCAACTTTTATTTAACTCCAAGGTCAGAATTCCTGGCTTAAATTTTGCATTTCAAAGCCACTTTTTTTTCTATAAAATTTTACCCATGATGGGTGCCACCCATCATATACAAATTTCATGGTATAATCTGGCCACAAAGTTATGACTAACAGACCCTTAAGTTTAGGCATTTTTGCCTGAGCCTTTCTTGTCTTTTGCCACAGACAGCTCACATTGGTAATAATAGCAAAGTTCGGATATGCAGAAGTTTTTCAGGATTTTGTAAGAAACACTTAAGATTGAGAGATACAGAGTGATGGTGCCAAGATAAAATTCCAGGTCTTTTACTTCACTGTCTACATGTTTTGTAGGGAGGCCCACGTCCTCCCAGTTTCTGTGCTAGCAAGCCAATAGCCTAAAGCAGTGGTTGGCAAACTGCGGCTCGCGAGCCACATGCGGCTCTTTGGCCCCTTGAATGTGGCTCTTCCACAAAATACTGACTGTTGCGCATGGGCCACGAAGTTTCAATCTCACTGTACATGTGCACCCTTACGTGGTATTTTGTGGAAGAGCCACACTCAAGGGGCCAAAGAGCCCCACGTGGCTTGCAAGCCGCAGTTTGCCAACCACTGGCCTAAAGGATCTCCATTTATCTACTTTCTTAACTCAATGACCATTCTTAACTCAATGTCCATCCAGCAATTTAATGTCCACAGGAAACAAAGCTCAAGGTCTTATGTATAAAATACCTAAATTGCTTGGAATTCTTGAATATGTTCTTTTCCTTTTAGCCTTAAGTGACTCTGCAAACCTTTATTGCCTAGAATTACCTATATATCTTTTTAAAGAGAGTCATAGTCCCCTCACATCATATTGGGTCAAGAATGTCTAATTCCTTATCTTTGCTGATGAAATCTGCACAAGGAGAATTCTATGATTATTTTCTTAAAATCTATTAAGATAGAAATTATAAATGTGTGAAGTTAATATCTTGATCTTTCTCTTATCCAGAGCCCTAGGAGAGCTGCAGGACCCTGGAAATTATTCTCTGGTCTACTTGAATCTGATGCAGGAGGAAAGCAGGAGTGAAAGGGTTATTCTCCAGGGACCTATGAGAGCAAAAGAGGTGGAAGTAAAAGGCCTAAGAATTTCAAGACTTTCTACTGCCATCTAAGCTAATTCGTGCTTGTGCGAATTCCAAGAGGAAGTCCATTTACCTCTCAGGTCTGTTGTAGGATTGATTTTGTAAAGCAATGCAGTGTTGTGCTGTTGAATGGATACTGGACTTAGCATGAGGAGCCACAGTTTGAGACTGTCTTTGGCGGAGACTGGTGGCAACCCCATAATAATCACTATTCAATGAACTTCCACCATGGCATCCAGAAAATTAAGGAGTTGGACCAGATGATTTGCCATTCTGCTCTAAAAACTGATGTCATTTCCAGGAGGAGGGATATGAACAAAGGGAAAAGACATGAACAAGAGCGAAGAAGTTGGGAAGATTAAGGACCAAAGAACTTTTCTGAGATTACCTTTTGCTTTTCTGTGGCTCTTCCATCTCTTCTTCTCTTGCTGTTCGTAGGTCCATGAATCTGTTTCCTTGTCACCTAGTATCCAATCCACTACCTGCTTACTGCTTTGCTAATAGCTGGTCTCTCTAGAACCCTTGGTTTCACTGCTATTCTTCATGTATGTCTGTGACATCACAATGAAAATTGGACTGAATTTATTGTGAAACAACATGGCAAGCTTAACTTTACTTGCCTATTTTTATAGCAGAATAAACATTGTTAGTCTTAGACAGCAGCTCACATTTTAAAAAATGCATGCACTCCTTGCCCATTTGTCTCATAATATGACCCAGCCCTATTTTAGGCATTCTGAATTCAGACTAGTACGTATAATGAAAATATATTATGAATCCAGGCATTTAGATTTCCTAAATAGCAGTTGGCCAGTTCAAATGCTTTGTCTCTCCTAGCTTCTTTTCCCATGAGTTCACTTTTCACAGTAGCAATGGATGCATGTCTGGGTGTACAATTCCCTTTGTTCTAAATATATTGTTTTAACTAGTGGGAACATTTCGGAACTCTCTAATAATCATAAGGCCAAATTAGTGACTTTTTCAGTATCTTTGGCTTTCTTGTCTCTATCCAGTGACCTAGAAACTAAAACTTAAGTTGTTTTCACTGTTGAATATTTATATATTTAGTAAGCTATTGAGATGTTATTTAATTCTGTGTTATTTCTTACATTTGTATAATATGCTGAAGAATTAAAAGTGTGAACTCTAAATGTTTGGTTTATGATATTGTCTTGGGAACTGTGGAAAATGTAGACATTAATGATAAATTAATTGTATTTTTCCTCTGGGTATGAAACCTTCTGCTCCCCTCTACCTCTCACCCCTTAAAGATGCCGTAGACAGATGTTCCTGATCTGGTCAATAGGCTCTTTCAAGTTGGTGCCTGTGACCTTTAGACATGACCTGGTCAGTTTTGGAGCACATCCTTATATATGTACTCCCTGTTTTGCTTTTAGATACCAATCTTTGCAAACAGATAACCTCATACAGTTTTGAATTTAGTAGGAATTACCACTTTGTTTCTGGTTTTGTAATATTTCTGGTATCTCAGCTGCCAGATCAGGCAGGATAACTTAAAGCAGCAGTTCTCAAATATTTAGGTCTTAAGACCCCTTTCCACACTTACAGACATTATTGAATACCCCCAAAGAGTTTTTTTGTAAAGTGAATTATGTATGTTGATATTTGCCATATCTGAAATTAAAACATACATTTTAAAAAGAAAAAGGTACAAGCCCACATTCTATTAGTCATCAGAGTGATGTCAACATCACACTTCATGTAGCTTCTGGGAAACTCCACTGTGCACTTGTGAGAGAATGAGAGTGAAAAAGGCAAATAATGTGTTGGTGTGATTGTGACATACTTCTGACTTTATGGACCTCCAGAATAGGTCTCAGGCACAATACTGAGACTGCTCATCACTCTCATCATCATATGTATATGGGCTTCAAAGTGGACTTCAACCCAAAGCTTCTGTGCAACCCATTGCCCTTGCACCCCTGCCCAACAAAACCCAAACCTTGGCTCCCTTGATAGCAAAGCACAAGCCTTCCAGGGGTGCAAAGGGCTGGAAATGCAGGGAACATGCTCACTCTTAGATTTCAGCTCACCCTGCACTGTGCATCCTGAAACCACCTTGAATCTCACATTCATCTTCTATGGGCCTTGGTTTTCTCACCTGTAAAACAGGGACACATGGCTCAACGACACAATAAGAGTTGTTCCAAAGCTCAAAGGAAGAGCAGGTCGACAGGGAACCAACATTTGTTCAACACCTGCTATGTGCTGGCGCTTAGCAGACACATGATCTCAAGTATCCTCGGGCCCTCCCTATGCAAAGGACACTTCCCATTTCATGGATAAGGAAACTAAGGTCCAGAGGAAACCTGGGCCTGGGTGGCTTCAACATTCATGAACTTGACATTACTCCTTGAGTGAGGGGTATAGATGACTCCCTGAAGGACTCTTGCTTAGGTGAGAAGCCGAGTGAAGAGCTGACCAAACCTAACAGGCTTGACCAAACCAGACAAGGAGGGGCTGAGATTGACTGGCAGGAGCAGAGTGTGCAGGGGCCCAGCCTTAGGGCCTGATCAGAAAAGAAGACCTAGAACTCAAGTCCTCATCCACTAACCACTCAGTTGCCCTCCACAGCCCCTCCAGGCCCCAGGGCGATGCTCTATACACCAGAGGCACTGTTGCAGAACCAGAGAAAGATGGCAGGAGCAGGTGTGCCCCACCCAGCATCCCAGGGGCAGGGCCAGCAGGGTTTGTGGTGGGACATGGTTGAGTTCTGGATCTCAAACAGCAGGATAGTTGGCAGATGACACTAAAGAATATCCCCAGGGATAACAACCCTGGAGAGGACCAGGCACTGGGCAGACACCAGAGAAGGCCCGGGCAGGGGATGGGACTATTCAGGCCAGGGTACACTTGGATGGCCACTGCCAGTGAGGACCGGGGGTGCCTGCCAATAGTACCCACACTCTCCAGGGGGTTTATGCTGAAAGTCAGGCCAGAAGTGCCTTTGACCCTGAAGGTAGATGAGGCCCAGGACAGGCCAAACGAGGACTCAGGGGATCACAGCTCTGGCCCTAAGCAGTGCTGGCCACTGATGCTGCTGGGCGGGGCCATGGCCACCCAGACCTGGGAAGGAAATAGCCTTTAGAGTCTGAGGGATAGTAGGTTCTTGTTCCAGACTGGTCCCTGAGAGGAAGGCCTCAGGTACTGGCCTGGTGGGTTTTAGTCAGAGCCTCAGTCACTGTGGTATGTCTTCGGCTGCAGGACCCAGCTCCTGGTCCTAGGTCAGCCCAAGTCTACAACCTTGGCCACTGTGTTCCCATCGGTGACTTGCATCCCAGCAGTGCGCCAGTGGCCTGGAAGGCAAATGGCAGCCCTGTCACCAGAATGTGGAGACCACCAAGCCCTTGACACAGAGCAACAAGTACACAGCCAGCAGCTTCCTGAGCCTGACATCCGACAAGTGGAAATCTAGCCGCAGCTACAGCTGCCAGGTCATACACAAAGGGCGCACCCTGGACAGACCTGAAGATTGTTCTTAGGATCCTGAGTCCTCCCACCCTCGGGGGCCTTCCTCAATCAGGCACCCCTTTCTCCAGCTCCTCACTATTCCCTAGGACCTCTACACAGGTCAGCTTAGACTGGGCAGGTCTCATTCTCTCCCAGTTTCTACTTCTGCTTAATAAAAATTTAATCATTTATATACAAAAAAAAAATACTGAACACTGCTCACTTAAAGTAGAGGCAAAGGAGTCCACCTTATGAGATTTCGAGTCTTTCTTAAAGGAAGAATTCCTTACTAAATAGCTCTCTGCCTGTGAAGTGCCTAAACATTCCAGCCATTGCCTTTCTGAGAGTTCCTCTTAAACTGCTGAAAGTAATAGGACTGTCAAGCCTTCTTCAATCACTAATAACTGGATTTTAAATTGGTTTATTAAATGTATTATCAGTTGCTTTGCAGGATATTGAGAGGTTTGAATTTAGGATAGGTAGGTTTTTATGGACAGGGCTTGGGAGGGTCAAAGAGAATGGAGAGAGGAGGCGGAAGGGATGACTCAGAGCTGGCAGACCCCAGATGTTTGTGGAGCACCAGTCTTGCCCTCTGGCTCCTATTCTCTCATTCTGGGGCGGGCTTACCATATCCTCCCTACTTATCTTAAAGTGTTTTTTTTTTTTTTTTTTTCTGAGTTGGAAAGAAGCAGCTTAAGCTTTGCATATTCAGACTGGGAAAAGTGTAATTGTTTGAGTCACTTAGAATAATAACACAATCACGTAATTGTCTCATTAGAAAAAAAAATAGAAAAATTCCAGATTGGTGGTAAACCTATTTAGAGACAGAGAAAAGAAAAAAATAAAACTTTTGTGCTTAAATAAAATTAAAACTGAAAGTGAGGATTTCCAAGGGGGAAGAGGTAAAAATGTATTAATCACCAAGCAGATAACATTTCATAAACACAGGTTCAAAGAGCATGAAATCCATCTTACAACTAGGGTTCATTAGGTTTTGGTTAAAATAGTTTTTCTTGGACCAACTTTCCTCTATTGTTATTCTTAACTCACCAGAAAAGAAATTTCACTTTTTAAAAATAAAGCTTCCTAAATTAATTTCTCACAACTGTAATGTTGTTTCTCAAAACATTCCAGATTTGACCTCAGTCTTCCCACCACAGTTGCTCAGCTTAATGAACTTGCACAAAGTCATGCAGAGCTATTATTTGATTCTAAACAAGCCAACTCTTGTGCAAACATCATATTCATTTGAGCTTTGTGAGGTCAGGAAGGTATTTAAGCCCATTTTGCAGATATGAAAAATGAGGCTGACTTTCCTCAGGCTTCCTGCCCATGCCTTCTCTGTCCCGTTTATTCATCTTGTGGACTCATCTCACATCCTACTTGTCAATATATCGTGTTTACTCTGTCAATACACTCAGACTCCAACTCCTACTCCCAATCCTACCACCTGGCCTAAACCATCATTATTTTTCTCCTAGATAGTTGTTATAGCTTTCTAATTAATCTCCCGCTTCTGCTTTCTCCCCCTTATAATCTATTTTTAATACTGTTTTAAAATAGAATTCAAGACAAATAATGTCATTCTTCTGCATAAAATTTCCAAGTTCTTCCCATCTTATTTAGAGTAAAAGCCAAAGTATTTACACGGGCTTTCCATCTCTACGTGATTGCACTCCCTAACACTCTCAGAAATATTCTTTCTCCTAATCTTGCTCTGCCAACCACACTAGCCTCCTTGTTATCTCACCTACACACAGATATGCTTCCATCACAGGGCTTTGGCACTGACTCTTTTCTCTGTCTCTCTGCCTGGAATGTGTGTGTGTGTGTGTGTGTGTGTGTGTGTGTGTGTTTCAGATAGTCACATAAACCCCATCACCATCTACCATGCAATATACTCTACTTGTTTATTTTATTATTTGCCTCCTTCCAGTGGTTCTCAACCTTCTGGCCCTTTAAATACAGTTCCTCATGTTGTGATCCAACCATAAAATTATTTTCGTTGCTACTTCATAACTGTAATGTTGCTACTGTTATGAATCCTAATGTAAATATCTGATATTCAGGATGGTCTTAGGCGACCCCGGTGAAAGAGTCATTCGACTGCCAAAGGGTCGAGACCCACAGGTTGAGAACCGCTGCTTAGACTGTAAGCTTCATGAGGGCAGAGAATTTTTTTTTAATCTTCACCCAAGGACATGATTTTTATTGATTTTAGAGAAAGGAAGTGAGAGGAAGAGAGACATTGATCAGCTGCCTCCTGTGTTGCCCCAACCAGGATCAAACCTGCAACCTTGGTATGAGCCCGACAAGGAATTGAACTCGTGACCTTTTGGTATATGGGATGATACTCCAACCAACTGAGCCACACCTGCCTGGGCAAGGGCAGGGATTATTTTTTTATCTGTTTGTTTGCTTTCTTTTCTTGAGTGCCAAAAAAGCAGTCAATACATATTCCTTGAACAAATTTTTATGCTAATACATTACGAAAGGGAGGTATACAGACACCTTTGCACTGGAATACCCTTCCTGCCTATGGGAAAGTGTGATTGAACTAGAGAGGGGGAAAGGGACTTTTAGATATTGGTGGTCATGAGGCCTAGAAGAAGCATAATGAATTCAGAGCCAAAAGAATGAGGTCTGATTTCCATTCCTGACATTTAGCAATGTGTGATCAGTTACCTCATCTCACTGAACTTGCATTTTCTTAATTATAAGCTGGGTGTGCACCAAGCCTATCTTACCGAGGGGTTGTAAGGCTCAAGTGCAAGTTAATGTGTTGAGGCATGTGTTCTCTGTGATCCCAAAACTCCCACTGAAATAGCCCAGGGCTCATATTCCTCATTTCTTTCCAATTCCTTTTCACCCTCACAGTCAGTCTCACCCTTGTCCAGACATGGGCATCAGACATGGGGCTGAAGAGGAGGCAGGAGTGCTGGCAGTTGGAGCTGCCTTTGACTGAGTAGAGAAAAAAACAGCTGGGCCTTGTTCCCCAGTACACCATCCAGAATGATTTGGCCTTTCTTTGCACTGTGGATAAGGCAAAAGGAATAAAAGTTAATGTTCTTGCTATTTAGCATTTGGCTTTCTGAATAAGGTTTTGCCATCTTGCTCTGGAGCATAAACAGCCATAACCTGCCATCCAAGATGGCAGAGGGCCCTCCAAAACACTCAAAGGGAAGCCAAAATGGATTTCCCTGAATTCCCTCCTTAGAGTTATGCTGCTTTACCATATCTGATGATATGTCATGCTATTAAAACTGTGCCAGAACTCGAAAGGCTCCAGAGAACACAACAGATGCTTTGGTGCTTTCAACTAAAAAAAGTTAGTCCTGATAGTGGAAAATTCAACTCAAAAAGTTGGAACTCAAAAGGGAGTTATGTTTTTCTGGAATTTGCTTTCACTTTTTAGTCCAACAGCAGAAAGGCACTGAAGCCCAGCTGCCCAGATGAGGCACTTGAGATACCACATGATTCTGTATCTGCTGTTTAGTCTGTATCTCGTAACGTCCTAAACTTGTATACATGTTGGCTTCCCTTCTTATAAATCAAAGACAATATTCTAAATATCTCATGTAGAAATAAATCATGTGATGGCTTTATTTGCTTTTAAGTAATGTATTAGTTAAAAGACTAGATGGCTCTTCCGTAATAAATAGCAGGAAACTCTAAAATTTCAGTGATAATGAGCAGTCTGATGAGAGCTCATTGATCCTATTGTGTGGATGGGAGTGCACCGACCTGTATTTGTAAAAACTGTCTAAAAATATCCTATGTGTGAAATTTTGTTGCCTTTGGATTCCTCTAGTATTTTTTGTGGTTTCCCATCTTAAGTCCTTTATCCATTTTGAGTTTATTTTCGTGTATGGTGTAAGTTGGTGGTCTAGTTTCATTTTTTTGCATGTATCTCCAATTTTCACAACACCATTTATTGAAGAGACTGTCTTGACTCCATTGTATGTTCTTGCCTCCTTTGTCAAATATTAATTGAGCATACTGGTTCAGGTCGATTTCTGGGTACTCAATTCTATTCCATTGATC
>NW_006282385.1:144654-147628 GCF_000327345.1 Myotis davidii
AAAGAAAGAAGGAAATCTTACCATTTGCAACAGCATGGATGGAACTGGAGAGCATTATGCTAAGTGAATAAGCCAGTCAATGAAGGAAAAATACCACATGATCTCACTCATTCATGGACAATAAAGACCATTATAAACTCATGAACAGAAATAGATACAGAGGCAGAGCTGCCTCAAATAGACTGTCAAACTACAGCGGGAAGGCCGGCAAGGGGAGGATTGCGGGGAGGGAGGGTAAGAGATCAACTGAAGGACTTGTATGCATGCATATAAGCATAACCAATGGACACAAGACATTGTGGTGTACGGGAGGCTGGGGGAAAGTCAAGGGGGAAAAAAAGGAGACATATGTAATTAATACTCTTTATAATACTTTAAGCTATAAAACAAAATTTTTTAAAAAATGTAGTGTATAATAAAAATAATAATAATCCTAAAAAAATAAAAATAAAATAAAAATATCCTAGAATCTTATCCCCCCTTTTTGCTTGACCCAGTGGGTTTCTGTGGCTGCCCAGGCATGGTTGGAACCTGTTGGGAAAGGAAATGCTTCTCTCTACTTTATCTTACAGCTAACTTTAATTTACAAACCCTTGGAAAGAGAGAATGCATTTCTTGATGGAACTTCAAGCCTGTTAACTTGTATTTGATGTGACTGGGTTTTATCCCCAAGGTGTGATCAGAAGCCATTATCTTGTATAAAAGGCTAGCTACAGTTTGAGGCCTAGAGTTTCAAGAGTCGATGGACATTAATGCCCCTGGGTGAGCTGAAACCTCCTGATGTATATCATGTGAGTCTCCATGGAAGAAACCACGGAAGAATCATAGAAATTCAGAGTTAGAAAGGATTTCAGAGGTGAAGACACGGAGGCCTAGAAATGTCAGGTGACTCACCGAAATCACACAAGCCCTTTACCAGGATAGATGAGAGAACCAGGCAGCAGAAGCTCCCAAGGTAGCTACAAAGACTCTTGTGTGGCCTGACAGAATCTGGTTAGGGTACTGATTCAGCAGAACAAAACTATTTTCTACATTTAAATATGGTTTTAGAACCTCAGCACTTACTGGAACCCAAAATTTTCCCAGACTGTTTCCCACTGAATGAGGGTCAAAGGTATTTCCGTCGTTGTTTGACAGACCTCCACCTTCTTTGGCAGTGAACAGGTAAACATCTGGTTTGATATTCAATATGTACAGTTCTGGGGAATTCTTTCCTCTGTCTAAAATAATTTTGTTTTCAGCAAAGCTATTTTTTTCCTTGTATCTTACTGTGAGTGGGCAAGAGAGAAACACATTCTTGGGTAAGGAGGGGAAGTTTCCAGATATATCAGGTTAAAAACAGCAGGAAACCCCAAGAACCACTTATGAAGCTAACACTTACAAAGCCAGACTTGAGTGAATTTCCAAGCACTCTCATTGAAAGCTAAACATATCAGAGAAAACATTTCAAAGTGGCCAAAAAGATGAAAAGAAAGAAAACACGTGATTTCACAAGTTTGGGGCTCATGCTTGGCTTGGCTTTATTAAACAAGGAAATGGAATAGAAGTAATGATGTTAGTAGTTGAAGTTTGTGCTAATTAGACTCTATACCAATGAAGTACTAGTTCCATTACATTTCTCCTTACTATGTTATACATGTCTTTCTGCCAGTTGTGTTTATGGTAATAAGAACAGCATGTACCTTGCAGTGGGTAGCATTTATCGAGCACTGTTTCAGCTATCCAATTGCACTGAGTCCTGAGAGATAGTTGCAAAGGGTAGGCTCTAATCAAACCCTTTTCCTGAAGAAATTTAACATGTAAAATTAACCTACAAAATCAACCTACCTGCATATATTTTTTAAATCTTGTGAACCTTCATGAAATAAGGTCATAAATGGGAAATAAAATTTAGGAATGGATTTATTATCATTCAATTTATACTTTGATTCTATATATAATTACAATGAAATGATATGATATGTTGGATATGGAAGATAGGGAAGAAGATTGTTTATATGTTGATCGCTATTGAAACTGGGGTTCATTATACTCTTCTCTCTACTTTTACATATGTTTGAAAATCTCCTAATTCCAAGTTTAAAAAAAGAACCAGTTTTCAACTTTGTTGCTGACTACTTGAGTGTGGTCTTTCACTTACCACATCTTGGTAAGCAAGAGCACTTTATCTCTTTTATTTTCACAATTTATTTATCTTTGCCACCTTTTCACCTGGATTCCCAATAAAATCTTTCCTCAATCAACAACCTTTAATTATATTACTCTTCAAAATATAATCCCAAATGCTCTGCTCTCATTCTCCCATTAAAGTTCAGGTGTTAAAATGATTATACAATCACTCTCTTAACAAAGGTCATAATAGGAAAGTAGTCAGATGGGTTTTAGTTTGGGATTCAAAGATCACAATGATCAGTTTACCTGGAAGAGAGCTTTGCAATTGTTTCCTTTACCTATTTGGGTGACTCTCTTTACCTGCAATGCTTTATCAAAGAGTACATTGTTGCAGATGATAAAGTATGAGTAACGATACTTACTTCATACCTTCTGGGAGTATTACTGTCTTTCTCGATAACTAGAGTGTCCCTGCTCTTAGTTTGAAGAGCAAAAGTGAGGGAAGGAGAGAAAATTAACTTATTATTTCAGCATCCAGAAAACACAACATTTTGTAAGAGCCAAATGTGATGATCAATCGATGGAATTGAATTTATCATTGTGGTTGATATGAGTGCTCACCTTTTACTTGGTTATGATTTTCCCAATTTACTACTTCTTAAATATACATATTTTAAAACTGCTCTTGGGTGAAGAAGAAGGGCAAATTTGACCCAGTGTCTAGGAATATATCCCAAGAAACTAGAAACACCAATCAGAAAGGATATATGCACCCCTATGTTCATAGCAACACAATTTACCATAGCTAAAATTTGGAAACAGCCTAAGTGCCCATCAGCAGATGAGTGGATTAGAAAACTGT
>NW_006282385.1:147700-151013 GCF_000327345.1 Myotis davidii
ATATAATGCCTTAATCAATAAAGAAAGAAAAAAAGTTAATATTTAAACTACTACAATAAACCCTCAATTTCGCGAACCATGATTTAACGGACCACGATTTAACATACAAAATTTCTGGTCAATATGTCATATGTGAAAATTAACACCCTGTTAATTTTTAAATGCTTTTAACCAAGATTTTCTTATAATCACATTAACAGGTTATTTCTTGTTGTTAACTGTAATCTACATATTTGAATTCAAGAGTCACCACTCATAACCAGTGCTCAGTGAATCATAGCACGTGATCATACTGCATCGCAAGTGGCAATCAGTCTGGTCACAGAGCACGATTTCTTTCTTTTAAAAAAAATATCTTATTGATATTTTTTACAGAGAGGAAGGGAGAGGGATAGAGATTTAGAAACATCGATGAGAGAGAAACATCGATCAGCTGCCTCCTGCACATGTCCTACTGGGGATGTGCCTGCAACCAAGGTACATGCCCTTGACCGGAATCGAACCTGGGACCCTTGAGTCCGCAGGCTGATGCTCTATCCACTGAGCCAAACCGGTTAGGGCTATGTCTTCTTTCTTTCTTTTTTTAAGTTTCAGTTATTGCTAGTTAAAGGAAAGCAGCCTTTTCCAAGGGCAACACCGTGAACAGAAGGTCAGAAGAAAGCAGGATGTGGGCCTCTCATAAGCTCATGTTCCAAAACCTGAGCTTGAGGAAAGAGGGCCCGCCTGGGAGCTCAGGGCAACTGGTCAGCAGAGGGATGCTTTGGTGGGATGGAGCAGATCTGCAGCCCACTCTGGTCACTGGATCGGTCTACATGGGCTCTAAGACAATTTCCACCTGCCTATTGGTTGACATGATTAACACTATTATTATCATTAACTTAAGAAATGATGCGTGGAGCGAAGAGAGTGGCTTATTTAGTTGGATTTTGAATTACAATCAGGAAGTAGTCTTTATCAGGTGTGACCATAATTTCATTTTTCTTGGAGCGGATTTGAAGGAAGGTGAGGTCATTCTGGGGGTCAACTTCACGTGTGATGATCCGTGCATGAGGATCATCAAGATGAAGTTGTGCATGTGGTTGGCAGACTGTGTAGTGGTGAGATTGTCTATGGTGCTCTTAATGGGAATGCCTTCTGTGTTCACCACAATGATTCCCTGCACTCCCTTCTGGCTCTGAGGATGCTTCAGTGTCTCCTCCACCTCTGCCATCTCCGATGGATGGGTTAGCTCTGCCAGGGCGTGACTTGCTGCAGCAGTTATAACTCAAGTCCATGTTCCCATGTGCACTAAGCCATGCCCCAGTCATGTGCATTTGTTTACTCGAGGTGACCTATTCAGGATAAATCTAAAATTATAGTAACACATACAAAAAACTTTTCTGTGAAATTGAACTTTTCATACATATTTAATTTCAATTACACAAACTAATTTGTCAATTTTTCAGCATACACATTTGCAAAACCTACTTTATTATATAACAGACTTTTGGCTTTCACAGACAGTCCCTTGCCCAAATTAGTCCTTTAATTCGAGGTTTTACTGTATTGTGGAAATATTAGGGAACTCTTGCCAAGTCTCTGTCTCCTGATGTAATACCTACACAACTGTGAGATTATGAGGATTAAATCAGAAGAGTTGCTGGTTATACACTGAACACTTCAAAGTACTATGAAATAATGATAATAAAGAGAGCTAATATCTATTGACTACTTTGCTGTTTTAGCAGGCATAGTGCTGGTTGCTGTTCATATAGTTTGTCATTTAATACACGCCACAACCCTAAAAAAGGGTACCATTGTTCTATTTTACAACGATAACACAAAATACTACAATAACAACTACAATAAATATCCTGGAGACTTGGGAAGGCTAAGTAGTATTTTCTGTTATAAACTGGAAGAACTATATGAAAATAATTTTGATAAATTTTTGAAATGATTTTGATCAAAACCTTTAGGAGAATTTCTCCAGGAAGTAATACCTAAAACCCAGCTTTGGTTTCATTAAATGGACCACTTTACTCTTTTGTAAAATAATTAGGTCCACCTTCTAATCCCTAGAACCTGCAAGTATGGTCTTATCTGGAACATAGGTATGTGCAGCTTTAAGATAAAAACCTTGAGATGAGGCCATCCTGAATTATCTCCGCATGTCCTAAATCCAATGAACAGTGTCTTCATAAGAGATTCAGAGAAGAGGAAAAGGCAGTGGGACCATGAGAGCAGAGATTGGAGTGATGTGGCAACAAGCCGAAGAATTCCTGGAGCCACCAAAAGCTATGAGAGACAAAGAACAGACTACCATAGAGCCTTCAGAGAGTGTAGCCCTGTGGATTTCCCGCCTCCAGAACAATGAGAAAATACATTTCTGTTGTTGTAAGCCACAAAATGTATGATAATCCATTATGGTAGCCCTAGGAAAATAATACAGAGATCCAGAGAATAGAACTAGAATCAAGTGGCAGAAAGTAAAAGGGCAGACTTTCTAATCATTGAAAATGCTCAAAAGTGCATGCAAGGGGCTGAATTATGAAATTGCTGGCCTTTGGCAATTGGAGTAGTGGTTTAGGGGTTGAACGATCAGGAGGGAAATTTCTTTTTTTTTTTTTTAAATTTTATTTTTTATTACAAAGGGTATTACATATGTGTCAATTTTTCCCCCCCGCCCTAGACAGTCCCCTAGCCTCCCCTATTCCCCAGTGTCTTATGTCCATTGGTTATGCTTATATACATGCATACAAGTCCTTTGATTGATCTCTTACCCCCCTACCTCCTGCCCTCCAACCCTCCCCGGCCTTCCCGCTGCAGTTTGACAATCTGTTTGAGGCAGCTCTTGTTTAAGTTCCTGGTTATTGGAAATATAGGTACTGGCAAGTCGTGCCTGCTTCATCAGTTTATTGTAAAAAGAAAAATAAAAAAAAAATTCAAAGATGACTCCAATCATACCATAGGAGTGAAATTTGGTTCAAAGATAATAAATATTGGTGGTAAATATGTGAAGTTGCAGATATGGGATATAGCCGGCCAAGAGCGATTCAGGTCTGTGATGACCAGAAGCGACTACAGAGGCGCTGCCAGGGCTCTGCTCGTTTATGACATCACCAGCCGGGAAACCTACAATCTGCTTACTAATTGGTTAACAGATGCCAGAATGCTCGCCAGTCAGAACATCGTGATCAACCTCTGTGGAACAAAATGGACCTGGACGCAGACCAGGAAGTGACTCTCTTAGAAGCCTCCAGATTTGCTCAAGAAAATGAACTGATGTTTTTAGAAACAAGTGCATTGATGGGGGAGAGTGTGGAAGAGGCCT
>NW_006282385.1:157375-159350 GCF_000327345.1 Myotis davidii
ACTCTCCCTCCGACCCGCTGGGCTCAGAGGTCCAGCAAACTTTCCTGCCCAAATCCCTGGGTTTTTTTTACCTTTCCAGGGCAGTTCTGCCCTTCCGGGCTGCAAACCGTCTCACCAGCTGAGCACTTTCGCCAGTTGGGGGTGGGTGTTATTAGTTTCAGCTGCTCACTCCATTTGCTCCGGGACACGACCTGGGATGCGTCTGCCTATATCGCCGCCATCTTCTTTCCCCCCAGGAGGGAAATTTCATTGCATGGAATTGAGTGTCTTTTAAGATTCTTTTATACTTTTATTAGCAGCCCAGTGCATGAAATTCATGCATGGAGTCGGGAGGTCCCTCAGCCTGGCCTGCACCATCTCCAATCCGGGATCGCTCGAGGTATTCCTGACTGCCTCTCACAATCTGGACCCTGGCTCCTAACTGCTTGCCTGCCTGCCTGCCTGATGACCCCTAACTACCTCTGCCTGCCTAATTGCTCCTAACCACTTCTGCCTGCCTTCCTGATCACCCCTAACTGCTCCTCTGCTGTCCTGATGGTCCCTAACCATCTCTGCCTCACCCCGCACCTGGGACCCAGGCTTCTCTCCCTCTGGCTGGCTACAGGCACCCAGGACCTAGGCTGGTTTTGCCCAGGTCGATCGACCACAGCCACAGGCACCTGGGACCATGGGCCTAGCTGGTCCCCATTCCTCTCTCACGAACTCATTTGTGCCTGGCTGGTCCCCATTTCTTTCTCTCCCACGTTGAGTGTCTAAGCAGTTCCAGCTCCAGGGCTCAAGGGCATGAGGGTGCAAGGACATGAGGGCATGGTGACCATTTGCATATTAGCTCTTTATTATATAGGATTTTATCATATTTACAGATTTCTGGCTATAGTTTTCTGAAATCACTACTTAGGAATGCCCAGATTTTACTCACATTACTGTTCATTATTTCTGGTTGGATTCAGTTAGGTCCAAACAGGAAGATTAGTTTCCAGGCAGGAAGAAGCCAGTGTTGACAATGACTGGAAAATAGACTGGTAATATCCAGCAGAGCTTCATATCTGTGCAACCATCTCTTTGAAGTTGATTTATCTGATGCTTCTCACACTTACAGAGAAACAACTTTCCTACACACAAGTAAAGAAACTGCCTTCTTAACATTACTATAACCTCTTTCTTTGAGCCACTAGCCAGCCTCAGGACTCAAAAGTCTCACAATTGTATTGGTCCTAAATAAATGTTTGTTTCCTCCCATATGGCATAGTCACCTTTAATGGTGGTTCTATTTTTCTCTTCTAAGAATTCGATCCCTAGAACTAGGAGTAAATGACTGACATCTATGCTTTGGGGCTCCCTCGCTGACAGGGGCTGCAGGAACTTGGCAGCTAGAAAAGCCCAGAATGGTATTTGGTAAAGAAAATCTCTCAGTTATCATGGCCTAACTAGTGAGACTACTCATTTTCCATAGAGATATACTGCTTATCTCCGCCAGCGGATTCAACTGATTCTCTCGAGTGACACAAGATGGGCCTGGAAATGACAGCATTTAATCACAAGTTATTCATAGTAAAGATGCCTCTGCCCCTTTTTAAACCATTTGAACACTTGTTTTGCTTCCCTCCTTCCCCCAGGCAACCCTTCAGGTCTTTTATCACAACTAAAAGTCAGAGTTTATGGTCTGAGTGACACTTATGGGGACTCTAGGCAGAATGTTTTAAAGAATCTGTCAACGAAGGTAGGCCGCACCAGGGCACAGCGTGCTCTTGGGCTCTGAGATTTGGACGAGGCTTTGCTTGGTGCCTTGGTTCTGGTGAAATGCATACATTTCGGTTTGTATGTCAGAGGTTCCTGGAAGAATAGTAAACAATAGCATTAAATTTTCACTGCCTCCAATCTCTCCAAATCTTGGTGTATCCAGTTGAACATCTCATTTAAGAAGCTTAAAAAGAGTAAAGAAAAGAGGAACAGAGAAAAAAGGGCAGGTAGGGAA
>NW_006282385.1:159592-160738 GCF_000327345.1 Myotis davidii
AAAAATATGTTTATATAGATATTAGAGAGAGATGAAGGAAGAATGGGAAAGAGAGAGAGAAAGAGAGAGAGAGAGAGAGAAGAGAGAGAGAGAGAGAGAGAGAGAGAGAGAGAGAGAGCTAATTTATTATTGAACCAGGATAATAGTCAGGGTAGACCCTTGCTAAAAAATCTCCCTTTCCCCAACTCTGCCAAGAAGGTAAAAGCACAAAAACAGGAGAGGGCCTCTCCTGGTGCATTCTTGCCCTGTTTCATCCCTTCCCCTTATAGTGTTTCATTCTACATCTTCTCCAAGACTCCACAGACTTTATCCCATTCTAAAACCACTATCTCTTTCTAAGATCCTGAAAGTTATTTTCTTGGTACCTAGCCCATAAGAGAGACTTAGAAAACACTAGTTCCCTTTGCTTTTATATTGTGAATTAGTACATTAGGTCACTTTCTCCTTAACTAAACAGTTACTTCCAATAAGGAAATTTTCATTTTAAAAACATAGAATTCTGGGAAAGACTTATTCACTGGGCAGAAATCAAATATTGGTCATGAATGACCTCATCTGTTAGCAGACATGTTTTGTCTGGCCTACAAAGTATTTTTACAAAATCGGAAAATATTCTTTAAAAGTGAGTAACCTGACTCAGTTTTTGTTTTGTTTTTTTTTAATTATAGATCTTCTAGAACAAGTATGCCATACTCGTGGCCTGAGGATCCACATGCAGCCCACAATGTATATTTTTGTGGCCCAGACAATATAACGGTATATAAGAAATGTTTTAATAAAAACTTCATAATGTAATTTTTATAATATCCCGTTATACATAATTATTAATAATGAGTTACAATGTTCACTAATGACTGATTACTATAATCGTGTTGCATTCATTTCCCTTACACTCCTTACACATAGGTGCACCATTTTACCCCACTAATACTAGCAGCGAGTATTGTAGCAGCCTATTACCACGTCATTAGTCTTGGACTGACTCTTTTGGTGTGCTCAACAGGAAATATTTTGCTTTCATAGAATAAGAAAAATAGGTTTATTTGCATTATGATTATTAATTTGTGCAGCTATTCAGTGTCTGGTAAGTTAATGTTCAATAAAAAATATTTATTTTTATTAAAATATTCTATTATTTTATGTAAA
>NW_006282385.1:179602-179970 GCF_000327345.1 Myotis davidii
GGGAAAGAAGAGGGAGAGAGAAAGGAAGGTTGTTTACCATCCCTAGGGTCTGTCTCCACTGGGGACACAGCTGCTTCTACATGGGGAAAGCCTGCCCACGTGCTTCACATTGCCCTGCTTTCCAACCCTTCCCTTTCCTCATCCCTTCACCTATCCTGCTGTTCCCATTACATCCATTCCTCTACAGTCCACTAAACAGAAGCTAAATCAGATTAAAGGGAGGTAGAAATCCTAGAGACTCATGACCACAATCTGTTTATGAGATAACAATAGTTCCTTGATTTAGAGAGAGAGAGAGAGGAAGAGAGAGAGAGAGAGAGAGAGGAAGGGAGAGAGAGAGAGAGAGAGAGAGCGAGAGAGAGAGAGAG
>NW_006282385.1:180344-186810 GCF_000327345.1 Myotis davidii
GGTGCTTTTCAAATTGTAGATCATAATCCAAAAGACTAGAAAGAATGACCTATTAAAGTTCTCTCTCCAGTGAATGTACTGAAATTAATTTAGTAGGTCTTTGGCTACATTTTTTCTTCTTTTTATGGAATGGAATAGAAAGTTTCATTTAATTATAGATCTTCTAGAACAAGTATGCCATACTCGTGGCCTGAGGATCCACATGCAGCCCACAATGTATATTTTTGTGGCCCAGACAATATAACGGTATATAAGAAATGTTTTAATAAAAACTTCATAATGTAATTTTTATAATATCCCGTTATACATAATTATTAATAATGAGTTACAATGTTCACTAATGACTGATTACTATAATCGTGTTGCATTCATTTCCCTTACACTCCTTACACATAGGTGCACCATTTTACCCCACTAATACTAGCAGCGAGTATTGTAGCAGCCTATTACCACGTCATTAGTCTTGGACTGACTCTTTTGGTGTGCTCAACAGGAAATATTTTGCTTTCATAGAATAAGAAAAATAGGTTTATTTGCATTATGATTATTAATTTGTGCAGCTATTCAGTGTCTGGTAAGTTAATGTTCAATAAAAAATATTTATTTTTATTAAAATATTCTATTATTTTATGTTAACGATTACTCATTTGTTTCAGCCCTTTTATTCAGCATGTCTCTATCAAAATAAACCTAGGTTTCTATGAAAAATGCAGCTTTTGTGTTTTTGCGGCCCACATAAACTTAAACCTTGTTTATTTGGCCCGTGTTAGCCTTTGAGTTTGACATGCTTGTTCTAGAGGGTCTCCTCTTGCACAAACCCACTGTTTTCTTTAGACTGCCCATGGCTCTTGGTTTGCCAGAGATCACGCCACATATTGTCCTATACTCAGGCTGCTTCATTCATTTGGTTCCCTGCTTGACCCCTCATAGAACTTGGATGCGCAACTTCTGATCAAAAGAAATGAACATACTAGTATATCTAGATTCCACCTGCCCCTCCTCCAGGGAGCTTCCGCTGTGTCCCACCCCACCATATCCTAGGCAAGATGTCCTCATCTCATGGCTCCACGCGCTTCTACCGGTCTTCCTCTTTAATTTTTCTGTCCCCCTCCCCAGAAAACTGCAAGTTATCTTGGGTGCAGGGAGCTAAATGTTCTCTATTAACCCAGCAAGGTCAACATGATAAAGAATGCCTGGCAGGAAGATTAGGTCTTGCCAGCTCAGTATGTGCTTCTCCTGGTATATCCTATGGAGATAGAGTAGCATCCCCTTACCTATGGTTTCTCTTTCTGCAGTTTCAGTTACTTGCAATCAAACCACGGTCCAAAAATATTAAGTGGAAAATTCCAGGAATAAACAATTCATAAGTTTTAAATTGCACGCTCTTCAATCATCCCTTTGCCCCATGTCTGCTGTAAATTCGGCCCGCCCATTAATCACTTAGTAGCCTCTGGCTCAGTTATCAGAGTGACTGTTGTGGCATTGCATGGCTTGTGTTCAAGGCACCCTTATTTTACTTAATAATGCAGCATAACTTTTATTACAATATATTTCTATAATTATTCTATTAGTGGTTTTGTTTTAATCTCTTACAGTGTCTGATTTGTAAATTAAACTTTATCATAGATCTGTATGTATAGGAAAGAATATACATATTCTTTCAGGCATCTCACTGGCAGATACAGGGGAAACTACTATACTTCCAGAAGGTTTTCTAGTTTGTCATTTCTTTATCCAAGTCTATCCACTCCTGGTATTTTCTTTGGAGGATTGCTTTTGAGGCTATAGTTAGGCAGCCAACAGACAGATAGTTCTACATAAACAAACTGTTTCTCCTAAAATTCAGAGACTTGGAAAAGCAATAAAATAATATTTGTATAACTCGGAACTCTGTAATAAGGCTCCACTTAAGAAGCAACCATTTGGAACCGAATACACGTTTTCATGATACGTTTTCTGTCTTAACAAATCCTGCTTTCCCTTCGAGGCACAGTTTAAATGTTTTCTCTTCTTAAAGACTGTTTTCAGTTTTTCCAGGCTAAGATCCTGCAGTACTTTTACAGATTTATATTTTGGTGCTTCATACAGCACTTAATTTGTTTTTCTCCGTTGCATGTGCAACAGACTCCACATCTTAATCTTCTTGGTATTCCCAGTGGCCATCAAAACCAGGCACATAAAAGGTGCTCAATAAATATTCTTGAAATAGATTAAAGTTGCTTCAAATTTGGGATCATACAGTGAACTTAAAATGGCTTCTATGTGAAACAATGGGAATAAAAGGAATTTACTAGAGTGCATAGCATGTGATCAGGACAACTATTAATTCATTAAATGCTCCTGAGTATGCATGCTGTGTCATAAATAATATAAGATGTATTTCTTCCCATGGGTTATATGAATGTGCAAAAAATACTGAAATAAAGCGTAAGTGTGTTATTCATATCTGCACTACTCAGCAGACATTTTAGCATATATTTTGGTGATTTTTGCTTAAAACTTAAGTGTTCATGTCATTTTTTGACCAACAAAGCTATCCTTTCCCCTAGGAAAATTTCACATAATGTGCTGAGATTCTCCTATAGTCAGATGATTATGTAGGCACAGTCACTTTCTGAGGAGCTACTGTTAACAGGCAAACAAAAGGGGGCTTGTGTCAAAAAGACAAAAGTAACCCCTCTTCCTTAGTAGCAGAGCTGGGGCGCAGACTCAGGTGAGTCAGGTTCCAAAGCCAATGTCTTTTTTCTCTATCTTATTGGTGGAAACTACGGCCCTCAGAAGCAGAAGCTTCCCTCAGAGCTGCCACTCAGGGCTGATGAGAAATGACCCTGATAGTCCATCATGGGAGATCAAGAGGGACTCCCAGAACTTCCCATGCTCTTGGCAAGACCCCCTCTTCCACATCTCAAATGCACCAATTTTTTTCAAATTCCCTGATATGTCTTTTTCCCTGTTTATGTCAGTCACTGATAGAAACCCCAGACTGACTCCTAGAAAAGAACTTCTTTTTCAGATACTAATCTTTATAAGGTGCTGTGAATTCGCTTTCCTGACTGCCTCCCCCTGGCCCCAACTCCTCAAATTCTTCAACTCTATTCCTTATAACTCACAACCAGCGATTAGGAGACACCCCTGTGTCCTCAACCTTTTTTCTGAAGGTTTCCTTTCATCTCTACACCCACTGAACCCAGTATCCCTTGAGGACAGTGTTCTCCTATAGCCCCCTGCAGCAGTTTTGTCTTCTTTGGTCCACTGGCCCAGGGTTTGGTGTTAGGAGGTGTCTTTTTTGCCCCTCATTGGCACTTCTAGGCCTTTTCCTTTATGACTCCATGAAAAAAATCCCTTCTTTGAATCTCAATTTACTTATCCCTTCTCTTTCTTATAATCATCTACCTCCCTCAGGTCCTTTTCCTTTATTCCTTGAAGATTTTAGTTCCTGGTTAACGGTCACTATCTCCTAAACGACTTTAGTCGTGATTTTTGGTTATATCAATATGTATATCACTGGTTCTCTCAATTTCCTGACCTCTTCCCCTCCAGAAACCTAGTCCTCACCCTAGTCCTCAGGCACTCACTTCTATGTGGTATCATAATCTTTGTTATTATAGAAAGTGCTTCTCCTTCATGACCTCATTTCCACATTTCCTACGGCCATAAGACAGCCTCTTGCTTACTTCCTCAGGGACTCCAACTCCAGCTATCCCTTATCTACGGTTTTCTTTACCCTTCATCTGTGCTTCGCAACTGAGGGCAATTTCAACACACACCCCCAGCTCCCCAGGAGACATTTGGAAATGTCAGGTTGTCACAACTGGCTGTTAAGAGAATGCTATTGGAGTCAAACAGGTAGAGGCCACGGATGCTGCTAACCATCCTACAATGTGCAGGACAGCCCTCCACAGCAAAGACTTGTCCAGTCCAAACTGTCAATAGTGGCATGTTGAGAAAGTCCACTTAACATGACTAGTATCTATAGCCCATTGATTCTGCCATTGTGTTATCGATTAAATCATGTCATCCCCAAAAAGGTATGTTGAAGCTCTCACTCTTGGTTCTTGGAATGTGAACTTACTTGGAGTTAAGGTCAGTGCTGATATAATGTTAAGCTAAGATGGGGTCATGCTGGAGTAGATGGGACCTCTAATGCAATATGACTGGTGTCCTCATAAAAAGAAGGCCGTGTGAAGAGAGTCACAGGGAGAACTCCAGGTGAAGAATAAAGATTGGAGTGATCTATTCACAAGCCATGGAATGCCAAAGATTACCAGCAAGCCATCAGAAAGAGGCAAGGAAATTGTTCCCTACAGATGTCAGAGAGACTATGGCTCTACCAACACCTTAATTTCAGACTTTTAGCCTCCAGAATGGTGAGGTAATAAGCAACCCATTTTGTGGTACTGTGTGACAACAGTTCCAGGAAGCTAAATCACTGGATTTACTCCATGTCCTCATTTCCTGCTTTGTCTAGTTTAAGTAATGGTGGGTGTTAAAGAATATAATCTCCAATACTGCACAACACCTAGTTATTCCAATCAGGAAGCAAAGAGATTGAAATCTGGGTTGTGTGTTACAGTTTCATCTATCCAAATCAAGTGATATGGTATTGTAAACATATATGAATAGGTGGAGCTGGAAAAAGGGCCAGGACTTATATAATATCTAAGTTCTCCATTGACAGAGCAGACCCCCCTGGAAGAGATTTAACTCTATAAACTGAGCTAAATCTTCTTGGGATATGTTGTGTATTGGTTCACATTTTCCAGGATTTAATTCATTGATCAATGATCAGTAACCCCAAATCCACAGCATTGATATCAAATCTTTGACGAAGGACTCTGAGTGTATAATCTCAGCTATTGTGGTGGGACTGAAACGATGATTCTGTTTTATTTAGTTAAGTAAAGGACTTTGCATGTCTGATGCTGTACAGAAAAATAAGCATATAAATGAGGAAAAGATAAATATATTATTGTTTTGGGCATATATTTATTTATGAAAATATAACAAAATTATGTTATTGCTTTATTTGTGCTTTGTATTAAAGATGCTTAAAAGCAACTACATAGCAGACAAAGGTTTTTTTTTTAATCATTTATGTTTGCAGTCAATTTTCAATAGTTAAGATAATCTGATTTATTAAATTTATGAGTTTAGATTTTAAGTTGTTAAAATGCTTAAGAAAATCATATGCAAATATATAAATTTATTAGCTTTACATATATTAATTTATAGTTGTTTATGTGCTTGAGATGATTTGGTTTATAGGGTTTGTATGTCTGCTTTCTTAGTTGTTTAAGGTTCCTGAGGAAATCAATTATATGAAAGATGGACTATAGATGGAAATATTGATAAGAATGTAACTTACCAGGTCTGTGAAATGTGTTTACACATATAGAAACATTCAAATTAATGAATTTATGCATTCATTTGTTGAATCCATTAAAAATATAAAATAATTAAGTTCATATATAGTATCTAAAGAATTATACATATTTTGTTGGTGAAATGTATAAACTAACCTAAAAATTAACAAGTACAAATTGTGCTTAATTTCAATCTAAAAATTCTTAATTCACTAGCTTTTTGCAATGAATGTATTTAAAAGCTCAAGAAAAGCAAGTTTTTAAATTTAGAACTGTGATAATGCAGGCTACTGTAAGTATTGTTTTCTTCACACAAAAGCCTTTATGAAACTTAAAAAAAAAAAAAGCTCAACTGATGTCAGCCTCAGATGGATCCAAAAATTCTCTGATGAAAGTGACTGAGGCTGAAGAAAAGGAAAAAAGAAATCCGAGTTAGCCAGAATAGAAAAAGCTAGGAATTGACAGTGTGCAGGGGACCATGGAACTTCAGTATTATGGGATCATAAGGAATAGAATAGAGATTCCTAGGAAGTTAGATGCCAAACTCCTTAATTGGAAAACTATGCAAGAGGCAGCTGAACAAATATGCTCCAAAAAATGCCTCTTACTTCAAAAGCACGCGTGCGTAAACACACACACACACACACACACACTGAACTGGTAAAAATGAACCTAACTGGCTTTTCCCCAGAACTCTTTCCGAGAAGAGGCTTGGTGGGCAGTGCCCATTGGAAAACAAGGCTCTGGTTTGTGCTTCCATCAGCACAGCCTGGTGTCAGCTCTGTGGCTCAGGAAACAGAGCTCAGTTGTTTATCCCTCTACTTCCCGCCCTTTCTAACTTAAGTATTCTGAGAGGCTGTGGCAGCATAGCAGACCTCCTCCCTTTCTAGCCAGAGGCTCTCTATCTACATTGAGGTCAACACACAGGCTGAATGGGAGTAGACCTTAAAGCAGATCCTGAGGAAACATGCTTGAATGACATAAAACACAAACAGGTAGACCTCTTCTGCCCTGCCGCTGGCTCTCCCAGATACTTCAGACTCCGCCTCATGATCACTTCTTCTCCAGGGCCTTCTCCCAGAGTCACTAGGATTCAGCAGCAG
>NW_006282385.1:186856-187078 GCF_000327345.1 Myotis davidii
TTAGGGCCTTCTTTTGCATTGCTATTTCCTCTACCTCAAGACTTTCTCTGTCTTGTCCAGAACAGTATCCTATCTAATAAAAGAGAAACATGGTAATTAGCCATAACTTTGTTACCCTTCCCATTGGCTAATCAGGGCGATATGCAAATTAACTGCCAACCAAGATGGCGGCCCGCAGCCAGCCAACTGACGCGAACAGGAGGCTTGCTTGCTCCAGTGAAA
>NW_006282385.1:187875-216026 GCF_000327345.1 Myotis davidii
ATAACCAGGACAAGCTGAGGCTTGTGCTGCTGGCAGTGGCAGCAGCAGAGGTATGATGGGGTGTTGCCTGCCCCTGATCACCAGGTCACCTCCTTCCCCTAAGGGACTGTGAGAGGGGGCAGGCCAGGCTGAGGTACAAACCCAAGCAGTACACAAATTTTTGTGCACCAGGCCTCTAGTCTCTATATATAAAAGCCTAAGCAACTGTTTGACCATTCAACTGGTTGCTATGACATGCACTGACCACCAGGGGACAGATGCTAAATGCACAGGCATGGAAACATGGAACAGACTGATGAATCTCAGAGGGAAAGGGGCAGGGGAAGAGATTAACCAAAGATCTTATAGGCATACTAGAGGCCCGGTGCATGGATTCAGGCACAGGGGGTCCCTAGGCCTGGCCTGCGGGGATTGGGTTGAAATCAGCAGTCTGACATCCCCCAAAGGGTCCTGGATTGTGAGAGGGCACAGGCCAAGCCAAGGGACCCCACCAGTGCACGAATCCATGCACTGGGCCTTTAGTCTTCACATAATAACCACTCAGAAAAAAAACATGAGGACCCCTGAATGGAGAAGAGGAAATTTTGAGTACCTCTTTCAGTGGCCTCTTCAACATTTTCCACATTAGTTCACCTAAAAGGGGCAGAGAGGACCCTCCCAGGCAGCACCAGACTTGTTTTCTGCCTTCTGCACAGATAGGTTTCTCCACCACCCTTCAGGCAGTTTTCTGGAATGTTCGCAAAGCAAAGTCTCATAAAGGCACAAAGGGCTAGAGTATGCTCAGTCTGTTTTTCTCATACTGGGTGTCCCTATGTCCTACTCAACCCCACTGAATCAGAGACCAGAATAAAGTTGTGCCAGATTGGCATAGAAGAGCCTTAGATTGAGGCTCTTTTCTGTTCTTATTTATTAACTTTTCTATTTTCTCTGTGACCTGGAGCAACTCACTGATCTCTTGTACATCTCTGTCCTTGCACGCAAAAATACTTAAAGACAATATTTGGCTCATAACAGGCAGTGAGCAACAAAGATGATGTTTGTAAAAATTTACTCAAGTTCCTCAAGAGGTGTGTGCTCAAACGATGTGAACTGTGGTGTGGCTTCTGATGGTGTTATCATTAGCTATGAAATAAAACAATGTTTCAATTGATGGTTTCAAACTGTATTTCAGATGATTGATGGTGTCTTAGAGGCACATTAAGTTCTGCAAATGTTTAATTCTACTTTTTAATGGAGTTTTCAGTTAGTTTAGATAGACTTTAATTCACAGTTTTAAGTTCACAGAAAAACCTGAAAAGATATGAGGCTTCCCACATACACCTTGCTCACTCTCACTTTGACAGCCTCTCCTGCTATAAAAACTCTTCACCAGAGTGGTACATTTGTTACAATCAAACAATCTACACTGACACATCATTAGAACCCCAAGTCCACACTGTACATTAGGGTTCACTCTTGGTGTTGTACATTCTGTGGGTTACCACAAATGTACAGTCATACTTCAGAAATATTGTAGGTTCAGATCTAGAACATCACAGTAAAGTCACTCATTTTCTTGTTTCCCAGTGCATATAAAAGTTATGTTTACACTATACTATAGTCTATTAAGTATGAAATAGCATTGTTTCTTTAAAAAAAAAACAATGTACATACCTTAATTTACAAAATGCTTTGTTGTTTAAAAATGCTAACCATCTTCAGAACCTTCAGCCAGTTCTAATAAAGTCTTACCTTGATGTTGAACTGCTGACTGAGGGAGGGTGTTGCTTCGATGTTGATGGTTGGTGAATGAGCAGGGTGGTGGGTGCTGAAAGTTTGGGTGGCCATGGAAATTTCTTAAAATAAGACAACAATGAAGTTTGCTGCATGGATGAACTATTCCTTTCATGAGCAATTTCTCTGCACATGAGATGTTGTTTAATAGTATTTTACCCACAGTAGAACTTCTTTCAAAATTTGATTCAGTCCTCTCAAACCCTGTCATTGTTTAATCAACTAAGTTCATGTAGTATTCTAAATGCTTTGTTGTCATTTCACCAATCTTCACAGCATTTTCACCAGAAATAGATTCCATCTCAAGAGACAACTTTCTTTGTTTATACATTAAAAGCCTCCCCTCATCCTTTAAAGTTTTATCATAAGGTTGTAGCAATTCATCACATCTTCAGGCTCCACTTATAATAATAACAATAGTAACAATAATAATGCCCCAAAATAATTACAATAGTAACATTAAAGATCCCTGATCACAGATCACCATAACAATGATAATAATAGTAATGATAATACAATTTGAAATATTCTAGAGAATTATCAAAATGTGACACAGAGACACCAAGTGAGAAAATGCTGTGGGGAAAATGGTGCTGATAGACTTGCTTGATGCAGGGTAGCCACAAGCCTTCATTTGGAAAAAAAAAAAGCAATATCTGCAAAGCACAATAAAATGAAACACAGTTAAACAAAGTATGCCGATATAATTACATGAATGTGCCATTATAATACCATTTAACAATTTTTTTGCCCTAAAAATCCTATGAACTCTGCCAATTTATCCATTCTTTCTCCACAATCCCTGGCAGTCATTTATCCTTTACCTTCTGCATAGCTTGACTTTTCCAGAATGTTGGAATCAGACATTATGTTGCCTTTCCAGATTGTCTTCTTTCACTTAGTAACAAGCACTTAAGTTTCTTCTATATCTTTTTATAGTTTGATAGCTCATTTATTTTTATCACTAAATGCTATTCCATTATTGGGATGGATGGGAATTTGTTTTTCTATTCATCAATGACATCATGGCTGCTTCCAAGTTTTGGCAATTATAAATAAAGCTGCTACAAACATAGCTGTTCAAATATTTGTGTGGACATAAGTTTTCAACTCCTTTAGGTAAATATCAAGGAGTGTGGTTTCTGGATCATTTGGTTAAGAATATGTTTAGTTTCATAAGGACCTACAAACTATAAGATGTCTACCATCTTACATTCCCACCAGAAATTAAAGGGAGTTCTTATTCATATCCTTGCCAACATTTGCTGTTGTTAGTCTTTTAGATTTTGACCAATCTAACAAGTATCTAGTGGTATGCTGTTGTTTATACAGATGCTCATTTGTCACCTGCATCTTCTTTGGTAAAATGTCTGTTTGAGTCTTTGGTCTTTATAAAGTTGGGTTTTCATATTCTTATTGTTGAGTTTAATAGTTTTTTTGTATATATTGGATAATAGTCCTATTTCAGATATGCATTTTGCAAATATTTTCCCACATTCTGTGGATTGTCTTCTCATTCTCTTGACTGTATCTTATGAAAACAGAAATATTTAATTTTAATAAAGACCAGGTTATTAGTTATATATTTAGTGAATCCTTCTTTTGGTATTGTTAAAAAATGTCATCCCTATACTTAAGTCACTTAGATTTTTCTCCTATGTTATCTTCTTGGATTGGATTTTTATAGTTACACACTTTATATTTAGGCTTATGATCAAGTTTGAGTTAATTTTTTGAAGGGTGTAAGGTCTCTGCTTAAATTTACTTTTGGGGGTTTTTTTTTTTGCTTTTTTTTTTTTGCATGTGAATATTCTGTTGTTTAGCATTATTTGACAGTTAAGAAAACTATCTTTGAGGCAGGGGAAAATTGTGGTCAAATAGGCAGACCTGTCATGCACCTCACCCTAGGGCCAGTCTGGACATACCACTAAATTGGAGAACATTCACTTGTAATTACCAACTGAGATCTAGCTGAGGTGGAGATGAATATCAAGGAAAGACAGAAAACACCTGGAGACTGCATCTCCACAACAGCTTACTCAACATGGTCAGAAGTGAGACACCTAATCAGCCAGCCTGAGAGGAGATCCATCCATGAATGTGACAATATCATCCAAGACACAACTACAATAGGAGAACCCAAATAACTCAAGCAAGATACTTTCCTAGAGCACCCAGCTCAGGAGATCTAAGAAATTGCACCACTGAGTCCCACAAAACTCCTACTACATAAGAGCACCCCACAAAGTCTGGGAGGCATAATAATTTGATCTGATACATAGAAACAAATACAAAGAGACAGAAAAAATTGAGAGACAAAGAAACAACCCCAAAGTGAAAGAAAAGGAGGAATCGGCAGAAAAGGAATGAAATGAAATGGAGGCAAGTGGTTTGTCAGATAAATAATTCAGAGTCATGGTAAAATGGGAGCTCAAAAAATTCAGTGAGAACTACAAGCAACTTAATGAGAATTATAAGGAAATTAATGAGAATATTACAGTACTTAATGAGAGCTACTCTGTCATGAAAAGAGAGCTTGAAACAATAAATAAGAATCGTTTGGAAATGAGGAATGACATGGCTGAAATAAAGAACACCCTGGAAGGATTCAAAGGTAGACTAGAAGAACCTGAGGACCAAATCAGTGAATTAGTTGGCAAGGTAGAATAAAACACCCATTCAGAACAGCAAATGGGGGAAAAAACAAACAAACAACGTAACAGGAGTGTTTAAGGGAGCTTTGGGACAACATGAAATGTAACAATATTCACGTCATAGGAGTACCAGAGGAGAAGAATCCAAGCAAGAAATAGAGAACATGATTGGAGAAATAATGACAGAAAATTGCCCTAACCTGATGAAGGAAAAAGTCACTCAAGTTCAGGAAACACAAAGAGTCCCAACCAAGATGAACCCCGAAAGACGCATATTTAGGCACATAATAATTAAAATGGCAAACATTAAAGACAAAGAAAGAATCTTAAAAGCTGCAGGAGAGAGAGAGACAGAAAGTTACTTACAAGGGAGCTCCCATTAGACTCATAGCTAATTTCTTAATAGAAATACTTCAGGCCAGAAGGTGAAATAAAGAGCTATGCAGATCAAAAAAAAAAGGCTAAAACAATTTACTACCATCAAACCAGCACTACAAGAAATGCTAGAGAGACTGCTATAATGGTAAGAAATATATATATAGAGAGAGAACACAGGCATAAAGAGTAAGAATGGCAATAAAAATAAGTATCTGTCAACAATAACCTTAAAAGTAAATGGCCTAAATGCTCCAATCAAAAGGCATAAGAGTTGCTGAAAGCATGACCCATATATATGCTATCTAAAAGAAAATCACCTCAGAACAAAAGACTCACAAAGAACAAAAGTGAAGGGATGGGAAAAAATGTTACAGGCAAATGGAAATGAAAAAAAAAAAGTTGGGATAGCAATTCTCATATCTGACAAAATAGATTTCCAAGTGAAGACTCTAACAAGAGACAATAAAGGTCACTTCATAATACTAACAGGATCGATACAACAAGAGGGTATAACTCTGGTAAACATATATACACCAAATACAGGAGCATCCAAAAAAATTTTTTTAAAAAACTTATAGATGATTTTAAAGGAGATATGGACAGCAATATAATCATAGCAGGGCCATTCACAAAACTGGACAGATCTTTTATACAAAAAAATGAACAAGGAAACAGCAATCTTAACTTTACATTAAATCAGATAGAAATAATGAACATTTAGAAAACACTTTATCCCAAACCTACAGAATATACATTCTTTGGTGTATGTATACACATGGGAGATTTTCAAAGATAGACCACATGTTAGGATATTAGGACACAAAATAAGTCTCTACAAGTTCAAGAAGATTAAAATCATATCAAGCATCTTTTCAGATCACAATGGTATGAAATTAGAAATAAACTACAATAAAAACACTCAGAAACATTCAAACACATGGGGCTAAATAGTATGTTATTAAAGAACAAATGAGCTACCAGAGATCAAGAAAGAAATAACAACCTTCCTGGAAACAAATGAAAATGAACACACAACAAACCAAACCAATGGGCCACAGTAAAAGCAGTCCTGAGAGGGAAGTACATCACACTACAGGCCTGTCTCAAAAAACAAGAAAAACTTCAAATAAACTATATAACTACAACATAAAGAAATAGAAAGAGAACAACAAGAAAAGCCCAGAGTAAGTAGAAAGAAGGAAATAATAAAGATGGGAGTGGAAATAATGACACAAAGAATAAAAGAAGCAATACAAAAGATTAACAAAACCAAGAACTGGTTCTTTGAAAAGAAAAACAGATTGATGAATCTTTAGCAAGACTCATCAAGAAATAAGGAGAGAGAACTTAAATAAACAAAATCAGAAATAAAAGAGGAGAAGTAACAACTAATCCCACAGAAATACAAAGGATCATTAAAAAAAATACTATGAACAACTATATTCCAACAAGCTGGACAATCTGGGTGAAATAGACATATTTCTAGAAAAATACAATCTTTCAAAACTCAATTGGGAAGAATCAAAATTTGAGTAGGCCCAAAACTATTGATGAATTGAAGCAGTATAAAAACACAAACCACAACAACAAAAAACCTCCCAGCAAACAAAAGCTCTAGTCCAGATGGCTTAACATGGCAGTTTTACCAACCTTCAAAGAAGAACTAAAACCTATCCTCCTCAAACTATTCCAAAAAATCCAAGAGGAAGACACACTTCCAAGCTCTTTTTAAGAGTCCAGCATTAGCCTAATTCTAAAACCAGATAAAGAGACTATAAAGAAAGAGATTTACAGGCCAATATCCCCAATGAACATAGCTGCTAAAATCCTCATCAAAATATTAGCAAATCAAATCCAGCAATTTATTAATAAGATCATGACCAAGTGGGATTTATTCTTGGGATGCAGGCTGGTACAATATTTGCAAATTAATAAATGTATTACATCACCTAAACAAATTGGAAGACAAAAATCACATGATCATATCAATTGTCACAAAAAAATATTTTTTTAAAAGAATATATTTTATTGATTTTTTTACAGAGAAGAAGGGAGAGGGACAGAGAGCTAGAAACATCGATGAGAGAGATTGATCAGCTGCCTCCTGCACGCCCTCCAGTGGGGACGTGCCCACAACCAAGGTACATGCCCTTGACCGGAATCGAACCTGGGACCCTTGAGTCCGCAGGCCGAAGCTCTATTCACTGAGCCAAACCAGTTCGGCACAAAAAAATAATTTGACAAAATCCAACACCCTTCTTTGATAAAAACTCTCAGTAAAGAGAGAATAGAGGGTTCATACCTCAACATAATAAAAGCCACATATTTACAAACATATAGCCAACATCACACTGAATGGGCAAAAACCAAAACCATTTCCCTTAAGAACAGGAACAAGATAAATGTTCACTTTCACCACTATTACTCAACATAGTGGAATCTCTAGCCTCAGTGATCAGACAAGAAGAAAAAATAAAAGGCATCCAAATTGGAAAGGAGGAAGTAAAACTCTTATTAATCGCAGATGACATGATATTGCACATAGAAAACCCTAAAGACTCCACCAAAAAACTACTAGCTTAAATAAGTTAATTTGACAATGTAGAAGGATGCAAAATTAACACCCAGAAATTGATGGCATTTTTATATACCAATAATGAACTTTCATAAAGAGAAACTAAAAAAAATAATCTCATATATTATTGCAACAAAAAAAATTAAGATACTTAGAAATAAACTTAACAAAGGAAGTAAAAGATTTGTACTCAAAAAAACTACAGGATGTTGAAAAAAAAGAGAGGAAGATATAAAGAAGTAGAAGAAAACAATGTGTTCATGGATTGGTAGCATCAACACCATTAAAATGTTCATACTATCTAAAGCAATCTGCAAATTCAATGCAATCTGTATTAAATTACCAAAGACATATTTCACAGATCAAGAACAAACAATCTAAACATTTATATGGAACCAAAAAATACCCCAAATACCTGCATTTTTTGAGAAAGAAGAACAACGTTGGAGGACTCACAATACCAGATATCAAGTTATACTATAACTAGAGGTCTGGTGCATGAAATTTGTGCACTGGGGGAAGGGGAGGTCCTTCAGCCCAGCCTGCACCATCTCCAACCTGGAACATCCCTCTCACAATCCAAGACTACTGGTTCCCAACCGCTCACCTGCCTGCCAGCCTGATTGCCCCTAACTGCTTCTGCCTGCCTGCCTGATCACCCCCTAACCACTCCCCTGCCAGCTTGATTGATGCCTAACTGCTCCCCTGCTAGCCTGATCCCCCCAACTGTCCTCCCCTGCTGGCCTGGTCACCCCTAACGGCCCCCCCCTGCTGACCTGATCGCCCACAACTGCCTTCCCCTGTCGGCCATCTTGTGGCTGTGGGCACCACCATATTTGAGGGTGTGACAGTCAATTAACATATTCCCTCCTTATTGGCTATAGGCACCACCATCTTTGTGATGGTGTGAGGGTCAATTAGCATATTCCCTCTTTATTAGATAGTAAGCCTGGTACTGGCACAAGAACAGACATATAGAGCAATAGAACAGAACAGAGAACTCAGAAATTGACCCAAACCATTATGCTTAATTAATATTTGACAAAGGAGTCAGAGCATACAATGAATTAAGACAGTCTCCAGTGTTGGCAAAACTGGACAAGGTACATGCAAACAAAATGAAACTAGACCAGTGACCTCCACCATACACAAGAATAAACTCAAAATGCATAAAAGACCAAAATGTAACTCTTGAAACCATAAAAATCTTAGAACCATAGGCAGCAAAATCTCAGGCATCTCTCATAGCAATATGTTTACTGATATATCTTTTAGGGCAAAGGAAGCTAAGGAGAAAATAAACAAATGGGACTACATCAAAATAAAATGCTTCTGCACAGCAAAAGAAACCATCAATAAAGTGCAAAGAAAACCCACTGAGTAGGAGAACATATTTGCCAATGATACATCTGATGCAGGGTTAATTTCCAAAATATGTAAGGAACTCATACAACTTAACAAAAGGAAGACAGACCATTCAACTAAAAAATGGGCAAAGAAACTTTATGCTATTTTTTGGACCAGTTTGCTACTGTATTAGCAAAAACAGCTTTGTGTTTGCCACTGTGTTAGCAAGAACTGCTTTCTCTTATGGCTCCTTAGTAGCAATGACTACTTGGTCTGTAATAAAGACTCTCTTATATTCCCACGACTTCTCATGTCTTCTCCATCTTCTAAGACCCAGTGTCTAAAGGGGTCTAGTCGCTGGCAGAGGGACTTGGACACAACAGTTGATGTAGTTGGCAGGATAAAGGATCTGTACTCCCAACAGTTGTTATAGTGGAGCAGGATTCAAGGAGTAAATACTCCCTAACAATTGGTGCAACAAGCAGGGTTCATGAGTATGTGCAGACACAGGAGAGAGTGTTCCTGGCATTGGTATATAGGAAAGTGATTGGCTTTTGTATATTAATCTTGAATTCTATAACCTTGCTAGTATCAGGAGTTTTTTGTCAATTCTATTGGATTTTCTACAGAGATAATTATGTCATCTCTGAACAAAGACAGTTTTATTTCTTCCTTCTCAATGTGTATGCCTTTTATTTCTTGTCTTATTGCATTAGCTAGGACTTCCAGTGCATTTTTGAAAATGAGAAGGGAGAGGGAATATTCATTCTTACTTTGTTCCTGACCTTAGCAGGAAAACTCCCAGTTTCTCACTATTCAGAATCATCTTAGCTGAATTCTATTTTTGAAAATAAATGTTAGGGTGTTCTTGTAAGTTTAAATAGAAAATTATGCTCATTTTTTGCATGCCTAATTTTAAATAAGTGTAGACAGTTAAGGCACTAAATTTTTCTGCCAGGTTAACATCTGGGTAGTCTTGGAATGAAATGTGCTCCTGCATCACTAAAATTTTTATAAATTTGTTATTGATTAGGAACATTTTAGGTATGGAGTAGTATTTACTTCCTTAGATGACAATGCTCTTCTTCCTCAACATGCCACTGCCCCAAGAAGGTGCCAGCAGATTAATGAGCTGTAGCTGACTCAGTGAAATTCTAATCAAACTATAAGAAACTCTGACATGGAATTCAGACCCAATTTACTAGTAGCCGGTTTAAATGTTGAGAAGGGATCATTTACAAAGTGTAGTACTTTGCTTCCCAGTACTGAATTCAATTGCAAATATAAACCAGGTTAAAATAACTCCATAACATTTCCATAGAGTTATATTAGTGTCTTGGGTACTAGGGGGCATTCTAAAACTGTATTTTATCATATGTTCAGACTTTTTACAAAACTTAATTATAGATATAAAGGCAGAGAAATGAGCTGGTTTGTAAAATGCTCCCCAATGCCAGCAGAATGGATTCCATAATACGCCCAGACCTTCCACATAGGAGGGTCTCCAGAGGTTTGTCTGCTCACTCTTCTTCAGCTTCAATTTCTCCTCTGACCCTATAGAATGCCAAGAAACAAAGTAATGAGGTTTTTTTCTTTACATTTTTATTTATTTGAGAGGGAGAGAACAAGAGAGAGAGAGAGAGAGAGAGAGAGAGAGAAACAAGTTGTTGTTCTATTTATGCATTCATTATACTGGAGATCCAACCCGCAACCTTGGCATATCAGGACGATGCTCTAACTAACTGAGCAACCCAGCGGGGTCTTGTTTATTTTTTTCAGTTCATAAAATTTATTTGCATTCACTTAAACTAATTTATTAAGAAAGGCTTTATAAGGAATAAAAGTAATATAATAAACATACAATGCACCCCCACAAAGTTTAAGAAATAGGTTATTGTCAACTACCAACATTGTTTAAACTCTTAGGAAGTCAATCTTAGTATTAATTTCTTTTTCTAACTTGTTAGATGTTTGTTTTTTTCTTGATACCTTTTGGAAATAATAAAATCCTAATCAGGAACCAGGTGTCTATTTATTGTGCAAAAAATATTATATTGACTGCCAAACCAGAATACCTATAATATGTGTCAATATGACTTTGAATAATCTATTCATCCATTCAGTAAACATATATTAAGTGTCTTTGTTTGACAGGTTCTTGTGTTTTACTCAGCATTCTATGCTGGTGTTCTTAATTTGAAGTCAGATGATTCCTATAATTTATTTCTTGCACCACATGTTCAGTCTTAGGTTCTTTCAATCCCTCCACTGGGGTAAGCTTGTGCACCTCTGTTTCTCTCTGAGGTAAATGGATCCTTCTTGTTTTTGCCTGAACTTATATACCTGTTATACTTACCATAACCATCTGCCTTGGATTTTCAAAGGCAGTTCTGTATTCAAATTTTGGGCACGTAAAATATGTCAATTATAGTTATGTGTAAATGGCATCTTTGTTGAAAACATATACTGTATATTTGTCTCATGAGAGAAAGCACTCTATAATTATTTGTTAGTAAGTTAATAAATGCTTTAATTTGAGGCAGATTTATCAAAGGAACAAATATATCACACTTTCAGCTAGATTGGAGCACTTTGAAAGGGAAAGTAGGATCCACCTCAAGCTTGCACTTCTGTCCATGGTGGCTCAAAAGTCTCTGTTACAACCTTTGATGTTGCTGTGATTGTGCTAGATGCACACTTTCTCACTAGGATGAACTGTCCCTCCTCTTCTACTCCATCTATGTAAATCTTTCCCATCCCTCAAAGGCAATTCCCTGGGGAAGTTCCCCAGACATAGTCTTTATGTTCCCTTGACTGGTAGTTGGACATGTAAAGACCTACAGATAAAAGAGAAAAATTCAGATTGTTTCCTCTTGGCTTTGGGTTCCTAATGTTTTCTAACATCTACTAGTACAAAGGCACATAAGGAGATGAGGGTGAGGGGACTCCTTTCCTCTGTATATATTTTTTCAATATATTATATTCTTTTTAAAAATATATTTCATTGATTTTTTACAGAAAGGAAGGGAGAGGGATAGAGAGTTAAAAACATCGATGAGAGAGAAACATTGATCAGCTGCCTCCTGCACACCTCCTACTGGGGATGTGCCCGCAACCAAGGGACATGCCCTTGACCGGAATCTAACCTGGGACCTTTCAGTCTGTAGGCCAATGCTCTATCCACTGAGCCAAACTGGCCAGAGCGATATATTATATTCTAAATATATCAAACCAAACTATTTACATAAGCAAGTCAAGTGTTACATAATAGACTCTTACCCCCAAAGTGATTTCAGGTTTTCCAAAGTTATAAAAGGGGGAAAAATACAAAACAACTTCTGTATATTTTTGTTTTTTAAAAAATATCAGTAATTTCTAACCTTGATCTCCTAACTTATATTTTGACGCACATATGGAAATTAACCATGTACTGTTTCATGAGGTAACCTATGTCATGTCATTTAGTGTCTGTGGAGTTGTTTAATCATTCACTGATTTAGAAAATTGCTAAAGGTTCCAAGAATAAAGTAGGTTCCCCAGGAATCCTGGAAAAAGAAAGGAATTACTTTGTGAGTGATTGAAGTTTTGGGGTACCAGAATTGAGATTCCCAAGTGAAAAGGAAAGGAATGGGAACAAAGTTTATGTCTCTAGAGTGAGAGCTGTAGTCTCAGATGCCTACAGGGGTCAAGGGAGGTAAGTTAAAATAAATGATTTAACAAGAATAGGGTAGAATCTATGTCAACTTGAACTCAAGCATTAAGTATTAGAAAACAGAATGGGTAGGAAGGCAGGGCATTGCCCCTGTAGCACTGGGAAATTAGTTTGTGGCTGGCAAAAATTAATATTTTTAAGTATAAATTTTGTTGGTATTACTCAAGTGTCCCAAAATGTTCTTTGACTGAGCCCAGTCAAATTGTTTCCAAGTTTCTAGTGGACTATGCAGCCACAATTGGAATGGAGATTCTCGAGTGAAGAGTAAAAAAATTGGAACAAAGATGGTGCCACTTGACTTTATAAAAAGGCTCTTGTCTCTACCTAGGGTGCTTGGTAAAACTCCCCATGCTCTGTCTATATAGGTATCTCTAGGCCCTAACCATTCTCTTACTCTGGGCCTTGGAGCCAGCGTTCTCATGTGACTCACCCCTGAACCCCTTTGAATAAATTATTTGGACTACTTGGTTCTCAACTTCACTTTACCCCAAGATTTTGCCTTCAGTTTTCCCTTTGCCCTACAATCTATTCTTTCATGAAGCTTCACATTATCAAACTCTGCCAGAACCCCAGCCAATAGCAAAGCCCTTAGGTCTTTACTTGCTAAGAAAAAGAATTTAGACATGGATAATTTTGCAAGAAAAATGAGAGAAAAGTTTAGCAGAGCAAGAGTTCCCATATAAGTGTGAGAGTTGACAGAGAGCCTTCCCCAATTTGGCAATGATGGCAGTCAGAAGGACTGGTTTTTGCAACACAGGCCCTCCAGGTCCCAGACAAGTTTCTGCATCCACATTGCAAATATTTTGATTGTGCTTGAACCTCTCATTGAATGAGTCCATAAGGAGGGAAGAGGAGCTGCATATCTCCAGGACAAGAAAGCTCAAATACTTTCTACGGTGCAAATAAACCACTTTAGACCCTCCTGGAGAATAGGAAGGGAATAGGGGAGGAGCAACCATTGAAGTTGCTAGTGGAAGGAAACCACTCTCAAAGATCACTAAGAAAGTATTTGCGCTCCCTGTGGCCCTTACCCTCATGCTCTGCCCCCAAGAAGGAAAGCTACAGATGTTTCCTCAACAAAACACTCTGAACATAACAGAATAATGCAGCTATTCTGGACTTGCTGCCACAATACCCCATTTTACCATCAGGCTTAATCGTCACTATGTCATATCCTAAAGGTCAGTTACCCCTCTTAACCTGATGATTTGAAAATATTTATATCACACTGTTTGTTGAGGTATATAAAAGAGGCAATTTATGTAAAAGAAACATTTTAAATATTTATTAGTATTTTAGCTCTGATGGTGTTCATTCTAAGTATTTGTGAAATGATTCAGGCTAGAAAGAAAATATGACTTTTTAGTCCAAAAAAGTGCGTATTAATAGAGACCTCCAGCAGTACAGAAATGAGCAGCATTTTGGAGTCACACCTCAGTGCAAAGAGAAGATCTGCCACGTACTAACTACATTATTATAGATTAACTCTTTTCAAGCCCACCTGTCTTCTTTTGTGAGTAATTCTTTGCATTGTTTTCAGGATTAAATGAGAAAGCATAGCAGAGCATAATGTTGGTTTTTTCTTGCCTCCCTTCTATTTCTTTTCAGTCTCCCAAGCTCATTAAAACCTGAGAAAGGAAGTTTACCTTAGTGGATGCAAGCAAATACCTTAGAGTCCATTGGAGAATAAGTGATTCTTTCATGCCAGACAATGCTAGATAGACTCTTTATGTAGCCTTATGCACCTGTAGTCTGGTATCATTCGTACTCTCAGAAACCCATAATAGCTCTAGGTTATGAAAGTTTCGGGTGATGCAAGAGGGCACACGGTTGTCATTGTGAGCAGAATGAAGGACTGTACCGGAAAATAATGTGTCCGTGGATGTCACTCTGATATCATAGATTTGTTTTTCCCTGAGCTGACACTGACAAAGATGTACCTCCTGAACTAATGGTCCATAAGTTGAGGAATTTATTATCAAATCAACTGGTTGTCTGATTTATGTTTACTTATGATTATAGTGCCTTATTTTTGAGTCTGTGGTATGATTAGTTAAGCTTTTGTCAATGGTATAGTAAGCTGAGAGACTCAAAAAAATGACACATTTATTGAACAAATAAAAATCTGTATGGAAAATTTTTACACACAGTGTAGTGGAAGAATGACTGGGAAGGCAGAACCTAGCATGTTTTTAATGGACGCTGTTATTTTGAATAAGACAAGTCCCTTCGTATCAGGTCTATTTTGTCATGCAAAAGTCATCCCAGCAGGGCAGGTTGTTGTTACATCCACCCTATATTTTGAGAAACCACTGGAGGGTAAACAAGTTGGTAAGAAACAATGAATGCAACTGTCTGGCTCTGTGGGAGCAGAAAACTTAGCCTCCCACTTCTCCTTTACGAAGGTCTTGGCATCAGGGCTGACACTAGAAAATGAATGAATACAAACTGCTTGAGGGGTAGCAATGGAAGCAACGCCCAGTGCTCTTCAGACTCAGAGAAGCTTTGTCTCAAGATTTCCCAGATAAGCATCAGTGTCAGGAGGAAAACAGGACCAATCCCAAGTATCTCTGTACATGGGGCAGCATCAGTGAGGGGAGAATTTGGCTTTCCCTCACTTGTTGGGAAATGGCTTTCATTTTGGGCCACAAAGTGTTGTCCTGAAGAGTGTGTTTATAGAGGCAGTTTGGCGTACTCCAGCTGAAACCAAGAGTCCTTAATGATTGATTAAATTTCGTTTTAAATCCTAGCTTTAGAAATCCTCTCTTTCTTTCTCTCCACCCCACACCCTCAGAGACTTAGCCTTTCTTTCAGGTAATAAGCAACCCCCAAGGCTGCAGAAGACAGTATGACTAACGATCAAGGGGCTAAAGAGAACATCTTCATAAGCTATGTTTCAGCTCCTGAGCCCTGAGGTAGAACCAGACCACGCTACCTTTTGATGAAATCAAACTGAGGGATGGAGGAACAGACTTCAGAGCTGCCCTCAAGACCTGAAGAATTGCTTCATTAGCCTTATGTCACCTCCAACCAATCAGCTTCCAGCACAATTCTTAATCCATGGTGTCATATGATTTTGCCCTCTACAGATTGATTTATGCATAATCATATTGCATAATCAATCTGTAACCTATTGTTGGGGGAAAGTCCCAAAAGTCTAATGGTAAATTCAGGATTGATTCCAAAGAACTGACACATAGCCTTATTCAAATTCATAAGAATTTTAATAGGAGAAATTTACATATACTGGCAAAGCAGCTGCTTGCTCTCAGGGGTGGCTGCCCGGGAAAAGATATCCCTTCCCCCATCCTCACACCCCACCTCCAGGACGGGGTCTCTTTTTTATAGGGGGTTAGTAGTAAAAGCATATGGTGGGTAGTCACGTAGACCACCGGAAAGAACAATGGATTTCTAAATTATCACACACTGGTGGGCATCACGAAGGTACAGTCAATTTGCATATTTCTCTTTTATTAGTGTAGATTGATTCAGGCTATTATTGAGTAATTAGAAATGTTGTTTGATTTTATTAATAGTAATATGGTAGGAAAATTGCAAAAATCTACCAAGAAAAATGCATACTGTAAAAGGTACAACAACAACAACAACAAAGGGGAAACCAAATTAGGAAAATTAATGTTTTCAATTAAGCAGTTAAGGTAGTTTCAAGTATTCTTTAGTATTTCATGAGAAGTTTTGGTTCCTAGCAGTTTAATAGCAACTCTCTTGAGGAGGCTCTTGATAAAGTTACTCAAGTTGTAGGACAGGAATAATGAAGCACAAAGGGTGGCAATTTGCAAATTAAATGTGATGTTTGTATTGAGAAAGAAAAGGGAAGTTTGCATTTCCCAATGGGAATCTTTAATGACACAAGAACCAATACTCTAGAAAGTAATTTTGAAAATTAATCCAATCCTGGCCAGTGTGCTCAGTGGTTAGAGTGGCAGCCAATGCACCAAAGGGTTGAGGGTTTGATTTCTGTTTAAGTGTACATACCTGGGTTGCAGGTTTAATCCCAAGCCCCAATTGGGGTGCATTCAGGAGACAACCAATCAATCTCTCTCTCTCTCTCTCTCTCTCTCTCTCTCTCTCTCCACACACACACACACACACACACACCAGGTGAGTATGATGACTGTTCAGAGCAATATACATATATATTTTATCAAGTTTGTTAATTAGATATATGTCTGTGATTGTTACACATTTCATTATACTTGTTTCAAGTTTTTTACTCTTGAAAGAATAATTAGGATTAAAATAAGAGTTTTCTTAGAGAAAGAGAAGTAAGAGTGGAGGGGGAAGTCCTTCCATGCACAGATGAGAAGCAGTAACTGAAAAGTTCTGATTGGCCAGGCATAAAGAAAGAGGAGATAGAAATTGCTGTGTCAGGCATGATAATATTTTCTGAAGGAAAAAAAATAAAAAGAATAAAAGTGGGCAAAGCCGGGAGGTAAATTCTCAGAACAATCTTTCCTAAAGGGCTAATCAATCAAATCTTAGCATATGATTAAGAGGATACACACAGGGAGAAAACAAACAAATAAAACACTATGAGTTTTAATAATAAAGGTAAAATAATATCTCATCTTATACGTGCTTTTCCCTTTTTATCATCTCTATAATAATATTTTGTTTTACTTAATTATATATGCATTATGAAACATTTTTTAATCAATAAGTATCAGTAAATACAAGTTTTATTCTGCTTACCCAAGACAGAATGTCTACTTTTAAATGTTACACCTTTGTTTTGATCAGTCACCCATATCCACCTGGTATTATAGTAGGCAGTTAGACAGGCATGCACAGAATAGGGACAGTAGGTCAGGTACAGGTCATCAGGGCAGAAAGTCCCGGGTGCCTAGCAGCAGACAATTGTAGGATGGAACCCTGTCCTCAAGGTGACCTCCTTTCCTAGCATATTGCTCATCATGTGGTTTAAACCCCCTGATCTTTCATATTGATGGTCATGTTGGTTGGATACTCCCCTGACCTTTCCTTCTATGGCATGTTGCTAGTCATGTGGTAGACCACTTTAGAGAAGGGAAAGGGGAATAGAAAATAGCCTAATATAACTCCACACAAGCCCTGTATGACTCACTCCTTCAAGCATTAAGCCCTCAGAACAATGATATTCTGAGCCACATCAAAGTATCGTAGGAATGAAGCCTTGGGTCTGCTGACATTAGAGGCAGAGTTTTGGTCAAACTAGAGATAAGCCTCAGTTGTGCTTTGGTTCCAGGCCAGGCAGGGTGATGCCATGGCTGAGATCAGGACCAGCTTGGATGATTAATGACCCCCTGCACCAGCACCGACCAATCAGTAGAGACCATCATCCTGAAAGGAAACAACTGGAAAGCTGATAAATATTCCTTTGAGATCTTTCCCTGAGACCTCCCCTAAAATTTCTGCCTTTAGAGAGGTAATAAAACCCCTTAAGACAAAGGATTCCATTCTCTCTCTCTCACTCTCTCTCCTCAAAACCAGCACCTACTTCCTTTAGGCATGTCTCTTTGCTTTCTTTCTCCTAAGCTACAAGGGCCCTTCTTTTGACCCTGTAACTTGTTTCCTGAGCCCATGCAACCCAGATGGCTCACCTTCTCCATGGCTCACTTCTGAATTCTTCCTTGGCCAGAACTTAAGAACCAAGGTTGTTGAACTGAGGTCCCATCTCCAGTAACATTCTGGTGTCATTTCACTGCTAATAATATGTTAATGAAAAATTATTACAAAAGAACACAATAGGGATTGAATATAAATAACTTTTTCTCTTTCATAATACCTCAATGTAGATTTAAAAGAGTCATCTCATGGTAAAGGAAAATCCTATATAATAAAGAGATGATATGCAAATTGACCCTCACTCCATCACACTGTCACAAGATGGCTGCACCCACAGTGGAGGCAGGGTTCCTGTAACACAAGATAGCTGGGCCCACAGTGGAGGCAGGGTTCCTGTAACACAAGATAGCTGGGCCCACAGTGGAGGCAGGGTTCCTGTAACACAAGATGGCTGTGCCCACAGTGGAGGCAGGGTTCCTGTAATGAGCCATAACAAACAATCAGCAGGGACCTGAGGCTGCGTGGCACCAGACTGGGATGGGGGACCTAGTCTGTGCCCCCCACCATGGACCAGGGACCTGAGGCCATGCCCCTGCCTCTGAGCTGGACCTGAGGCTGCACCCCCTACCCGTCAGGGCTTGAAGGGGGTGGGGCTGGCCAGGGCTGGGTCTCCTGCAATTTTGAGGTGCATGTGGGTGGGTGGAAACTTGACTCTGGGTCCTGCGGCATGCCTCAGACTCTGAGAGGAGGAAGATTTTCATATACATTTTACTAATTTTCTTTCATCTCTGACACTTCTATTATAGAGAAGGCAAATAGCAATATTAAAATATTTTCTCTAATTAATTCCCTTTTAATGTGCATGAATTTTGTGCACTGGGCTACTAGTGAATACATATTTTCAAGAGTTTGGTAAAAGGCTGTTGGAAATTCTATACAGGATTAGGCAAAAGTTCAGTCTGGGTCTTCAGAAGGAAACTGTAACCAAATTCAGTGAGTATCTTTTATGGTAACTACTCTGTTATTTAGAATTCCACCCACTACTGCTCACTTTCTTATTTTGTAATAACCCAGTGTGCATGACCCATAAAGACAATAATTCTTTCCTACATGATCAATGATATCTTTATATCAAAGCACTTTTATGAATTTCATTACATTAATTATTATGTTACATATTGGGAAACTGAAGTTCAAAGATGTGGCTGGACTGATCCTAAGTCTCAGAGCTAGATTGTGATAAAGTTATGACTCAAATCCCATTCTCCATTTCCCAGTTCAGTACCCTTCCTGGTGTATCCGGCCGGAAAGTGTCAGATACATGAAAAAATTAAATTACATTTTCTTTCACTTTAGTATGGGGAAAGACATCAAGACTCATTGGCTGAACTGATAGAAAAGAGTGATTTTAATCCAAGGCAAACAGAGAAGTCTTTCATTTTAGGCCTCTTTCTATTGCTTTATTCTCACTCATTTATTTACATTCTTTTCAAAAATTAAGAAAAATAAAAAAGAAACTATTATATCAGGAAGTGTGTAAAAGAAACTATTTATAAAATATGTTCCAAAAATTATCAAATAACATTAGACTATACATCTGTCATTTCATCCATTTAATGTTCTAAACTTGAGTCATTTGAAAACAAGTAATTAAGAGCCTCTTGTTGATTTCATCTGTATATAGTTTAAATGTCACAATTTATTCCCTCCAATATGTACATTAACCATTCTTTGAACCCCCAGCACTTAGAATAAAGCCTGGCACACATTTGTTCTTAATAAATATTTGTTGAATAAGTGAATGTAATGACAATGTAGTGGTGATTAGAGGCCAAGAAGGAGTAATGAAAGAAAAGAGAAAAGAACCAAATGTGGCAAAGATATGGCTTTCCTTCTTTTATCTGCCTGGATGGTGACAACACAATATTACCCAACTTTGGCAATAGTGAAAATTGATTGGGACATTCCTTGTTATTTCAGAAATGGAATATTTCCTTTTTAAGGAAATCAGAGAACAAAGTTTACTACATTAAGTTGCCCTGTGTATCCAAGGGATCTTTACCAAAAGGGAGTGGGTGGATGCATGCAGATGATAAGGGGAATATAATTGATGATATAGTAATGAGTTTACACAGTGACAGATGATTACTAGAATTAGTGGGGTAATCACATTGTAAAGTTTAAAAATGTTGAATGAATAATGTAAACCTAGAACTAATGTAACCAATATAAGATTATATACCAACTATATTTAAGTAGAAAAATAAATTAAAAAACCAAATGTTATTTATAATTAAACCCATAAAGACATTTCTATTGTGTATCAAATGAAAAAATAGCAAGAGAAAGTCTTACTTCCTACAAAGCATTGTCCTTGAGTTATCCTTGTGCAGTGTTTTTCAAGCATTGATGTGCATATGAATCGCCTGGAGAGCTTATTAAAACATAAGGCCTATAGATTATAATTCAATGAGCCTGAGGTGAGGCTTGAGACTGAGTTGCTAACAGCTCACAAATTATGCCAACACTGCTGATCATAGTTAATACTTTGTAGTGTGTGCTTTGTTTACTTTTGGAGGATTCTATATTTTTTTCCTTTATCTTCACTCAAAGCCTTACCATTTCACTATTAATACTTGATGTCAAATATACAGTTCTTCAATGTCCCCTCAGTGGATCTTTGGATAAAACCTTTACTCTTCCTGTATCACAATTTATATTTATATCAAAATGTCAAGCTGTTGATGTCACATATTCTGATTAGTCAACCTTATAATTATAACTGGAGGTCCAGCACACAAACTAGGCATAGCCTGCAATCAGGGCCTTCTTCCACCTGTTTACCAGTCTCCAGTACCGCCCCACTGCCACCACATAGCTGGGTTCCCCATTTTCCAGGTGATCGATTGGAGCCTGTGGGTGCGGGGAGGGACCAAGAGGTCTGCCTTCTGCCCCGCTCACCAGTCCCCAATACTACCTTGTGGCCACCACCCAGCCTGGTTCCCCGTGGTTCCCCGTTCGCCATCAGGTGATGGGAGCCTGTGGGTCGGGAGGAGGGACTGAGAGGTGGTCAATGCACCTCATAGCAACTGGTCAATCAGTTGTTACGCTGTTACGGTCACTGGCCTTTTATTATATAGGATACTAGAGGCCTGATGCACAACATTTGTCCAAGAGTAGGCCTTCCTTCCCCTGGCTGCGGGCACCGGTTTCCCTCTGGCACCTGGGACCTGGGCTTCCCTCACAGCCCCGAATTTGTCCAGAAGGTTGTCTGGAAGGACATCCAGTCTAATTAGCATATTATGCTTTTGTTATTATAGATTTTTCATCATTGAGAAATCCAAATTAACCATTTTAGGAAATCATTGACATCACACCTGAGTATGACTGATCACCCTATAAAGCGTAAGTTTGCTAAAATACTGTCTAAACATGGGGAAAGTAGATGTCTGAGAGATTCAAAGACAAAAAATGAATTCCAGAATGAATTTCTCCTGATATTTAGCACCCCCAAAGCCAGCAGAAGAGTTCCCTTGAGCTACTCCTCTCTGAAAACTAAGGCTAAGTGACTAACTATTAATCATGGTCTCTTTAGATTGTGAAGTATCTCAAAAATAATTATATGGTGAACTTGAATAAAATAATGTAATGAAGCTGGGAAAAAATTATTTAAAAATTATTATAATTCATTCAGTTTCTTCTCTACCAGTAGTTCTCAAACTTGAGAATCACTGAAAGTCACCTGGAGGACTTTTTTTAAAAAAATTCTTTATTGTTTAAAGTATTACATATGTTTCCTTTCTCCCACCCCTTGACATCTCCCCACCTTCCCCTAACCCCCAGCACATGCCCTCACCTCCCTCCCACCCACCGTCTGTGTCCACTGGTTATGCTCATATGCATGCATACAAGTCCTTCAGTTGATCTCTTACCCACCCCCCACTTCCAAGCATTTTGATAACCTTTGTTTACAGGACATAGAAAGTAGGAAAAAATGTTGATCTATCAATTGAGCATTAACTATATACAGAGCACTGATCTCACCACTGAGTGAGGTGACTACTTAAGAAGGGAGCAGAGCTATTTCGGTTGACGGAGAGCAAGAACAATAGGAGCTACTAATTCCAGTGTGCATTCCCACCAGCAGTGAAGGAGGGATCCTTTTTCTGCACATCCTCACCAGCATTTGTCCTTTGCTGATTTGTTGATGATAGCCATTTTGACAGGTGTGAGATGGTACCTTGTTGTTTTGATTTGCATCTCTCGGATGATTAGTGACTTTGAGCATGTTTTCATATGTCACCTGGAGGACTTTTTAAACTATAAATTCTGGCCCCACCCCAAGTTTCTGCTTCATTACATCCAGATGAGGCTTGATAATTTGCATTTATATCAAGTTTTGAGGTGATGTTCTAGGCCATGGTTTCTAAAACTTGAGAGACCAATCGGGAGCCGAAAACCAGGATTACAGGCTTTATTAGGGGAAAGAGACCTGCCAGGCTGTCTCGCAATGAAGGACAGCAAGCTGTGCAGAGGTGAACGCATCTTTTGAGGGGAGAAATGGGAAGGAATGGGGGCTTAGTGTACGCGGCACACGCTGATTGGTGGCTTAATGTATGGTCCATATAGGAACAAGGGCTTAGGGTATTTGGCAGGTATTGATTGGTGGTTCAATGTAATCTCCATATAAGGTACATGGTTAGTCACTCAGGTATTTCCAGGCTGCAGGTTAAGTCATACTCCACCCACCAGTTGGAGGAAAGGAAGATCTATATCAAAACTCAGCACTGTTGACATTTTGGGATGGATAGTGCCCTGTTGTAAAGGCTGTGCTATATATTGCATTGTAGGATATTTAGCAATATACCTGGCCTTTTCACATTAAATGTCAATAGCACCCCCTACTTCCTACAGTTGTGTAGAGGAACTCACTTTAGAGATGCAAATGGTTCCAACAGCAAAGGTATCTGGAGGATGTTGAATTCTCTGTGACTGTTAAACTCTGTATGACTGTTTAACATTACCAAGATCTACACAAAAGAATACAAATGTATATTTGAAACACAATCCACTCTTTTTTTTTTCTTAATGTTTAGTGAAAGGAATCAAACCTGGAACCCAGGTATGTGCCCTGACAAGAATCAAACCTGTGACTGGGAAGAAGCTCCAACCAAGTGAGCCACCAGCCAGGGCAGGAACACAATCTGTTTTTATGCCTATTTATAAAGAGTGTTGTTGAGAAAGCACATGTGATTAGTGTAAGATCACATCCTCTCTCTCTCTCTCTCTTTCTCTCTCCTGTATTTCCTCATACTTAGTTTTTTTTTAAATCTTCCTTTGGTTTCTACATTAAATTTTTATCTTTGTATCCAAGATGTGTCTTCATTATGATTATGTATTTCCTTCATTTAATTCATTAAGTTACTTTCCTGGAGAAAATGTTACAAAAGACGCATGGAAAACCCGATGAACAATAATGCTATTGATATCAATAAAGGGTAAGTTTTTCCTGTTAAAATTTAGCTCTCACACTGACCCAGAATTTTTATTAAGAGAAATTTCTCAAAGCATATTTTTGTTCATTTACTGAAAGAAGTCCATTGGCATTGAATTCAGGTTTCCGTTAAAACAGGAAAAAGAAATTTTAATTTAGAAACTGTGGTTCAAAGATAAAAAATGAATTCCAGAAGTCTCAAATAATGAAGACTAATAAAAGGCTGTAGAAAAGAAGAGGGTGGATCCTCTTCAGATAAATCTTTTCCTCTTTTCTTCTTGCCCCCATCCCCAATACCCTTACTGCTAACACCAAGGGTTCTTGTGACTTTGATTAAATTTAGTTTTAAATTCTAGCTCTAGCCACTTGCCAGTGTTTTTCAGTGGTTAGAATGTCCACTGCACACAGAAGGATCTCTGGTTGGAATCCTAGTCAAGGGCCTGGGTTGCAGGTTCCATCTCTATCCCAGTCAGGTGTTAATGTAAAAGCAATCAAACCTGTAAAGAATTTTTGTGAGTTTGAGCCGAACTATCTACAGGTGTGGGGAAGCAGAATCTCAACGGATTGGGATAATGCTCCAGAGAATGGCCATTTTTTCATCTATTTTTATACATTGCAATAAAGGAGGAGACGTAGATGGGTTACATGAAATCCATTCGTGGTAGATTAGAGAGGCGGGAAAAAGCAAAGGGGTGGTGGCAGGCAGAGGGGTCACCTCTGGGATTGGATAAAAAATATAATGATAGATACCTTACTTAGGTGGGTACAGGATAGTTAACAGCCAGCAATTAACATGATAATAACAATGAAGGAATTTGTGGGATCTGTCCTGGCGCCGGGACACATTAGATTGTGCCCCAAGGGATCTGGAAAAAGGGAAGTTACAAGTTACCCAGACATTTCATAGGTATGTTATCTCAGATGCAAAAAGACAACAGGCTCAGTTAAGTTATAGATTGACCTTGTCAGTGAAGATACCAGCCTAGGACATAACTACCCACCATAACTGCTTTTAGTTAAAGTTTAATTTCAGACCATCCTTTGTGGTTACTTTAGATCTTTGAGTTTGCAAGACTGCCCAATGCAGGCCTTCCCTGAGCTTGTCAGGTTATCATGTGGCCCCTTTCATCCACACAGGGCACATGCAGAAAACAACCTATCAATAAAATTGTCTCTTTCACATTGATGTTTCTCTCTCTCTCTCTCCACCCCAGAGACCTAGTCTTTCTCCTGATAATTAGCAGCCCCTTGAAGCAGCAGAAGACAGCAGCCTGGACCTGACTAATGGTAACATGGTCCAAACCTCTGGCAGGCTAAAGACTGCATCTTGACCTAAGTTATGTTTCAGCTTCTGAGTCCTGAGGTGGTGAAAAGACAGAACAGGACTGATAGCTGTGTCCTGAACCCCTCTTCCAAGAAAAAGCCGAAGAATGTATCAGTTACTCAGCCTGCCCTTATCTCAGCCAATGGGAAAGCGGGGGAAACTAGCCCAAGGCCAAAAGTATGCTAGCCACCCGCCCTGTCTTTGTGTAACCAGACCCTAGCTGCACCCTGCGTAACAGTGGAACCAGCCTTGCCTACTTTCCCATGAAACCAGACAGGTGGACATAGGAACAGACCTCAGAGCTCTCCTCAAGACCTGAAGAAATAATTCATTACCTTTGCCTCATCTCCAACCAATCAGATCCCAACACAAGCTCAAACTCCGGCCTAACCCATGGTGTGTAGGATTTCATGCTGGGTAATCTATCCTACACCATCAGGGATTGCAGGCTTTTGAGCATTACTTCCATTCTCCTGGGTGGTGTGATTCAGAATAAAATAGCCAGTATTTCTCCACTGCAATTCTCAATGTCTAGTGTTTGGCTCTGCTATTGCTAGGTGAATGAACTCTATAAGTGACACTATAAGTCCTCTTGACTATGCAGTCCCAGCATTCCCTAGCCCTCTCCTTCATCTTTTTCAAAAATATGCTTTATTTTTTGGGGGGAGAGAGAGAGGAAGGGTGAGGGATACAGAGGAACACTGATCGGCCGTCTCCTCCCCCCTAACTGGGAATAGAGCCCAAAACCTGGGCATGTGCTCTGACTGGGAATTGAAATGGTGACCTCTTGGTTCGTGGATCGACACTAAATCACTGAGCCACACTGGCGGGGCTCTTCATCTTTCTTTTGATCTTCCCACCCCATTCCCACTCAAGGAAAACAACTGAATAAAAACTAAGAAGCCATCTAAAGTGAGAGGATTCGCCCTAGCTGGTTTGGCTCAGTGGATGGAGCGTTGGCCTGCAGACTGAAGGTCCTGGGTTTGATTCCGGTCAAGGGCACATGCCTGGGTTGTGGGTTCGATCCCCAGTATGGGAGAGTGCAAGAGACAGCTGATCAGTGATTTTCATCATTGATGTTTCTCTCTACCTCTCTCTTCCTCTCTAAAATCAATAAAAATATATTTAATAAAAATAAAGTGAGAGGATGTCTCTCCTACACAAAGGGGAGGTTTTAACTGTGGGCAGGACAAGATGAAAAGGAAGTAGCAATACTCACAATATGGGGCCAGAGCAGAGAAGAGCCTGGGAGCTGAGCACGGGATGCTAATACTATGCTCAGTGGGACCAGTTCCATCAGAGACCAAACTCAAACCTCTGGGGCAAGGGTTTGATGTTAACCAAAGCAGCAGGGCTAGCAAGGCTACTAGTTTACGTTAGAATGATACAGTATATTTAACACTTATAAGTTTATATTTTATTTGATATTTCGCTGTACATATATACATTTTTACAGATGAAATCCATGATATATTTAGCTATGTAATGGACTTTTAAAATTTTAAAAATTCTAATCAATTTTTAAGTAAAACTCTGAAACTGGGAAATGCTGAAACAAATCTTTAACTGTTTTGTGAAAAATAATACACGTGGACCCTCTTCAAAACAGAGTTGGAGCTGCAATCCCCAAGGAACTGAACTGCAAGTCTTGCTCTTCAAACCTTTGGGATGTTAAAACTGGACAGACAAACAAACAAACAATAATAACAACACCAAAAGCACTGGGCAAAATAACCTTTGGACTGAACCTAAAGCAGCATTGTATTCCAAATAATTGTTTGCAAAGATAACAGGAAAGCAGAAGTTATGACAACCTAGACTGAAAATTAAAGACCTTCTTTAGAATTAGCTTTACTGCACCTATAGAAATTCCTTACTTAACCTAACACCCATAGAAATTTCTCCCGTTTGTAAACATTCCCCTGTACCCCATTATCAGAATACTGTTTGGGTTTCTGGCTGAATCAATGTTTTCTGAATAGCTGTTCTCTTGGGTCTCAAACACTTGTTGCCTCTTACTTTGGCTCTTTATTTTTAGGTTAACAATTGCCATGGTAATTTTTCTCCAGTATTGTGCTCACCTGTTCAACACGTTTAAAGCTGAAGTGATATTTGTCCCCCAAATACTTCCTCTCACAACAGAATCTTCAATAGCAGGAATTGCCATTCCTTGTTAGGCATTTAAACCCTGCACATTTTAACCAATGCCCCCTCCTCACTCAGTCCCCATATCCAACTTGCTATTAAGTGTCAAAGTTCTACCTGTTAAATTTTTCTTGAATCCACCTATTTTCTGCTGGCAACATTCTCTCTCACTTGGATGGCTTCAAAAGCCCATTAATTTATTTCCTTCTACCTCTTATTGTCCCTCAAATTAGTTATGCATATACTAGCTGGTGATTTTTTTTTAAACCCTTCACAAGCTTTACATTAGGGTTAGAATCCTCACATGGGGTGGTAGGTTTTTGCTAGTCAGTTTGCTGGACAATCAGACTCTATGATCTTTCCTTTCCTGAAACATAACCCCAATCTTCATGTGTTTTTGAGGAAGGTGATCCTACCTATAAACTTAGTAGTCCTAATTGGTGGGCCCTTATTGGCTTCAGCCAATCAGCACACAGCATTTCTCTGGTTCAGAGAATGTGTACCTATTTGAGAAAATAAAACTTAAAAAAAAAGTATTTATTGAATTTGTAGGGGAAAGCAGCAGTCTACACTTCCAAGAGAGAAGTGGGTGAGTTTTTTTATTCTGGATGTAAACAGGAAGCACAGAACCTGTAGGAATACTGGCAGCTATCATACACACAAAAAAGGGAACTGCGCTTATATTGATGACACAGTAAGATACTTGCAGAAAACAAACATGGGGTGGGCAATAATTTAGTTCCTTTGGTCCATATTTGTGGTGCTGGATAAGTCCTTGCCTGAGACTCTCCTGACCGCTAGAATTTTCTATTATGGGAGCCAATAAATCCCTTTTGTAACTTAAGGCCCATTTGAATTGCTGTCCAGCCTTTCTCTACCCCTAGGGTCTCATGCTACCACCCTGAGTGAGTGTCACTAGATCATGCTGGCCCTCTTTCAGCAACTTGATCACATCTGTTAAAGGATGGTGAGAAGCGAGGGAAATTCCTATTCCTAAGCGAGTGGAAGAGGGAAAATGAGACAAGAAAATTAAACAAGGCCAAATAGTTTGAGGACCTTGCAGCTAGCTCATAAATAACAAGCCATTATCTTCCCCAAACAAAGGCATTTGAAAACAAATGGCTAAATGCCTCTCCTCACTAAAGAATACAAGAAGGGAAGGGAGATGGGAGAAGGAATCTTAA
>NW_006282385.1:216107-224287 GCF_000327345.1 Myotis davidii
CAGAAATCTGTGGAAAGCGATCCTGGGTCCTTGTCCTGGGTCTTTGGACCCCCTTTCCAAGCTAGTTGGGAAAGCCCATCTGAGCCCCATCTCAGATGCAGTATAGTAGATTTGTTTGTTTCTTGAATCAATTTGCTTGTTTTAATTTTTTAAATAAATTGGCTTATCACTGTGCAATCATCTGGAGTCACTCATTTTAATTCATTCATACAAGAAGACAAGAACCAAGGAGGGGTCAATACACAAGGGGCTGTCCCCTAACACCTGTCTGGTGTCTGTGAGAGGTGCCTCTAACAGGTGGTGCTGTGACATGGATGAGCATGATTGGGATCTGAGGTGGATTGCTGTCAGCTAACTCTTCCCTGAGTGGTTGTCCTTGATTCCCTCCAGCGGGTCACAGTGAATTCAGTCCCTTCGGAGGGTTTCTTTTTCTGTTTTGCCATTGGGGTTTAGGGAGTTGCCGCATAACAAAAATTAGGAAGACATGCTAGACCTGTCCTAATGAGCCTTACCAGAATTTAGGGGATGTCAGTAAATTGCCTAATTAGACATAGACAAAGGAAGGATTGTGGTATCTGTGATGCATGGCTCTTAGGGACCCATAAGACAGGGTGGGGTTGGGGAAAAGTACACCGGAGTGGCATATTTGAAGACATGCTAGTGGGCAGATATATTGGATAACAATTTTTTTTTGAGGGAATGAAAATATTGCAAGAACCTAGAAGGGCCCTATCTTTACAACAACTAGCGGGACTAGAAATACTACAATTCTTACTCCAACAGGGCCTAGGCAGGAAAAATGGCTCAGTAACTGATGGCATTATCGCCTAAGTAAAATAGAAGTGCATCCAGAAGGTATGAGATCTCCTCCTCCCCACCCCTCCATAGCACAGGGAAAGACGGGTCCGAGGCAAAGGAGGTTTTAAGTCAGATGAGAACAGAGACAAAAGTGGGGGGCATGGAGATGAGTCCCCTGCCTAAGTGTGGTTAATTCATTCCTACGATATCCTTGTTATTAGTAAAAGCTACCGCAAAGCACAGTGTAGACACATCCACGGGTAACTGAAGCCAAAATTCAGGTTACACAGTAAGACTAGCTAATTCCGGAAACCCAGGCCTGAGAAGGGATGTCTTTCTCCAGGAGGTGGTAACAAAGAAGACTATGATAACATAAGAGTATTAGGATACCCATTCTCTCCTACGATCTCCTCTATTCTCTTTCAGATGGGAAACCAAAATTCCATACCACAGGATTCTACTCTGGGATGTAACCTAATGAATTGGGACAAATTTGATCCTCAGACTTTTAAAAAATAATAATAATAATTTTCTTTTCTAATACAGCTTGGCCCCAATACTAACTTGGAGGCCAGGAAGTCTGGCCTATAAATGGATCTCTAGATTGTAACACTACTCCCCCATTTGATTTGTTTTGCATATATAAAAACAAATGGCATGAAATGCCTTATGTTCAAATGTTTATAGGCCTTTACCAAGATAGGAGCTTAAGGAAAACTTAGTGTATTGTAACAATGTCAGAAGAGTTAAAGGACACCTTCCTTATACCTTCCTCAAGAGGCTGGCTTTTGTCCCTAGAGAATCAAACAAAACCCATCCCAAAGGTAGAACAAGCCTGTGTCTCAGCTCACGCCCCTTCCCAAAGAGGAACAGTAAATATGTAATCCCTGCTTTCCTACTGTTGAGTACTTCAAGGATACATTTATCCAACAAATAGGGCAGACATCAGGAAAGAGTTACCAAAACCAGCCTTAGGACCCAGAAGGACACTAGAAAAGGAAGTGCCCTAGGAAGGGGTCCCCTCAAAAACCCTGTTCCTTCTGCCACAAGTGTGGCCACTGCAAGAAGAACTGTCCTCAGGTTCAGAGGTTCCCAGACCGGAACCTACCCACACAATGGCCTTGAACTAAAGGGGCCCTATGCCTGAGGCAGCTTCCCACTAAGAAGAAGGGATGGAGGGCCAAGGGTGACCCTTGATGTGACAGGTAATCGCATTACTTTTTTTTTTAGACATGGGGACTGTATCATCAATGCTTCCATGTTACTCAACCCCTCAGCTGCAGCCTTTGCAATCTCACTTTTAGTCATGCCTTTCTTATAAATCTGGTATGACCCATTCCCTTATTAGGGAGGGACATCTTGCTCAGTCTAAGCTTCTGGGTAATTAAAAATATAAACAAGACTAAGGTAATTAAAGGAACATTTAGAAAAGTGAAACTTTTAAATGCTCCAAACTCTCTTCCTGGAGGGCCGGAACTATATGCCAGCTGCAGAAACTGCAGGAGGGGGGGCCACTCCCCGCAAAGCAAAGAATGTGGTACTTTTCAAATGGAGGCCTAATCTCCAGCCTTCTAAAAGCACTCAAGGACTCCAGATAATTAAACAACTCACTTTTAAGCACACTGAAGGAATAATTCTGTTATGCCTCTTAAAAATGTGAGTGTATTTACTAACAGAAAAAAAGGACAAACCTATTTCTGGAAGTTATAAAACATATTTACCAATCTGAGGAATGTTAGTTACTTACCTGTCACTAAAAAAATTAAGGTTTCTAAAAGTTAAGAATTAGAATTAAGTTAAAAAGAAATTGTATGGTTTCGGAATATAGAATTAAAAGTAAATTGTTCTAAAATTGATTATTTCTGAATGAATGAAAAAGAAAACTAAAAGGCACTGGGAGCATCACAGAAGGTTTGTGGAAGTCGTAGGGAGACTGTTCAAGTTGAAGAAAGATTGTATGGAGGAAAAAAGCAATGGAAACATATAGTTGAATGACATTAGAGGAGTGGTGGCATAAGGGGGCGTCTTTTCCACTCCCCCTGATGTTTTAACAAGTTGGCCAATATCTATAATTCAAAAAAGAAGTCTCTGCTCAACACAGATGCATGCCTGAAAGACCTGCTCACTGAAACACTAGGTGGGCATCCTGGAATAAATGGGGAGATGAGAAGGGAGGCAAGTGCAGATGGCCCACAGACACCCCTGCAGCCAGAAGCTCACAGCTCAGCTGGGGAGAAAGCCAGAGGTATCAGGCACTTCATTTAGCCTGGAGGGACAGAGAGTGCGGGGAGACAGCCCAGCAGAGCAAGCTGTGAGCTGCAAGAGTGAATAGTGTGTAAGTCACTCAAGCGAGCAGCCAGCGACCAGCTATGAGTGGCAAGTAGCAAATAGCAAGCTGCCAGCTGTGAGCAAACAGAGTGAACAGGGTCTTGAGATGCTCGCTGAAGCGGCAAGAGCAAACAATGATCACAGAGCCCTGTTGCTACTTGGACTCCCAAACATCACCTTCTGTTGCCCTTGGAGTTGGCTCCAGGAGCATATTATCTATAAACCAAGAACTGTTGCAGTAGAATTGCTGTTTCCCTCTGTGACTGACCCCTAGGTGGGGTGCTTAGGGAGGGACCCTAGGGAGGTCAGGGGTTGCCATTAGGGTGAGGGAAAAACGAACCCCACCCCCACGCTGTGAGGCTATACTGTCCTATGGAAGCCAGGGAGGCTCAAATCTGGGAGGCCACAGAAGTAAAAACCTTGAGATTCAGCCCACTACTGGAACATAGTAGAAAGACCTCTTCAGAGATAAATGTGAAAACAAAGGAGGGCAGCAAATACCATGACCAACCACAGTAAAAATCATGACCAGAAAGAAAATGAAAAACCACCAGCAAGCGGGCTGAACACATGGAATTGTGTGATATAAATGACAGATATTTCAAGATTGCTGTTCTGAAAATACTCAACGAGATGCAAGAAAATACTGACAGGTAAGTTAATGCACTCAGAAAACAAATCAATGAACAAAATAAGTATTTCTCCAAGGAAATTGAAACTTTAAAAAAGAATCCATCAGAAATCCTGGAAATGAAGCATCTAATTAAGGAGATTAAGAGTGAAGTGATGAGCATAAAAAACAGAAGCAAGCATTTAGAGGAAAGAACTAGTTATATCAAAGATAGGAATCAAGAAATGGCACAGAGGGAAGAAAAGAGAGACCTGAGAATAAAGAAAAGTGAAAGAGCTCTATGAGACCTCTCTGACTCCATCAGCAAAATTAATATCAGAATCATAGGCATTGCAGAGGAAGAAGAGAGAGATCATGGAATGGAGAGTCTATTAAAACAAATAGTGGATGAGAACTTCCCGAATTTCTGGAAAGAACTAGACCCATAAATCCAAGAAGCAAACAGAATACCTAGTTACCTCAATCCAAAGAGGCCCTCTAAAAGGCACTTGGTAATGAAGCTGTCAAAAATTACTGACCAAGAAAAAATTCTCAAAGCAGCCAGGGAAAAGAAGGAAATGACTTACATAGGAAAACCTATCAGAATTTCATCTGACTTCTCAGCAGAAACTCTACAAGGTAGAAGAGAGTGGAACCAAATATTCAAATGTCTGAAAAAAAGAAATTACCAGCCACAAATAATATATCCAGCAAAATTATCCTTTAAATATGAAGGAGAAATAGACATTCCCAGACATAGAGAAGCTGAGGGATTTCATCACCATAAAACCTCTATTGCAGGAAATACTCAAGGGAGTTAATCTACCTGAAACAAAAAGCATAATATCACAACACTACGAGTAAGATCACCAAAAACTTACAGCATAAACAGGGATAATTTGTGACAACAAAAATATACAAGGGGAAGAGTAAAAGGTCTGAACTGGCAAAGGAAGATGAAGATCAGATGTACTCAAAAGGGAAAATAAACTACAGTATATATGCAACTTCATTTTTTATAAATCTAATGGCAACCACACACAACAATCTGCAAACCAGAACAGTTAGCTTAAAGAAAGAGGAAACAGAAGAAGGATGTATGGAATACTACCAAACAAAAACAAGAGATAGAAACATAAAGGAAAAGAACCAGTGGAGGCACAAAGCTATCAGAAAACAAAAGATAAAATAGCTATAGGAAATCCTCATACATCAATAATTACCCTAAATGTAAGTTGTCTGAATTCACCAGCAAAGAGGCACAGAGTAGCAGAGTGGATCAAACAACAAAACCCAACCATATGCTGTCTACAAGAGACACATCTAAGCAGCAAAGACAAAGTTAGATTCAAAGTAAAAGGGTGGAAAATGATTCTCCACACAAGTAACATTCACAAAAAAAGCAGGTGTAGCCATACTTATATCTGACAACATTAATTGACATTTATAGGACATTTCAGGAAGCATTCTCAAGGGTAGATCATATGTTAGGTCACAAAACTAGCATCAAAAAATTTAAAAAGATTGAAATTATACTAAGTATATTTTCTGACCACAAAGCCTTGAAATTAGAAATCAACTGCATAAAGGACATAAAGAAACTCACAAATATGTGGAGATTAAACAACATACTACTAAAAAATGACTGAATCAGAGAAGAAATAAAAAAATGAGATCAAAAGATATATAGAGACAAATGAGAATGATAGCACAACATATCAAAACTCTGGTATGCAGCAAAAGCAGTAATAAGAGGGAAGTTTATATCATTACAGACCTATTTTAAGAAACAAGAGAAATCCTAAGTAAACAACCTAACAGCAATCTTAAGGTGCTATAAAAAAAAACAACAAACAAACAAAAAAAACAATCCAAAGTCAGCTGAAGAAAGGAAATAATAAAAATTAGAGCAGAATGAAATGAAATAGAGAACAAAAAGACTACAAAAAAAATATCAATAAAACAGAGCTGGTTTTTTTTAAAGATTAATAAAATTGACAAACCCCTTGCTACTTTCACTAAGAAAAAAGGGAAAAGACCCATATAAACAAAATCAGAAATGAGAGAGGAGGTCACCACAGACATTACAGATATACAATGTGTCATACTAGAATATTATGAAAGACTTTATGCCACCAAACTCAATAACCTAGAAGAAATGGATAAATTCCTAGGAATATATAACCTTCCTAGACTAAATCATAAAGAACTGGAACATCTAAATAGACAAAACAGCAGTGAGGAAATTGAAGCAACCATCAAAAACCTCCCAAAAATCAAAAGTCCAGGACCAGATGGCTTTACCAGTGAATTTTACCAAACGTTCAGAGGAGCTTTAAAACTTATCCTTTTCAAACTCTTCCAAAAAGTTGAAGAAAAGGCAATACTTCCTAACACATTTGGTATAATCCTGATACCAAAACCTGGCAAAGATAACACAAATGAATACATGCAAAAATCCTAAACAAAATACTAGCAAATCAAATACAACAGTACATCTAAAAAATAATTCATCAAGATCAAGTGGGATTCATTCCAGGGGCACAAGAATGGTGCAACATTCACAAATCAATCAATGTAATACACCACATTGACAAAAGAAAGGATAAAAATCATATTATCTTATCAATAGATGCAGAAAAAGCATTTGATAAGATGCAACATCCATTTATGATTTAAAACACTCAATAAAACAGGAATAGAAGGAAAGTACCTCAACATAATAAAGGCCATCAGTGATAATCCTCCGCCAATATCATACTCAATGGTGGAAACCTGAAAGCTTTCCCCCAAAGATCAGGAAAAAGACAAGGATGTCCACTCTCACCACTCTTCAACATAGTGCTGGAAGTTCTAACCAAAGCAAGTACAGGTTTCAAAGCATGTAATCTCTTTGAAGTAGATAAAAATTCATAGAACTGTAAGGAATATAAGTTTATGTAAATACTGACAAATAATCAGAAGAAACAAAGATTGGTTATAGGACTGAATGAACTAAAAATAAGTGTAGTTTTTGTAACTTTTTGTTAAAACTATTACTAGATTTTAATCTTTATTTTCCAGACATAAAGGAACTTATTTTGAAAGCATTTTTGTAAATTATACTTCCATAAACAATATTAAGACATTTATATTTTTCTCTGTACCTGTTCCCTCTGAAATTTGGAAACTCTTTAGTAAGTATTATTATTCTCATGGCAATGTCTTTATTTGCATAAATCTAATAAGAATCTGTTTTCTTTATAACAGGTCATTAAGCCAGTTTCCAATTGTGGTTTTATTAACCAAGACTGGAGGCCGGAAAGTCCAAGCTTAAAGCACCTGCAGATTTGGTCTGGCTTCCTGGTTCACACATGATTATCTTCTCACTGTGTCTTCATATGGTGGAAACAGTGATGGATCGCTCCTTTTTAAGGGCACTAATCCCATTTCACGAGGGCCCCACCCTCTGACTTAATCACCACCCAAAGGTCCCACCTTCTAATACCATCACATTAGAAATTAGGTTTAACATGAATTTGAATGGGGGTGGGGGTGGGTGGCACATTCAATCTATAGCAACATGGGTACCTGTGTGTCAAGAAGATGCCTACTATACACAAAGTATTATGTACATGATTTAAAAAGTAGAAGACAGAAAAATAAGGAGAGAGGATGAAGGAAGGGAAGGAGGAAGGGAGGGAGGGAGGACAAATATTTTCTGAGTGAATTCTGTACCAGAGTTCTGAGAGTATGAAGTGAAAAGGAAAAAAACCACACAAAACAAAACACAGCAAAAAATACAGCACTATTCTTACTCTTGAGAAGCTAAGTGTGTTCTAAATTACAAACATAAAAATAAGAAAAGCATCTGTATGCATGGTAGGTTAGGCTAGTAAACCACTCATGTATGTACCAGTATTTACAAGAACCGAGACACATGCGAAATGAAACCTAACTAAGAAAGACTTCATAGAGCAGGTGATATCCACACTTGGTGTTGCCCATTGAGTAGGAATTTCTGGAGCAGAAAATGTACCAGCCCACTCATCAGCACAGATCAACAACCATGTGACATCGGTGGTTTCCATCAAAGCAGAAACAGAAACAAGAACTTTGTGGGGGAAGGAAGACAACAAGAAACTCCAAAAGGGGTCAACCCCACCGAGTCCCACTTCTTTTTTCAAACTTACTAGTCGGATCAGACATGCCTCCTTGAGTAGTGGCAGAGGCCAAAAACTTAAGACAAAGGTAATGTTTTTGTTCTCTTTAAAAATTAACAAAGTTAATGATTAAGCTTCTGGGCAACCAGGAGCATGGAATTCCTCTTGGGGGAGAAGATCAGAAATGTATGAGGACAATCTTGTTTCTATTTTCATGAAGATGCTTCCCTCAAATACTAACCACACTTTATTTTTTATTAAAAAAATTGTAATGTTGACACTAGCACAGATGTCCTCCATCC
>NW_006282385.1:224350-273421 GCF_000327345.1 Myotis davidii
TCCTGCCTATCCCTCCCTTGGCCATGACTACACTATTGTCTGTGTCCAGGGAATATATCCTAACCACACTCTAAGATAAGGGAAAAATAAATAGGAAGTTAAGTTAAATATTAGTGAGGTCTTTATGGCCATACTCACTCCTAGGCAACATCTGCCAAGCCAAGCATTTATTAAGAACAAAACTAATATTTGTATCTTCTCCGTCCAAATCTTTCCATCTCTCAATGGAATACAGACTAGAGAGCTTTAAAAAATGGGTGGGGGTATTACTTATTATCTTCCTAAAGTCCCAATTGGAGGATATTAAATAGTAAAGTGACATTAACTACGTTATGTTTTTAAAAGTTTGTTCTGGCTACTGAGTGAAGAATGAATTTCAGGTGGTCAAGAGGGAAGGTAGGAAAGCTGGCAAAGTGCTGCCATCACAGAACAATTACAGTGACTGTGAATAGGGTGCTATTAAAGGGTATACTGAGGAGGAGGTAGAATAAGGATATATTTATATATTTTTGAGGAAGCACCAGGTGATGGAAGGAAGAAACAGAAAGATGATGGATGATTCCTAGTTTTTGACACAACTAGGTAAGTGGAGTGTCAGTTACTAATAGAAAAGTCAGCCATAGTGGGCTTGGCTCAGTGGATAGAGTGTCGACCTATGGATTGAAGGGTCCCAGGATTTATTCTGGTCAAGGGCACATGCCCAGGTTGTGGGCTCACTCCCCAGTAGGTGGTGTGCAGGAGGCAGCCAATCAATGATTCTCTCTCATCATTGATATTTCTATCTCTCTCTCCCTCTCCCTTCCTCTCTGAAATCAATAAAAATATATATAAAAAGAAAGAAATGATAGCAGAAGAAGGCTTAAAAGTAGAAGTAAATTAAGAATTTAGTGTTAGACACATCAAGTATGAGATTTATATCAGACATCTAAGTGAACATATCAGGGACAAAGTTAGGTCTGTGAGTCTGGAGTTTAGATAAGGGCTAGAGATATCAGCTGAGGCATTGCTGGCATATAAAAGGTATGTCTTTAGAGGGACAACTCAAACTATAAATATCAGTCTTAGAATGTAGAAATAATGTGTGCATCCTACACTTGAAGTTATTTTATGTAAAGCAACCATAATGAACATATATTTTAGGCATGGTTTCTTTAAGAAAAGTTAGAAATATCTCTCTCTAAACCTGTTTTTTGGGCATTTTGACACCATAATGAGTACATGAGCTCTGCAGTTTGGATGAAACTAAAGGCAAGAATATATTGATAATTTTGAAAGGAGTAAACACATACACATATATGCATGGTATGCACATTGGCTCTTCCTTACACATTCAGTGATACTCATCTCTCTCTAGTCCAGAGAACACATACGCCCTGCCCCGCACCACCTGAGATAGCATCTCTTCATGAAAACATAGTATCTTCAAATTTTATACATTAAAATCACATGAGCTGTGCTGTGTTTCAGTTTTTGATTTAGGATTTAAACCTCCATAACTAAATGCTGAAGCTATTAAGGGTGATTCTATTTTAGAAATAAACAGATAAAAATGAGTTGCTGAAATTCATGCTGTCAATAGATCCTCTAATATCATGATCCTATGGGTACATGGTAAGGTAACATTAACATTGGTAATCCAAATTTTACCACTGTTCATCTCTTTGTGCTTGACTGGGGATCTTGGTCAGGCCTGCCTCCTCGTTTTTCAAGTCAAAATCTCTTTCAGTTATTTTTTGAAGTGTTTCTCGGAAGTTTCTCAGATGTGCTCAGCAACACATGTTCTTTAAGATTGATATTTGATGGCCAGGACTCACTTGTGAGAGGCACCTCCCCATGACCACTTTCGCCAACAGTCAAGGAAAACACTGCCTCCCTGACTTAGGTGCTGTCTCCTGCTGGTCCCGAAGCTGAAAAGCTTTTGGGTATTAAACCAACTCCTACACCTTCAGTTTCTCCACCATGCCTGAGCAGAAATAGGTATACATTTTACACCTTTCTGCCTGGATCTTCCAAGGATGTAATGACGTTATTGCTCAGGACCTAACTCTAGCGCCTTCTGCATGCCCTGCAGCACAGTGGCAATTTCCTCGGACAATCATTCTCACAGGGGAATGCAGAGCAAGGCAATCATGTCTGTGGAACAGGAGGAAACCACAACAGAAACATTTAAGCATAGATCCAGTCTCCCGTTTTCCTCTTGTGCCTCTTCTATCCCCGCCTCTTTCCTTCATAACTCAAAGGGAGTCCCTTCTCTTTTTGTGGCTCACATTTCATCTCCATTACCTGAGTTTTACATCAGTCTCTCTACTGGCTTCTTTTCCTCAGGCTCCAAACATGTTTAAGTCTGCTTATAAAACTATAAATGTCAGCGATGTCATCTTCACGGTGGTGTAAAACATCCCTTATTTTTGTCCCCCTTGTAAAGAATAATTAGGCACCCATCCACAAACAAGTGTCTGTGTGGGAGTTGTGGGACCCAGCATCATATGCCACAGATCCTGGAAGGAGTCTCACCCACCTGTGCATTTGGTAATAGGCAGATTCATTTCAGTGCAGGCTGCAGCACCAGCAGGAGCCAGCAGACCTGCCCCAACCCCTTTCAGTAACAGTCAGGAAAAACGCGGAGAGTGCTGATTTGGACAGACACCAATGGATGAGAAAAAGCATTTAGAGCAGTGGTTCTCAACCTTCTGGCCCTTTAAATACAGTTCCTCATGTTGTGATCCCAACCATAAAATTATTTTTGTTGCTACTTCATAACTGTAATCTTGCTACTGTTATGAATCATAATATAAATATCTGATATGCAGGATGGTCTTAGGCAACCCCTGTGAAAGGGTCATTCGACCACCAAAGAGGTCGTGACCCACAGGTTGAGAACCGCTGATTTAGAGGGTCAGCCCTCCCAGAGGAGATTATAGCATGCCATTGGGAGAGAAGAACAATACAGCTTGGATGCATTACAGAGGGTGAAAGAAACTCTGTCAGCACCACATCTCCCCCAAGGCTACATAGCAAGACACTGAACTATCTAAATGGTGACTTCCCTGAGAGGAAAAGGGGAGCAGTGAGTGAGTGTTGACTATGCCAGATGTGTGAACACTGTTGGAAAAAAATTGTTTCTCTCTAGTGGTGCCCAAAGTACTGAGGTGGGACCTCTACAACTGGGAAGAGAGAGAAGACAAGGAAAGAGGCAGATAAGAACATCAAAAGGCATTAATGAGATGTGGTTCCTGCTAGCTATACTCAGGTCTTCAGCAGAAACTCTGACCATGTGGATCCCCCAAAAGCACTGTGAGCACCCCAAATGTCCCAAATGCTAAATCTATGCCTCTCCCCAGTCTGTGGCAGGATCCTCTGCACACTCCCAAGTAAAAACAGAGTGCTCTCAGAAAAGCAGACCAGGTTCTATGACAAGGGAGAAGTCACAAACTTGAATTGCAGTACCACCTTCTGAAAAACAAGAGAGGTGTCTAGCAGCCAGTCTGGTAAGTTTTAAGAATCACAGAAGTCATAAAAGCTTAAGAATTCTGCCATAAGAGGGAGAACTAAATGTGGAGCAGGTGTATTGAAAGATGGTCAAAGAAAAAATTTAAGATATGACATAACTTACTATAGTACATCACATCTGAAGACAACTAGTAAAGGTTTGAGAAAGTGTCTATTACTTCAAATGTAAACGCAGCATTCAAAAACTCTGAAGAGTGTGAAGAATCAGGGAAATATGTCATTACCAAAAGATAATAGCAATTATTCAATAACTGAATTCAAATACATGGAATTTTCAATGTAAGTTGATAAAAAATTCAAAATGGCTATTTTGAGGAAATTGAAAAAACTATTAAAAAATACAGACTTGCAATTGAACAAAATTAGAAAAATAATACTTGAACAAAATGAGAAATCTAACAAAGAGATAGCAATCATAAAAATGAACAAAACAGAAATTCTGGAGCTGAAGAATTAAATTAATGAAATTGGAAAAAAATGCAATAGAGAGCATCTATGGCAGAGTATACCAAATGGAATATAGAATCAATGGTCTAGGGCAGTGGTCGGCAAACTGCGGCTTGTTAGCCACATGCGGCCCTTTGGCCCCTTGAGTGTGGCTCTTCCACAAAATACTGACTTCTGTGCATGGGCCAAGAAGTTTCTGTCACACTGTACATGCACGCCCGCACGTGGTATTTTGTGGAAGGGCCACACTCAAGGGGCCAAAGAGCCACATGTGGCTCACGAGCCAGTTTGCCGAAAACTGGTCTAGGGTATAGGAACTTTGACATAACCTTATCAGATGTGAACAAAGAAAAGGAATAAAAAAGAGCCAATAAAGTGTACGTAATCTATAGGACTTTATGACATGTACAAATGGTAGAATAATTGGAATCCAAAAAAATAAGAGAGAAAAAAGGGATCAGAAAATTTATTTTAAATATAATAACTGAGCTCTGGCTGGTGATTCAGTTGCTTGAAATATTGTCTCATACACACTGCCGGAGACCAATTCCAGCATGTCATAATTTCAAGAGTTTCGTCAAAAGGTTGATGAAACTTGGGGACTCAACAGGGTTGAATCACACATGTAGTCACCATACAGGAATGGCTAAAGGCATTTCCCCAAACCTGAATAGGAAACTGATTGTGGTTTCCAGAAAGCTAAAAGGCATCTTATCTACATGTTATTGCCTCCTACTGGCCAAACACCTAATTCCCCCATTTTGACAATGGACCCTCTACCAAACCCTGACCCTTTGAAGTGTATATCTCTGCCTTGCCTCAGGACAAATTGTGTTAATAAAAAGCATGGGGTCCTTGTGATGGAAAGAACCTAAAGCCTTAGACTTAAGATCTTAGAACTTAGCTCCTTTAGCTAAGCTCCTCTGACCCCCAGTGCTTTTCAAAATTATATTTCATCTCTGGACTCTTTATTAGTCTCTGGATTCCTATGTCAGCTATGCACAACCTCTTCTCCAGATTCCTGAACCCTTCTTGATGCTGGGACAAGAAATCCGGCACACACCAAAAAAAAAAGGTCGTGCATTCAATTCCCAGTCAGGGTGTATACCTAGGTTTCTGATTCAATCCTTGGTGTAGTGCATACAGGAGGCAACCGATCAATGTTTCTCTATCACATTGTTTTTTTTCTCTCTCTAAAAATCAGTGAACATATCCACAGGTAAGGATTTAAAAATAATAATATAATATATAAATAAAATTTAAAATAATAACTGAGAACTTTCCAAACCTGGAGTGCTGGACATCCAATTTCATGAAGCAAATAGATCACCCGATTATCTTAATGCAAAAGATCTTCTCCAAGACACATTACATTGAAATTATAAAAAATCAAAGACAAAGAGAGAATTCTAAAAGCAGTAAAAAAAAAAAAAAAAAGTTATAACCTACAAAGGCATCCCCATAAGGCTATATGCAGATTTCTTAGCAGAAACCCTACAGACCAGGAGAGAGTGGAATGACATATTCAAAGTGTTGAAAAAAAAAAGTTCCAGCCAAGAGTGCTAGATTCAGCAAAGTTATCATTCAGATATGAAGGAGAAATAGATTTTCCTAGACAAATAAAATTTGAGGGAATTCATCACCACTAGATTGCCTTGCAATAAACGCTGAAAGAAGTTCTTCAAGCTAAAATAAAGAGACACTAATTAGTGATTTAAATCATATGAAAGTGTACAACACACAGTTAAAGGTAAATATATATATAGTCAGATTTTAGAAAACTTAAATTCTGTAATAGCATGGTATGTTAACAACTTAACTATAGTATAAATGTTCAAGAAAAAAATATTAAAATAATTAATGAATAAACAATATAAAAATTGGAAAAATTTGACATAAAATATAAAAGGGGGATAAAAGAGTCGAGTTTTATATGTTTTGAAGTTAAGTTACTATCAGATTAAAATAAACTATTTTAGTCATAAGATGTTTTATGTAAGCCTCATGGTAATTACAAAGAAAAATTGAAATTAGCTTAACAAAAATTTTTTAAAGGGGAAACATAATGTAGTGCCACAGAAAATCACAAATTTACAAAGATTGGCAGAGAAAAAAAAAAGAAACAATGGAACCAAAGAGAAGTTACAAAACATGGTTATATATCAAGAAATACTTTATATGTAAATGGATTGAATTTACCAATAAAAAGACACTGAGTGACTACATGGATTAAAAAAACAACATATACCTGATGACAACCACAGACCAAAAGTGAAGAGATGGGAAAAGATGCTCCATACAAATGGAAACCAAAAAAAGTGGGAGTAGCTATACTTACATAAGACAAATTCATCTTTAACCAAAAATAGTTATGAGACAAAGGAGGTTATTATAAAATGATAAAGGGCCCATTCATCAAGAATATATAACAATCATAAATATATATGCATCCAGCATTAGAGGACTAAATATATTAAGGAAACAATAACAGACATGAATAGGGAATTAGAAAGCAGTGCAATAATACTAGAGGACTTCAATGCCCTATTTTCAGTAATGGATAGATCATCCAGACAGGAAATCACCAAGGAAATGTTGTACTAGAACCATACATTAAGCCAAATGAACTTAACATATATAAAAATAAAAGGCAAATATGCAAATAGTCATCATGCCATCACGCCATAACGAACAATCAGCAGGAGTCTGTGTGTGCAGCAGGCGTGGGTGGGCAGGGCTGTGTGTGTGGTGAGGCCTGGAAATGTAAATCCCGCCCCCATCATGGCTTGATGGGGGACATGAGGCTGCATCCTCCACCTGGCGTGGCTTAACGGAGGACGTGAGGCTATGTGCCCCACCCAGCGCTGGCTGGGGGATGGGGCAAATAGCATTAAAATATTTCCTCTAATGAATTAGCTTTTTAATGTGCATGAATTTTGTGCACCAGGCCACTAGTACATTTATACACATTCCATCCAACAGCAGTAGAATATACATTCTTCTCAAGTACACACGGAACATTCTCCAGAATAGACCATATGATACACCTCAAAACAGAACATAACAACTTTAAGAAATTTGACATAATACCAACTATCTTTTCCAGCCACGATGGAATGAAAGCTGAAATCCTATATAATAAAAGCTTAATATGCAAATTGTTTCCTTGACCAGGAGTTTGACCAGGAGTCTGACCACTTGCTATGACATGTGCTGACCACCAGGAGGTGACGCAGAACATGGTGGGCATGGCTGATGCAGCACTGGCAGCGGCCAGGAGTGGAGGTATTGCCAGCCCTGATGGGCCCCAAGGAGAGCAGGACCATGGTGGGATGCTGGAGCAGGTGAGCAGGTGGCGCCAGGCCAAGGCAGGTGCGAGCAGGGCCCGATCACCCTGCCAACAGCCCCACAGATGGCGACCAGCAGCGGCGGAGGGGGATGGCCGCTGCCCAGTGCCCAAGCACTGAGAGAGCTGGGCGAGGACCCAATCGCTCAGCCGATCACTCCACAGATGGTGACCAGTGCCCATCCTATATAATAAAAGGCAAATATGCAAATTGACCAAACAGCAGAAAGACCAGTTGCTATGACACGCACTGACCACCAGGGTCAGACACTCAATGCAGGAGCTGCCCCCTGGTGGTCAGTGAACTCCCACAGGGGGAGCACAGCTCAGCCAGAAGCCCGGCTCACACTGATGAGCATAGCCATGGTGGCGGGAGCCTCTCCCACCTCCACAGCAGCACTAAAGATGTCCGACTGACCCCACAGGTAGTGGGCCTAAGCTGTCAGTCAGAAATCCCCCTGAGGGGTCCCAGGCTGCAAGAGGACACAGGCCAAGCTGAAGGACTCCCCCCCATCCTGAGTGCACGAATTTCATGCACTGGGTCTCTAATAAAACATAATTATTTATACTGCTCTACAAGAACCTACATAGACAGGCCCTTAGTTAACTCTTTGACATCATCTAATACCACTCATCTCCTTGTCATGATATCTCAGCCACACTGGTCTACAATCTGGTTCCTGAATTGCTAGGCTCTTTTTGACCTTTGGACATTTGCAGAGGTTGATTCCTTTGGTTAGAAGTGCTCTTCTCCAGAGCTTCTAGGGCTTGCTCATTCTTGTCACTCAGATGACAGCTGAAATTCCTGTTCCCCCAGAGAAGCTCGCTGGTCACTCTCTGTCCCATTGCCCAATGCACTGATTCATCATCTCAGCTTCAGGACTGTTTTTTCTACTTTTTCTTTAATTAATTAGTTTTTAATTTATGCCTCTCCTGCCACCTCTCAGCCTGACCCCATAAATGAACTATAAAAGGAGAAACTTAATTGCCTTATTTAACACTATATCATCAGTGACTAGAACAGTGCCTGGAACATAGTCAACACTCAGTAAGTATGTATGTAAGTGAATGAATAATTCTCCCTCATATCATTTGTGAAAGGCAGGAATCACATTCATTCTCCTCATACTCTTATCCCTCAGCTCATCTAGGTTACCCACCTCAGAACATTTTACCTCTCAGTGTACCTATACATTTGCCTAGAGTCATTTTACTCTTCACCTATCAAACTGCACTCTCAAAAAAAAAAGTCACATTTACATGTATGGCATTAATAATTAATGACAGATTAAATTAAAGTCAATTTGTCATCTTTCAGTGGTATCTTTTAAAGCTTATTCTTAATATAAGCTACTGTATCCAATGCCTTTCTTTATGCTTAGTTCTTTATGTCATTACACAGAAAGTATGAACTATTCCAAGTCACATTTACCTCTAAAACTCTTATTGTTTTAGCTCTCACATTAAAATATTTAATAACTCCACATTTTTTTGGGGGGGGTGAGGAAAAGTTGATACTTTTTTTCCAAGTGAATATCAAACAAACCCATCATTTCTTACTATACTGCAATGTTACATATCTCATAAAGCAGTTGAGTCAATTTATGGGCTCTATTGTGTGCCATTAATCAGTTATCTATGTTTGAGCCAAGACCACAATGTCTTAATTACTATAGTGAATTAAATGATATTATTGTATCATGTCATATATCCTATCTAATAAAGAGGGAATGTGATAATTGACCCTCATGTTGTTGCAAAGATGGCGGTGCTCACAGCCAATAAGGAGGAAATATGCTAATTGATTGTCTGCCCTCAAATATGGCAGCACCCACAGCCAATAAAGAGGGAATATGCTAATTGACTGCCACACACTCAAAGATGGCAGCTCCCACAGCCACAAGATGGCAGCACCCAGTCCCCTCAGCTTTGCTGGGGTGGCAGGCATGCAGCAGGGCTAGACCTGCCCCCAGGCGGGCCCAGCTGCTCTGCCCACCTGCCTCCGGAGTCCCCCAGTTCCCTCAGCTCCCCAGCTGCCCAGGACCTCCCAAAGCTCAGGTAACCAGGGCTGGCCAAGGCTTGCGCTGCTGGCAATGGCAGCAGCAGAGGTGTGATGGGGCGTCACCTTTCCCTGATCGCCAGGTCACCCTCCTGCCCCTGAGGACTCCTGGACTGTGAGATGGGGTAGGCGGGGACCCCCCTCCAGTGCATGAATTTTCATGCACCGGGCCTCTAGTTAAGTATATAATTAATTATAGTGATTGATAAAATTATTTAAATATAATTTTAACAGTTCTTGTTATCTAGTAGCATCTCCAGCCTTTTTCTTCTTTTTCAGGATTGCCTTAGCTATGTCTAAGCCTATGGGTGTCGATACAAGTTTTAGATTCAACTTATCAATTTCTGCAAAAATAAAACAAACAGAAAACTCTGCCAGTACTTGATTAAAATTTATATGTAAATGACATGGTTGGGTAGAGAAACCAATTTGAAGATACATAATGCTAAACAGAATGGAAAAAAAAGTTCTTTATATTAAAATATTGCATATTTGTGAAATATTTATATCTTAGTGATAATTTCATGCATTTATAAATATTTTACATTAAACAGGTATCTCAAAACATGATACTTTACCCATCCCTTGAAAACCACTGACAGATTTCTGTAGTTTTCATGTATTGTATATCAATACAAATATTTTCTAAATATTGTGGACTCAGGGAAATTTAATTGTTTTTTCTTTTTTTTTCTCTAATTGAATGATATTTTCAACTCTGTCTTCTAATTCACTGATTCAATCCTCAGCTTCCCCTAATCTGCTGTGTATTCCTTCCGATGTATTCTTTATTTGTGTTATGTCATTCTTTATCTCATATTGTTCTTTTTTCATAGCTACTATATCTTTTTTACACTGTTGAGCATTTTTAACATTACTCTGAACCTTGTTTCAGATAAATTTCTTATCTCTGCTTTATTTAACACTTCTGAAGAATTCACTAGTTCTTTCATTTGGGGGTTGTTACTTTGTTTCCTCATTTTGGATGTGTTTGGGTTTGTGACTATTTTAGTTAGATTCTTTATACCACTCAGTCTATAGTGCAGGAAAGAGTTAAAGGCCATTTCTGACTAACTGGATCAGGCAAAGACTCAAAGCCTCCAGAGACGGATTCTACCTACAGACTGACAGGATTCTGACTTGAATTGCCCCCGGAAATTATACTCAGGTGTGGCAACAGTTTTTTTGTTTTGTTTTGTTTTTAACAAGGTGGGGCAGTTGCTTCTGTCTAGAGACTAATTGTTACTTTTAATCTCTTAAGTGGCCTCAGGGCAAGATGTTTTTATTTTTAAATCTTTATTGTTCAGATTATTACAGATGTTCCTTTTCCCCCCATAGCTCCCCTCCAACTGGTTCCCACCTCACTTCAAGCCTTCGCCTCCCCACCACCGACCTCGTCCATAGGTGTAAGTTCTTTGTCCAATCTCTTCCCACACTCCCCACAACCCTCCCCCCAAATTGTCAATCTGCTCCCTTTCCATGCCCCTGATTCTATTACATTCACCAGTCTGTTCTGTTCATCAGGTTTTTCATTCATTTGATATTTAGGTTCACTTGTTGATAGATATGTATTTTTTCTCTTTTGTTATTAATAATTTTTTATCTTTACCTTTTTCTTCTTCTTCCTCTTCTTAGAGAATACCCTTCAGCATTTCATATAATACTGGTTTGATGGTGGTGAACTCCTTTAGCTTTTTCTTATCTGTTGGGCTCTTTGGGTTCCTCTTGCTTGGGACTCTCTGTGCTTCCTGGACCTTTAAGTCTATTTCTTTCACCAGGTAAGGGAAGTTTTCTGTCATTATTTCTTCAAAGAGGTTTTTAATATCTTGGTCTCTCTCTTCTTCTGGCACTCCCATAATTCAGATGTTGGTATGCTTGAAGTTCTCCCAGAGGCTCATTTGCAGTATCTTCATATTTTTGGATTTTTTTTACTCTTCTGATTGGGTGTTCTTTGCTTCTTCGTATTTTAAATCTTTGACATTATTCTTGGGATCTTCTAGTCTGATCTTGGATCTCTGTATGCTATTCTTTATTTCAGTCAGTGTATGCTTAATTTCTGATTGGCCCTTTTTCATATCCTTGAGGGTCTCACTAAATTTATCAGAGGTTTCTAGAAGATTCTTGAGTAACTTTATAACCATGGTTTTGAACTCTATATCCCGTATTTTGCTTTCATCCATGACTTGTTTCTTTGTCTCCGCATTTTTGGCTGCTTCCCTGTGTTTGTTTCTATGTACTGGGTAGCTGTTAAGTCTCCTTGAGTTGATAGAGTGGCCTTGTGTGGTAGGTGTCCTATAGGGCCCAGTGGCTCAGCCTTCCCAGTCACCTGAGGTGGATGCTCTTGGTGCACCCTTTTGTGGGTACAGTCTTGTTGTAATTAACCCTTGATTGCTGTAGGTATCACTGAGAGGAATTGACCTCCAGGCCAATTGGCTGTGAGGACCAGCTGTGTCTACAGTGGAAGGACTACTGTGTAGGAGACACCCTTATGGGGCAGGACTTGCTTCAGTGGGGCTCTGGGGCACACTGAGTCTGCCCCTTAAGTGTGTCTCTTATGGATGTGAAAAGTTGTAATCCAGTATGGTCTCACTCTGACCCTGGGTACACTGGTTCTTGGATCTCCAAGGAGGTTCAAGGTCAGCCACTGTCTGGAGCCACCCAGCAAGAGCTACAGAAACATCTGCGTATTTCTCCTCTTTGTATGGGGTTTGGAAGTGCCCAGACAAGGCCCAACTGTGAAGCAAGACAGGCTGCTGTTGCTGGGCTTTGGGCCTTCTTTTGGAAGCTCTAGGGCTCTCTCACCAGCTGCAGTTTGACAGGTTTTAGCCAAGAAAGGACAAGCCATTCATATGCAAAAGCCTCTGTTCACAGCTTGGGTGGGGTTGTAAATTGGGTGGGGCAGGGTCTCTGAGAATCACCAGGGTGGAGCAAACAACAATTGCTGCCAGTTAGCTCTGCACCGGAGAGGTCCCTGGGTCTCCGTGTCCTGTGCCTCCATGCAAGAACAATGATCGCTATGAGCACCTCTGAGAGAAAGCCGTCCTAGCGTTCCTGTCCCGATGCCAGACAGTCCAGTTTCTCTTAGTATGTGTCTGGGTCCCCCAGAGTCTTGCCTGGAACTGGAGTTTAGAGAAGTCAGGAGCTTGAATCTCCTGATTAAAAGAGCAGCACATCCAAGTGCCAGCACTTTCTGTGCCCTCCACACCTCTTACCAGTCTCAGTGTGCTTTCTTCACCTCTCTAGTTATGGAACTTCCACTCAGCCAGCTTTCCCGTGGTTCTAGGTGGTAGTTGTTCTGCCTTTTAGTTTTAATTTTGATGTGGTTGTGAGAGGCAGCAAGTATAGGTGTTTACCTATGCCACCATCTTTGTTCCTCCGGCTATAATAATCAGGGCAAGGTGTTTTCCAATAGGGTGTGTCTAATGTCTTCCCCCCAGGCAAGGCAGATGTCTATGTGGCAAAGATGTCCTCCACTGTGTGAGGGCATGGCTCAGCCCAGGTAGCTTGGGACGTCTGCCTTCTGATCTCTGTCACCCCAGTCCCCTAGTCCTGGGTTCTCCCTCACAGCTCCAGTCCACTTCATCCTCTCTCTGCCAGAACACAAAGTGGGTGGCTCCACAGGGAATTTTTGTGCATTGGCCCTTTAAGGGGGTGCCTGAACTTTCAGAAGTCACACACTGGCAGGTCCACTTCATCCTCTCTCTGCCAGAACACAAAGTGGGTGGCTCCACAGGGAATTTTTGTGCATTGGCCCTTTAAGGGGGTGCCTGAACTTTCAGCTGTCACTCCCTGGCAGACAGCACCCTGCTTTTCATAGCTGGATGTTATATGGCTACCCTCCTCAGTTTGGTGCTCTCTGCTGGTGAGCCCAGCTTTGGGATTAGATCCCAGAGTTCTCAGTGGCACCCCTCCACAGCTGAGATATCTCTCTGGGACTTCAGTTGCCGTCTGTGGGTGCCTGGCCAGCCCTTTAATGCCTCCACCCCTCCTACCAGTCTCTATGAAGTCTCCTCCTTCGATCCTTGGTTTCTCTCCTGTGAGTTTTCCATTGATTAGTTGGGAAGCTTTTCAGTATTTCAGTTGTAATTCCAGCTTGTTCCTGGAAGCATGTCCTTGCAGCATCCTCCTACTCTGCCGCCATTTTTAATCCATTATGTCAAGACTAGGGGAAATTTAATGATAGACCTCTTTATCAAGATGAAAGATTTACCACATGTGCTTATTTCTTCTACCTCCCGAAAGTCCCACCGAAATTACAGTAAAATAGCTTAAAACATTATAAGTATGCAACCAAAGGAAAGGTGATTACATATTTAAAACCAGAAGATTTTAACAAAATTATCAAAGATGAAAATTGAATAGGAGCAAATGATGAAGCGTATGGAGAAAGGGGGTCCAGAACAGAGATGGCTCCAGAAGAGAGAATGCAATGAATTCCTCTGAAGAGGCTCACAATTCAGATGCAAAAGTTTTCTAACTGAAACTCTAAATCCAGACCAATTAACTATGTTCTTTAATTTTCCCAACCACATGCAGACACATGGGTAGCTAGTTATTTACATCCCACCTTAAAAAAAAAAAATCAAAGGGTCCTTTCAGAAGGAAATTACATAAATTGTCTGAGATTACCTGAGGCAGAATATTTGGACTTCAGTTTTTCCAGAGCAAAGGACTTTACATAACTGGGATGGTCTCTTCTTGTTTCCACAATGCAAAAACTATCAGTTAATAACCCCCCTTACATTCCCAGAATAGCCAAGAGTCATGAATGACTGCCAACTATTTGAGAAAGTTTGGAATATGAATGAAACAGCAAGTTAAAAATAAAACTGTAATCATTTAACTTAGAAAAAAGAAATAACTTAGGAAACAAAAAGAAACATAAAACAGACAAAATTTTACTATCTGTAGAGAGATTTGAAAAAATACTATTTACATAAAACAAGCATGGGAGATTGAAAACAAGAAAAGCCAATTATCTTGAAAGACCTCTTAGAAATTAAAAGTGATTGACCAACAAAACAAAACCAAGAATTGATTAAAAGATTGAAAGATAAAACCTAGGAAATCTCTGGAAAGAAGAAGAAGAAAAAGAAATGGAAAATCTGAAAATAAACCATGAGAGAAAAAGAGAATCAACTCATAAGATCCAACAACAGAATAAAAGGAGTTTTAAAAGTAATGAATTGAGAGGACAATCAAGATGGCAACATAGGTAAACACCTGAACTTGCTGCCTCACACAACCACATTAAAACTACAACTAAAAGACAAAATGAATAACATCCAGAACCATGGGAAGGCTGGCCAAGAGGAAATTCTACAACTAGAAGGAAAGAGAAAAGTGCATTGAGTCCAGTAGGAAGGAGGTGCAGAGGTATGGAGGCACGCAAAAGGGGCTGGCAGCTGGATACACTGTCGTCTTTTTAACTGGGAGGGAGATACAAGCTCCTAACTGCTCTGAACTCCAGTTCCAGGCGAGAATTTGGGGACCCAGGCTCATTCAGAGAGAAACTGTACTGTCTGTCATTGGGCCAGAACATAAGGGCAGCTCTCGCAGAGGTTCTTGCAGCGTTCATTGTTCCTCCACAGAGACCCAGGAACCTACCCAGGGGAGGGCCTTCAGGCAACCATTGCTGTTTGCACTGCCCCATGATTCCCTGAGACCACACCCCACCCAATTTACAACCCCACCCAAGCTGTGAACAGAGGTTTTTGCATACTAATGGCCTGGCTTTTCTCTGCCTAAAAACCTGTCAAATTGTAGCTAGGTCAGAGAAACCCAGAGCTTCCAAGAGAAGGTCTAAGGCTCGTCAGAAGCCTGCATTACTTCACAGCTGCTCCTCATCTGGGCACCTCCAAATCCCAAACAAAGAGGAGGAATCTGAAGATGTCTCTGTAGCTCCTGCTGGGCAGCCCCAGACAGTGGCTGACTGCACCTCCTTGGAGATCCAAGAGCCAATTTACCCAGTGGTCAGAGTGAGACCATCCAGATTACAATTCTTCACATCCATAAGAGACACACTCAGGGGCCAGACTCAGTGAGCACTAAAGCCTCACTGAAGCAAGTCCTGCCCCATAAGGGTATTTCCAGCACAGAAGTTCTCCCATTGTAGACACAACTGGTCCCCACAGCCAATTGGCCTGGAGTTAAATTCCTCCCAGTGATACCAACAGCAATCAAAGCTTAACTACAACAAGACTGTGCACATAGCCCACAAAGAGGTGCACCGAGAGTGCCCACCTCAGGTAATTGGTGAGGCTGAGCTACTGTGCCCTATAGGACACCTAGCACACAAAGCCACTCTATCAACACAGGAAAGCATCCAAAATGTGGAGAGAAAGAAACAGGTCACAAATGAAAGAAATGAAGGAAAGCAAACTATTGGATATAGAGTTAAAAACCATGGTTATAAGGCTACTCAAGAATTTTCTACAAACCTTTGAGAAACTTAGTGAGACCTCTGAGAAACTTAGTGAGACCTTCAAGGCAAACAACAGGAATCCAAAGAGGACCACACCAAGATACCTCATAATTAAAATGCCAAGGGCAAAAGACAGAGAGAATATTAAAAGTAGCAAGAGAAAATCAGTTAGTTACCTACAAGGGAGTACCCATACTACTGTCAGCTGATTTATCAACAGAAACTATTCAGTCCAGAAGAGAGTAGCAAGAAATATTCAAAGTGATGAATAGCAAGAAACTACAACCAAGATTACTCTACCCAGCAAAGCTATCATTTAGAATTGAAAGTCAGATAAACAGCTTCACAGATAAGAAGAAGCTAAAGGAGTTCACCACCATCAAACCAGTATTATATGAAATGCTGAAGGGTATTCTTTAAGATGAGGAAGAAGAAAAAGGTAAAGATAAAAATTATGAACAAGAAAGTGGCAACAAATACATATCTATCAACAAGTGAATCTAAAAATAAAGTGAATAAAAAATCTGATGAACCAAATAAACTGGTAATTAGAATAGAGTCAGCGGCATAGAAAGGGAATGGACTGACAATTCTTTGTGGGGGAAGGGAATGTAGAGGGTGCGGGAAGAGACTGGACAAAAATCGTAATCCTATGGATGAGGACAGTGGCGGGGAGGAGTAAGGGTAGGAGGTGGGGTGGGAACTGGGTGGAGGGGAGCTATGGGGTGGGGGGAGAGGAACAACTGTAATAATCTGAACAATAAAGATTTATTTTAAAAAATAAAAAGAAAAAATACTAATACAAGAATAAAAAAAAGTAATGAATTGACAGAAAGAAACTATCACAGGAGAAAATCATTTAAAAAACACAGAAGATAATTTTCCACATGTGAAGGATGATACTGAAATGTAGCACAGAATGCCAAGGACAGTCAGTGAATTAAAAACCTGTGAATAGTCCCTTGGAAATTCAGAACACTGGGGAGGAGGGGGAAGAATCAAGTTATCTACCAATGAAGAAGAATCAGAAGGCATCATATTTCTTATGAATCTTTAGGATTATTGAAGCACTTCAAAGTTAAGATTGCACTAGAGTTCAGAACATAATGTAGTTACAGTTGAGAGAAACAAGAAAAATAAATAAAACAAAATACAGAAATAAGCCATATAAAATTTCCATGGAGTCAATGACAGTAATTTCTAAATTTTTTACACTAGACTAAAATACAGATAACACATTTATTTAAAATTCCTTTTTGTATATTTTCAAAATTGGGTTTCTGTGTTTCCTGACAAACCCTTAGTATAGAAAGACAATTAAAGTTCCCTTTTCAATAAATCCTCATTATTTTAAGAGTGCCAAAACAAAGACAAGAGATAAAGTAGGGGAAACTACTACACAGTTTTTATCTTTTAAATGGTGTATTAATTTGGAACAGAATACATTTATTTTCCTACAGTTAGTTTTTGTGCTTCCCCTTCTCTATATTTTCTCTTTTCATTTCTTGCAAAAGTTAATCAGAGTCCCTTTGTGATTATTACCCACATTAGTGAATTGTCTGCTGGGAAAAAAGCAGACAATTCACTAATGTGGGTAAGAATAGTACACGATAGAAAAATATGTTTCTGCAGTGTTTACTATGCCACTTAACCCAGGCTGACAATGGATCTCTTGTCTGTAACATAAGAGGCATGAACTAAATAAATCCAGTTGGCCTTTGAGCTTTAATATTCCTTATCTGGATGCAATATCTCAAAGGACAAGGTTCAGCCTCACATACATGGATTGTACCAACATTCACATCACAGGGGTACCAGAAGGAGAAGAGGGAGACCAAGGGATTGAGAATCTATTTGAAGAAAGAATGACAGAAAACTTCCCTGGCATGGTGAAGGAAATAGACGTGCAAGTCCAGGAAGCACAGAGACTCCCAACCAAGATGAACCCAAAGAGTCCCACACCATAACACCTCATAATTAAAATGCCAAAAGTTAAAGAAAAAGAGAGAATCTTGAAAGCAACAGGAGAAAAGCATTTAGTTACCTACAAGAGAGCTATCTCCAATAAGACTGTTGGCTGATTTCTCAACAGAAGTTTTTCAGGCCAGAAGGGATTGGCATAAAATATTCAAATTTATTAAAAGAAAGGACCTACAACCAAGGTTACTCTACCCAGAAAACTATCCTTTAGAACTGAAGGACAGATAAGAAGCTTTCCATACAAGAAAAGGCTAAAGGAGTTCATCACCACTAAATCAGTTTTACAAGAAATGTTAAAGGGACTTCTTGAAGAAGAAAAAATAAATAAAAAATATGAACAATAAAATGTCAAAAACTACATATCTATCAACATTACTTTAAATGTATATGGATTAAATGCTCCCATCAAAAGACATAGGGTGGCTGAATAGATAAGAAAAGGGTACTCTTATATGTCCGTTCTATAAGAGACTCCCTTCAGATCAAAAGATACACATGGGCTGAAAGTAAAGGGGTGGAAAAAGATATTTCATGAAAATGGGGAATTAAGCTGGGGTATCAATACTTACACCAGACAAGACAGATTTTAAAATAAAAGATATAACAAGAGATGAAGAAGGACCCAGTAATCCTTCAGATAAATACTAGTGGATATTTATCTGAAGAAACCCAGACCACCAATTCAAAAAGACATATGCATACTTATGTTCATTACAGTATTATTTAAAACTAGAGTCACAGTGCATGAGAATTCATGTACTGGGGGGGTGGGGGGGGTGTCCCTCAGCTCGGCCTGCTTACAGTCTGGGAGCCCTCAGGAGCAAGAGGCAACCCGGTCATCAGGGGAAGGCGACACCCCCATCACACCTCTGCTGCTGCCACTGCCAGCAGTGCAAGCGTCAGCGGCCCTGGTTACTTGAGCCTTGGGCGGCCCTGGGCAGCTGGGCAGCCACCATCCGAGGCTCGCCTGCACCTCAGGCCTGCCCTGGGCTGCTGGGGGGCTGCTGAAGGCGGGTCTAGCCACACCATGAGCCTGTTGCACCCCCCACCCGCCCCCGCTGGGCTGAAAGGACTGTGGGACTCCAGTGGCAGAAGCAAGAAGCGGCCAGAACCACCTGAGGGCGGGTCCAGCTGCACCAAGGGCCTGCCACCCCAGCGGGGCTGAAAGGACTGGGGGACTCCAGCAGGGCTGAGGGGACTAGGTGCCGCCATCTTGTGGCTATGGGCACTGCCATATTTGTGATGGTGTGATGGTCAATTTGCATATTCCATATTTATTAGATAGGATAGCCAAGATATGGAAGCAACCTTAGTGTTCATCAATAGATGAATGGATAAAGAAGTGGTGCATATAAACAATGGAATATGACTCAGCCATATAAAAGAGAAATGGCAAGAAATCTTGCCATTTGTGACAACATAGATCAGCCGTGGGCAAACTATGGCCCGCAGGCCGGATCCGGCCCAATTGAAATGAATAAAACTAAAAAAAAAAAAGACCATACCCTTTTATGTAATGATGTTTACTTTGAATTTATATTAGTTCACACAAACACTCCATCCATGCTTTTGTTCTGGCCCTCCGGTCCAGTTTGAGAACCCATTGTGGCCCTCCAGTCAAAAAGTTTGCCCACCCCTGACATAGATAGACATAGAGGATGCTGAGTGAAATAAGTCAGACAGAAAAAGACAAATGCCATATGATTTCACTAACATATAGAATCTAAGAAACAAAATAAATCAACAAACAAAACAGAAACAAATTCATAGATACAAAGAACAAATTGAAGGTTGCCATAAGTTTGTAAGTTATAGACATTTACATAACTTACAAAGGATCACCTTGATAAATCTATTACCCATCTGACACCATACATAGTTATTATATTATCTTATCTAATAATAGAGAAACATAGTAATTAACCTTAACTTCACTACCCTTCCCATTGGCTAATCAGGGCAATATGCAAATTAACTGCCAACCAAGATGGCGGCCGGTAGCCAGGCAGCTGAAGCGAACAGGAGGCTTGCTTTCTCCAGTGATGGAGGAAGGAAAGGTTCCCCGCCTGCTGCTGCTGGCCTCTGAGCTGCAATTCTAAGAAACAATGTTGCAATTATAGAAGCTAAACAAACCCCAGAAACCTACTTTCAGCCATTCGGCCTAGGAGCTGGAGCTGAAACAGTGTTTCAATTATAGAACCCAAACAAACCCAGAGACCTGCTTTCAGCAGCCGAGGTCTCAGAGCTGGAGCTGAGCCTCAGAGCTAAAGCTGGCTCTCAGTTCCAGTGACAGTCACGAAGGTAAATAAATCCCAGAATTAAAATAAAAGAAAAAAAGGAGAGGCTGGGAGCTTCAGTGGCCTGCCAGCCTGAAAACGGCCTTCAGCCCCTCACCCAGACTGGCCAGGGACCCCAGTGGAGACCCCCACCCTGAAGGGGGTGTGACCAGCTGCAAACAGCCATCATCCCCTCATCCAGGCTGGCCAGGCGCACCCAAGTGGGACCCCCACCCTGATCCAGGACACCCTTCAGGGCAAACCAGCTGGCCCCCACCCATGCACCAGCATCTATCCTATATAGTAAAAGGGTAATATGCCTCCCAGCACCAGGATCAGCAGAACAGCGAGGCCTCACACTCCGGGATCAGTGGAGACCTCCCGGCCTGGGATCAGCGGAGCCTCCTGGCACCATGATCAGTGGACTGCGAGGTCTCCCAGCACCAGGATGAGTGGAGCAGTGAGGCCTCCTAGCACCGGGATCAGTTGAGCAGTGAGGCCTCACTGCCCTGGTGTCAAGCAGAGCCGCGAGGCCTCCCAGCACTGGGATCAGCGGAGCCGCCAGGTCTCCTGGCCTATGAAGCAGTGTGACAGGGGGCAGCGCCCAAACCCCCTGATCGCCCTGCGGCTCTGTGTGTGACTGGGGGCGGTGCCCCAACTCCCCTATCGGCCCTACTCTGTGCATGACAGGAGGGAGCTCCCCAACCCCCTGATCGGTCCTGCTCTGTGTGTGACAGGGGGGAGCTCCCCAACCCCCTGATCGGCCCTGCTCTTTGCATGACAGGGTACAGAGCCCCAACCCCCCTGCTGGGCCCTACTCTGTGTGTGACTGGAGGGAGCTCCCTAACCCCCTGTTGGGCCCTTCTCTGTGTGTGACAGGGGGCAGCGCCCCAACCCCCTGCTGGGCCCTGCTCTGTGTGTGACTGGGGTGGTGCCACAACTTCCCCATCGACCCTGCCTTGAGTGTGACAGGGGGCGGTGCCCCAACCCCCCAATCAGCCCTACCCTGAGCGTGACTGGGGGTAGCATCACAACCTCCCGATCCGCCCTACTCTGTGCATGACAGGGGGTGGCGCCCCAACTCCCCAATCAGCCCTGCTCTGAGCCCAACTAAGGGCTGCACCGAGATATTGGGCCTGCCCTCTTCCACCCAGGAGCGGGCCTAAGCCAGCAAGTTATCTCCCGAGGGGTCCCAGACTGTGAGAGGGCACAAGTGGGGCTGAGTGTCACCACCACCACCCCCCCACACCAGTGCACAAATTTTTGTGCACTGGGCCTCTAGTCTATAATAATGAAAGCATAATGTGCTAATTAGACCAGACAGCCAGACGACCTTCCAGATGAAGTGAGGGCTGAGGCAAGTCGCTGCAGCTGTGTGGGCTGAGCCCCTTGCACAAATTTCCTGCATTGGGCCTCTAGTTGACTATATGCCCTATGCTGCACTTTATATCCCTATGACTATTTTGTAACTAACAATTGGTACTTCTTGATTCTTTCCACCTTTTCACCCATCCTCTCCCTGCATCCTCTCCTTTCATCCTCAATTGAGCTGAGAGGAATTTTTACTCCCTTTAGTAATATTTTTCTTTGACACTGGGGATTATGGTAGTCAAAGACATAACTGGGTTAATATACTAACAATCAAAACATTTTTCCACAAGAAATTTAAAATTACAAAAAAAAAAAATCCATTCAGTAACAAAGGAACATTTTGGATAGATTTGACCATGAAGTACATACAATCAGTTATATACATTAAAAAACCCCAAAATAAATCTAAAATTGCCTGTAAGTATGATACTTGATTTTGTTCATTTTCATTTTCTTATATCTCTCCTTTTCTCTGACATTTTAAATTGAAGAAATTTGGCTTTAACTTTTGAATAAACATCAGCTGACTAGCTGCTCTAGACTGGTGTTTTAAGGACTAGGGAAGTATATTTAAAGCTTCTTATAGAAGATGGAACATTATATTTGTTTCCAAGATTTATGCTCATCTTCTGCTTTCCAGGATATGCTCTCAGACTAGTCCTTCTGAGCCTATTTCCTCAACTGCAAGATATCAGGATTCTTGTCTCATGTGGTTGTAGGAACAATCCAATGAGAACATGTGCATAAAAACACAAGTACTAGACACCACAGTATATTGGCTTCCATGCATTATCAGTGTGGTCCTTGTGTGGGAAGACAAAAGATAGACACATGCACAATAAAGAGAAAATTACTTGGATTTAACTTAGAAACCATCATGAGACCATTTGTCATGTAAATGGCCTAATGTCTGATGACAAAGAATAACTGACTTATTCAGTTATGTTTCATCCAAAATTACAACCATCTTTTGAGAATCTATTATGGTAGAAACCAGAAATAATTAGATAAAAGAGATGTGGTTCTTGCCCCATCATTCTCTTAGAGCTTTTTATGTTCACTTGGTTTATTCCCTAACACAGCCTATGCTTAGTACTGGAGCTACAACAAAGAACAGGACATTCCTCCTTGAAATCTTGTGTATACCAAAACATAACACAACATTCCCAAAGACTCTTCCTCTACTATTCAAAACAAAAGCAACAACCGAAGAAACAAAAAATACCCATGCCTAATCTTCACCAGTTACTTGTTTTAAAGTTGCTTTCAATTAGGCTTGCAGACTAACTATTTATCTATCTAAAAAGACTATTAAAAAGTGTGTTTGTGCCCCGCCGGTGTGGCCCAGTGGTTGAGCATCAACCTATGAACCAGGAGGTCATGGCTCAATTCCCAGCCAGGGCACAAGCCTGGGTTGCTGGCTCCATCCCCAGTGTAGGGTATGCAGGAGGCAGCTGATCAATGATTCTCTCTCATCATTGATATTTTTCTCTCTCCCTCTCCCTTCCTCTCTGAAATCAATAAAAATAGGTACATATTTTTTAAAGTGTGTTTATATGTGCTCATATACACTTATATGTATATACTATGTTCAATCTTGTTAAGTACTACTTTGTTTCTAAATGCAGAGTCTGTTAAAAAAAATTATTTTAAGCCAAAATGGTTTGGCTCAGTGGATAGAGCATTGGCCTGCGGACTGAAGGGTACCAGGTTTGATTCCGGTCAAGGGCATGTACCTTGGTTGAGGGCCCATCCCCAGTAGGAGGTGTGCAGGAGGCAGCTAGTCGATGTTTCTCTCTCATTTGTTTTTCTAACTCTCTGTCCCTCTCTCTCCCTCTCTGTAAAAAATCAATAAAATATATTTAAAAAATTATTTTAAGATATTGCCAAAGATTGATGTTAAGCAGCATAACTTTCATGTGTATTTTGGGCTCCTGCCCTTTTCAAGATAAATTGCATTCCCCTTCTTTCCTCTCTGCTTGCCAAAAGTATAAGCTACTCTTTTCACTCCCCAGCATGGTTTATTAATTAGCCTAAGCTGCTGATGGGCTAATTCTTAGAGTTTTTAACTTTCACCAGTAACTGAAAAGAAATATGTGTTGGATTTATCAATTTTATTACACCATTCAAGTAGTGTTAATATTAACATGTTTAAAGTCTTATCATTTAATATTGATAAATTTGCTATTTCCCTGGGGGGTGGGGGTGGACCACATGTGTATAGTGGAATCTAAAAATGGCCCCCAAAGATATCAATTACCATTCTCTAGAATCTGTAAATATTACCTTATTTAGAAAAAGAATCTTCGTATATGTGATTAAATCAATGATTTTGAGATATATGGTCTTGGATTATCCAGGTGGACACTAAATGAAATTATATGAATTCTTATAAGGAGACTTGCCACAGACAGAAGAGGAGGCAATGTAACCATGGAAACAAAGATTGGAGTGACACAGTCACAAGACAAGAATTGCTGGGAGCCACAGAAGCTGAAAGAAACAAGGATCAGATTCCCCCAGAGCCTCCAGAAGGAGCACAGCCTTTCTGTTAACCTGATATTGGCCAGTGAGGTCAGTTTTAGACTTCTGACCTCCAGAACTGTGAGAAAATAAATGATTATGTTTTAAGCCACCAAGTTTGTTGTCATTTGTTATGGCAGTAATGGGAAATATATGGGTGCATACACACACACACATACACACACACACACAGTATGTGTATAAGTGTGTGAGCAAAATAATCTCTCTTGATAACAGTAAAGGATATAGAGGCTTAAGAAGGGAGCAGAGATTTTTAAATGTACCAATTTTCTTGTCTTGTTCAATTGACTTTTTGAGACACTTAATCCCTAAACAAAGAAAGTTCTCTCTCTCAGCTCTCCTGGCCCTCTTGGGACTCCTGTTGCAGAAGATTGTTCCCTGCATTTTGCCCACATGACCGACAGCCATGTGGGACCCACACAATGGATTGATGGACTGAATCTAGCCTGTTGGACTCAATTCCACCATGGAATGGATGCTCTGGACACTGGCCCTACTTTTGGCTCTGCTCGAGCCCCAGCTACTTATTTTCCAGGACTTGTCTCAGGATAATGGGACTTTGCAACTCAAGAAATAAAATTCCACACTGTAGGAAATGGATCTCTGTCATCCATCTCCAGCATAGTTGGCTTTTGATGGAATTTGCTAAATTTCCCCAGAGCAAACAGAATGTTGGAAGGAGGGAAGAGGATATAGGAAAAAAGAACTGCATGTGGGTCAGCATCATGGTGGAAACCACCGAGACACCTGCCTCAGCTAGACAAGGGGAGGTGGAGGCAACTAGAGAAGGCTTCAGCCCATTTTTTTAAATGGGAGACAGCAAGACCTAAGCAACGCATGAGGAAACAGGACACCCCATGGTGCTCAGTCAGTGAGGAACCGGAGGAGGGACTGAATAAATGGGCTGTGTTTGCTGCCACAGCTGTGCCTGTACAATAAGATGGACGCCCACACTCGCTCTTGAGACTGTATGAAGAGTCTCATTTTCGCCACACTTCTGTCCCTGAGTCCATTATTTGAATTCAGGCAGGCGAGATTTCTCACACACACCAATAAAAACCATTCACTCTCCCCTGCTTGTCTTAGAAAATTTATTTTCTAAAGATATCATAAGAATCCCACTCCCACTAGTGAAGGAGATATCCATTTCCCTGGCAACAGTTAGAATTAGACATTGATTATTAGAAAAAATATACACTTAAATACATGGGACACTAAATTAACCTTTAGAGAATAGAATGAGAATTTTAAAAATTTAAGTAAGTGAGGGAAAAAGGGAAAAAAACATAGGAAATGTAAAAAAAACAACCAAAGGAGGCTAATTGTAAAATATGAAAGAAGACGTAAGGAATAACTTCAATCAAATCAATAAACATATAAAAAACAAATGTTATATTGTTCCATTAAGACAGAAACTCATTTTTTAAAAAATATCTAGGTATATATTATTTAATAATACATATGGTCAAAGAATTTTATTAAATATTATTAAAATATTATTAAGTAGTCTTTCATAATGCCTATCGTATCTCTGGGAGTTGGGCATATTGACTGGGAGGGGCCATGCAAGAATTTTCTGATGTGATAGTAATGCTCCATATCTTGATAGGAGTTTGAGTTACCCATGGTGCATACACTTTTCAAAATTCAGCAAATGCACATATGAAATTTGTATATTTCATTGCAAGTTTTACATAAAGGAAAAAAAAACTAAACAAATATTGACATCTAGCTAATGATATGCAAATGTAAGTATTTCACTGGAAATGCACTATCTGAAACCTTTTTGATATAGGTCAGTAAAATAAATGAGTTATTGCATTAGATATGTGATAATGCAAGTTTAATCAAGAGATTGATGGTAACAAATGATAGTAGCTATTTTCACAGTAAGCATCTTTGCCGTAAACATTTCTGCCACAAGCATTTTTGCCACAAACATTTTCACTGCACAACTAAGTGGCCATAAGGCAATTTCCATAAAAGATAAAAATAACTGGATGATATATTTGGCAGACTTAAGTTATTCAAGCTATTTGTCAATTTGGTTTCCTTTTTCCATTAACAAAGTTCTCACAGTATGCCCATTTTTAAAAACTATATTTTTATTAATTTTAGAGAAAGAGGGGAGAAAGAGAGAGAAAGAGAGAGAGAGAGAGAGAGAGAGAGAGAGATCAATCGTTTGGTTCCTTCACACACCCAGACCAGGGATTGAACCTACACTGGGTATGTGCCCTGACAAGGAATGGCACAGGTGACCTTTTAGTGTATGGAGAATGCTCAATCAACTGAGCCACACCGGCTAGGACTCCCATTTTTATATTATACTAGAGGCCTGGTGCACAAAATTCATGCACTGGGGGCAGGGGGGGGGATGTCCCTCAGCCCAGCCTGCACCCTCTCCAATCTGGGAACCCTTGGGGGATGTCCAAATGCCTGTTTAGGCCCAGGCCTAAACAGGCAGTCAGACACCCCTCTCACAATCCAGGACTGCTGGCTCCCAACTGCTCACCTGCCTGCCTGCCTGATTGCCCCTAACCACTTCTGCCTGCCAGCCTGATCACCCCCTAACCACTCCCCTGCCAGCCTGATCGACACCTAACTGCTCCTCTGCAGGTCCGGTCCCCCCCAACTGCCCTCCCTGGCTGGCCTGATCACCCACACTGCCCTCCCCTGCCGGCCATCTTGTGACTACATGGGGACAGCCATCTTGTGTGAGGGTGTGATGGTCAATTTGCATATTACCTCTTTGTTATATAGGATAAATCTTAGCCTTCATAATAGTTAAACTATGACAAGCAGATGCGGTAGTGTAAAAATAGTGGGTGATAGGAACTGCATCTAAAGCCCTATTGCAAAATATGTGTAAAGCCAGATTGACTACTCTTCTAGAAAATGATAACTTTCAGTTTGCAAATCCTTCAGTAAAGCGTTATCCCTCCCACTCATCAAAACTAAAAGTTTGCCACACTATGGCAAGTATAAAAGAGGAGCTACTCATTCACAAGAGTCTTCAAGAGCATTAGTTATTGATTCTTCAGTTGGAAACTGATACCTCTCTTAATGAAGAAAGAAGTTGTAGCAAAAAAAAAAAAAATAAGAAAGAAAGAAAGAAAAGAAAGAAAGCATGATGTGTGATGCCAAACAGTGGAAATGAATCAACACATTAAAAGAAAAGTATAATACTAATATAGGATAGTGATAAGCTAGAAAAATTTATTTATTTATTTATTTTTTATTGTTTTATTTAATGGTCTTTATTATCCATGAATAAGTGAGATCATGCAGTATTTTTCCTTCATTGACTGGCTTATTTCACTTAGCAAATGGAAAGCTAGAAAAATTTAAAGGCAGGAGAAATAGGGAAACAGAGACAAGAAAGTTAAACAAGGTCAAACAGTTTGGACAGCTTGCAGCTGGCTTGTAAATAACAAGCCATTATCTAAGCCAAGGGCACTTGAGAGCAACTGGTTAGTGTCTCCTCACTAACCAAAGAATGCAGGAAATGAGGTGGGGTGGGGAGAGGGAAAACGCCATTTTATTTCACTTCCTCAGCAGAGAAGCTAGTGGTTGCAAGGCTTGGCACACTAGAATTGGCCAGGTGCTTCTCACAAATTCTGGGAAAGCCACAACAAAGTAAAAGGGGAACTTGAAAATTAATCTATACCATAATATTCAGCAGAGAAATTTTGCAACATATGCCCAGAAGGGGATATAACCCCTAGAATCCTCACCACACTGGCTTCCCAGGCTAGCTGGGAAAGCACACCTGTGCCCAAGCTCAGATGTAACTTTGTTTGCCTTGTTTCTTTAATACATTTGCTCACTTTGCTTCTTTAATAAATTGGCTTTATCATAACACAATCATCTGAGTCACTCCTTTGAATTCATTCATACAAGAAGATAAGAATTGAGGAGGGGACAGCTCTCTCTCTTCAACTCCGGAAACTGTCCAATAACACCTCTCTCTGGTGTGTGTGAGAGGTACCTGTAATAATACTATGAGCAGCCCTCGCTGGGTTGGCTCAGTGGATAGAGAGTTGGCTGCAGACTAAAGGTCATGAGTTTGATTCAAGTCAAGGGCACATGCCTGGGTTGTGGGCTGGATCCCCGGTGGGGGCATGCAGAAGGCAGCCAATCAATGATTCTCTCTCATCATTGATGTTTCTATCTTCCTCTCCCTTTCTCTTCCTCTCTAAAATCAATAAAATATATTAATAAATAATAATAATACCATGAGCAAAAGACTTCAAAGACAATGTATTTTGATTTTTTGTAATATAGTCTTTTTAATTTTATTAATTTCCATGTTTTAATATGTCCTTTTTAATGGCACTTTTACATTTTTTTTTTGGTATTTTGTGTATTATGACAAAATCACCTTATGGCCAATTAGTTGTACTTCAAAAATCTTTGGAACAAAGATGTTTAGGGTCAAAACACCCAGAACTGCATTGTTAATATAGCCAAAAGGAGGAGACAAACTGCTATAGACTGAATATGTGTGTCCTCCCCAAATTTGTATGTTGAAATTCTACCTCCCAATGCAATGGTATTAGGAGGTAAGGCCTATGGGAAGTGATTAGTTCATGAAAGTGGAACCCTTATAAATGGAATTAGTGTCTATAAAAGAAGCTCCAGAGATCTCTCTCATCCCTTCCTGGATATGAAGACAAAGAGAGAAGATAGTCATCTGTGACTAGGAAGTAGCCACCAATTCTGCTGTGCTTTGATCTTAAATTTTCTATACTCCAGAACTAGAAGTAAATGTTTGTTGTTTAAGTCACCCAGTTTGTGGTATCTATACTAATAAAAGGGTAATATGCTAATTAGGCCAGGAGACCAGACATCTTCCGGACATCAGACTTCCTTCCAGACAAAGCCACAGTGGTGGGGGCCAAGATTAGGGGAGATCAGGCCGGCAGGGAAGGCCACAAATTGTATAATTCCATTTATATGAAACTAGAGGCCTGATGCACAAAAATTTGTGCACATGGGTGGGTCCCTCAGCCCGGCCTGTGCCCTCTCGCAGTCTGGGGCCCCACGGGGACCCCTTCCCCTGGCTGCTGGCACCAGTTTTCCTCCAGCACCCGGAACCCAGGCCTTTGCTCTTCTCCAGGAGGGGCTGGCGTGGTGGGCGAGGGGCTTAGCTCCTCGCTGCTCACTGCGCGCGGGCCCCTGGGGCATGGCGGAGGCCGGCACGGCGGGCTTTCCTCTTTGCTCTTCGCTTGCCACACCAGCCTTTGCTCACTGCTCCTGCCCATGCCAGCCAGCTTCACTCTGTTGCTTGGCAACTACGTATGCAAATTAACCACCATCTTTCTTGGCAGTTAATTTGCATATCGCCCTGATTAGCCAATGGGAAGTGTAGTGAAAGTACGGTCAATTACCCTTTTTGTCTTTTATTAGATAGGATGTACAGAATAGGCAAATAAATAGAGATAGAAAAATAGATTAGTGGTTGCAAGGAGCAGGAGAACAGCTCTGTTGATAAAAATGTTCTAGAGTTAGATAATGATGGTGATTGTACAACTTTGTGAATGTACTAAAAATCACTTAATGGTGACTTTTAGGTTATGCGAGTCACATCTCAGTAAAAAGGCCAGGAAATTAAATCTTAAGATGCTAATGATAGAATCTAGCAAGTGGTTATATGGCTGCTAATGTTAAAATCTTTTCTTTCTGTGTAATTAAAAATATTGTGAAAAAAATTAGGAGCCAGACTTCCTTGATATTAATCCCTATTCTTTCATGGCCTGGATTTTGACAGATCTTTCTTGCATAGCAGAATTTCAATTTGATAGCAATATAACTCACATACCTCACTTTATGAAACATTCAGGCTGGTGTGGAGATAGATAAACATGGCATAGAAACTACTCTTAGGAAACAACAGGCCCCAGTATCTTAGAATAACAGACACATAAGCACAATAATGCATCATCCACAGCCCAATATTCAAAACTGCAGGAAATGGAAATCAAGTCAAGTACTCTGAACAAGAGGGAGGCTTACTTAATTAATCTCTATATCTAAAAGGCTAATATGCAAAGTGTCCTCTCAGGAGTTCAACCAGGAGACTGGGAGTTCGATTGATTGCTATGATGTGCGCTGAGCACCAGGGGGCAGCACGGAGCAAAGGAAGGCCCTGGAAGGGTTAAGAAGGTGAAATAGAATTTTTGGACTGGAACATGCAGTGTTCCCCTGGGCAGGATGGTTCGTGGGCTCTTTGCCCGTGAAAGTCGAATGAATCCATGGATGAAAGATGGTATAGCAAAGGTGGAAATTCATTGAAGAATAAGTACAGATTCCCATGTGTGGAAGGGGAAAGAATCTCATAGCACAGACTCCCACAGTGGGGAGGGGGAAGAGTCCCACTGAGTTTCTTTTTTTTTTTTTTTTAATATATTTTATTGATTTCTTACAGAGAGGAAGGGAGAGAGATAGAGAGTTAGAAACATCAATGAGAGGGAAACATCGATCAGCTGCCTCCTGCACACCTCCCACTGGGGATGTGCCCGCAAGCCAGGTACATGCCCTTGACCGGAATCGAATCTGGGACCTTTCAGTCCGCAGGCCAACGCTCTATCCACTGAGCCAAACCGGTTTTGGCCACTGAGTTTCTTTTTCCACAGCTTATAAAGTCTGCAGATCTTTGTGCTTTGATATCCCTTCTGATTGGTCACTATTCCCTTAGACTGGTTACTATAGTAACTCTTGAGCTCACTCCTTCCTTATTGTTTTCCTATTCCCTTTGGGCTTTCTTCTTCTCCCTTTGAATGAGGGATTTCCTTCCCTTTATTTTGTAAATATAGACCTGCTGTTTTCAGCTCCCTCATTCTATGGAAATGTACCTTCTGCTGCTCTGCAGCCCTGTGCTTCTTCTGTGGTCCCCTTAATTCCTAAAATTTCCTAAACCTTCTTTTCACCCCTAAAAATTCCCATTTCAAAGGGATGAAAGCAGCTCCAGAGCCCATCATTGGCAGCTCCGAGCTGAACTTTTGCCTTGTTCTATGATTTTAAAATTGTATTTCTTATTAAAATAGGCGTTATTCTCTAAGTGTGATTGGCCTAGCACCTAAAAAAAGTGTGACTCGAATTGGAATGTGGGAGCAAACAGAGAAAGAATGCCTTGCGCTCATAAATTGTATTCTCTTATAGAACAAAAACTGCCCTGGCCAGTTTTCTCAGTGGTTAGAGTATCAGTCCTCCCACTGAAGGGTCTCAGGTTCAATTCCCAGTCAAGCGCATGTTCCTCAGTTGCAGGTTCAATCCCAGGCCCCAGTTGAGACGCATGCAGGAAGAAACCAGTCAATGGGTTTCTCTCACTTTGATGTCTCTCTCTCTCTCTCTTTCTCTCTCTCTCTCTCTCTCTCTCTCCCCTTCCTCCCGCAGAACCACTCTCTAAATATCAATGGATGAGGACTAAAAAGAAAAGAAAAGAAAAGGAACAAGAACTTATTAGGGCATCAATTTCCTGTGAGTTTTCACCATGATATGAGCCTCTCAACAGACATAGAAGACTTGACATGGTTAAGATATCTATCTTATCTAATAAAAGGGTAATATGTAAATTAATTATCACTCCATCGCAAAGATGGCAACACCCATAGCTACAAGATGGCCGCTGAGAGCAGGCAGTGTGAGTGGCCTGGCAGAATGCTTGCTTTATCACTGCAGGGACGAGGCAAGCATTCCGTGCCTGGCTGCAGAGGAAGGGCCTCCTGGCCAGGCCAAGCATGGATGGGAGGAGCAGCCTTGCAGGGCACCTGGCAGGCCTCACAGCCCTTGGTGGGTCAAGGATGGGATGAATCATGGAACCCCAAGTGCAGCCGGCAGCACTGCCAGACAATCGCCTTGCCAGTGCGTACGAAGAGTGGGGTCTATGGCACAGCCCTCCTCTGAGTCTCATGCTGTTACAGAGGCTGGAGGTCCAGGTGATGCAGTTCAGAAACCACACATGCAGGGGAAAACCCATACTGCCTGCTGCCTCACAGTCGCCTTTTGGGGAGGACCCTACCTTTCCTGGCCGCCCAGCTTCTCTTCCCATCTGGGAGGGTCACAGCTCACCTGCCAGGAGTGGGAGCTCTCAGGAGCACCCAGCGTATAGAGGGCCTCTCACTCCTGCTTTCCCCTGCCACTGTGTGTCCACCGGAGAGGCCAGCCTCTCAGGCAGCTCTGCCTACCCACACTGAGTGATTAATAAGACATCAGCCCGGAGGCCTGCACAGCCCATGGCTATGGCCCCCTGTGAACGACCAGCATGCCTGACATACTGGCCCAGGATGCTGGGAGGTCAGGGGTCAAAAGGACCCACATGAAACAGCTGTGGCGAAGGAGCCAGCCTCCTGTCAGCAGGTGGCATGACAGAGGCAGGACACATCCTGGAAATGTACTGTAATAGGCTTGGGAAGTTACAGCCTAGAGCCAGTCTCCTGCCAGTCATTGCTCCTGAGGTGTAGCTGCCAACTCTCTTGATTTTGTGTCCTTTACCCTCCGCACACACATACATGCACATCTGTGATATATCTAGATCTAGATCTAGATTTAGATCTAGATCTAGATATAGATATAATGACACATACATCCTACCTTTTCCCACATACACAGCTCAGACACCTGCAGGGATCACCAAGCATTATTCCATAGGTTCCAGATAGTTGGCATTTCCTACTGAATGGAGTTGGGGGTGGAATTTATGATGTAACTAAACCCATTGCATGCAATGACAGTGGATGTTCTGCCTGGCGGCCTGGCTATCTTGCAGCGCCCTGCTGCAGAGGGCTTCTGGCCAGGGAGGGCAGTTGGGGGCCATGAGGTTGGCAGGGGAGGGCATTTGGGGGTGATCATGCCAGTGGGGGGGAAGTTGGGGGCAAGCAGGCCGGCAATGGGGGGCAGTTGCGGGGAGAACAGGCTGGCAGGCAGAGTGGTTAGGGGCAATGGGGCAGTCAGGCAGGTGAGAGGTTAGGAGCCAGCGGTCCTGGATTGCAAGAGGGTTATTCGACTGCTGGTTTAGGCCAGATCCCACAGGGACATCCCCCAACAGTCGGACATCCCCAGAGGGGTCCCAAATTGGAGAGGGTGCAGGTCAGGCTGAAGGACACCCCCCACCCCCGTGCATGAATTTCATGCACTGGGCCACTAATATCTACAATAATAAAAGACAAAGATGCTAATTGACTGTACTTGAGCTACGCCCAAGTCACACCCACCAGCCAATCAGAGTGCCATATGCAAATTAACCCAACCAAGATAGTGGCTGACAGCCATCGAGCTGGAGCAAGCAGGTGGCTTGGCTGCCCCTGCGATGGAAGAAGCCAAGCTTCCTGCCTGCTCTGGCCAGCTGTGGCCTCCACTCAAGGCAACAAAGTATCAATTATAGAAGATAAATAAATCCCAGATACCCACTTTCAGCCAGCCTCCAGTGGGAGCCTGCAAACAGCCATCAGTCCCTCACCCAGGATGACCACACCCTCATGGGGTGAGGGTCCCTGCTGGGGGGCTTGGCCAGCCTGCAAACAACCATCAGCGCCTCACCCCGACTGGCCAGGGACCCCAGCAGGACCCTCCACCTTGAAGGGGGTGTTGCCAGCCTGAAAATGGCCCTCAGCTCCTCACCCGGACTGGCCAGGCACCCCAGCGGGGACTCCTACCCTGAAGAGGGTGTGGCCAGTCTGAAAACGGCCCTCAGCCCTTCACCCAGGTTGGCCAGACACCCCAACGGGACCCCCACCCTGATCCGGGACACCCTTCAGGGCAAACCAGCCGGCCCCCACCCATGCACCAGACCTCTATCCTATATAGTAAAAGGGTAATATGCAAACTGACCATAACAGCAGAGTGACTGGGAATGACTGGTCACTATGACACACACTGACCACCAGGGGACAGACACTCAATGCAGGAGCTGCCCTCTGGTGGTTGGTGTGCTCCCACAGGGGGAGCTCTGCTCAGCCACAAGCCAGGCTGAAGGCTGCCAGTACAGCAGTGCTGGTGGGAGCCTCTCCCGCCTCCTCAGCAGCACTAAGAATGTGTGACTGCAGCTTAGGCCTGCTCTCCGCTTGCAAGTGGACATCCCCCGAGGGCTCCCAGGCTGCCAGAGGGATGTCTGACTGCCAGCTTAGGCCCAATCCTGCTGGGAGCCGGTCCATCCTTGCTGTTTCAAGGGACCTGGCATATATGGCATACTGTTCTTAATATGTTTACTCGCCTTCTTGGCACTATGTGTTTTAACCAAGGTCACCTCCCCGAGAAAGGTTGTTTCCCCAGGTAGGGATTTTCCCCTGAAGTTAGGGAGGGAATAAAACCCCTTCACTAAGTGCCAGGCGGGTAATTAATCTCTTTAACTATGAACAATCATGCTTAAGCTGCATAATCTTTACTCCCTGGAATGGAGATAAGAAACACCCTAACCTTTGGAATAGAGATTGATAGGATTAGAATCAACTGGTATAAATACAGATGCAACAAGACAACAGGAGACAGACCTCAGAAGACAGTACTTAGGAGACAGAACTTAGAAGACAGAACTTAGAAGACAGAGACAGAGCTTAGAACACAGAGCTTAGAACACAGAACTTAGAAGACAGAACCGAGAGACAGAAGAACTTCGCTGGAGAGAACATGGCAAAAGATCCTGGACAGAACCTGGCTACAGAACTTGGTTGGAGAACCTAGACAGAAGCTGGCTGAAGAACCCGGCTACAGAACCTGGCGACCGAACCTGGCTGGAGAACCTAGCGAGAGAACATGGCTACAGAATGTGGCTGGAGAACCTAGCAAGAAAACATGGACATAGAACTTGGCTGGAGATTGTGGCTAGAGATCCTGGCAAGGCTGCTGATCAACTGAACACTGTCTCCGTGTCATTCCTTCTTCGCCGACTCCGTCCACACCTTTGGGGACCCCTGGACCTGCTGGGGTTGGACCCCGGCACAATCTCCTGGGAAGCGGGCCCAAACCAGCAGGTGGTCATCCCCCGAGGGGTCCCAGACTGCAAGAGGGCACAGGTTGGGCTGAGGGACCACCCTGAGTGCACAAATTTTTGTGACCGGGCCTGTAGTATATATATGAAAGGCTAATATGCTAAGTGTCCATCTGACTGGTGGCTATGATGCCCACTGACCACCAGGGGGCAGATGCTCAATGCAGGAGCTGCGGAACTTCAGTGACTTGACAGCAGTGGTTCTCAGGTGATGCACCCTGAAACCAGAGAGGAGGGAGCCCGATTCTTTGCAGTACTGTGCAATTCCAACTTCAGCCATGCACTGTCAGCCCTGAATCTGGTTTACTGCACACTTGAGTTTGTGTTCCACACCCTGCACGACTGCAACTTTGTAGAGTGCCCTCTTGCACTCTGGGACCCCTCAGAGGATGTTGGAGAGCCGGTTTTAACCCCTATCCCTGCAGCCCAAACTGAGGGACCCTACCTGCCAGAGGGACCCCACCTGCCAGAGGGACCCGCTCACCCTGAAGACGCCCTCCGAGCCACGGCACCACCTCAGGTACAGCCAGCCTGGGAGAGACCGTGGGAGGTTGGCTCCAGGGTGTCTCTGGCCCATCTCACCCTGTCCCACCGTGCCGGACACCTTCTAATTAATTTTTCAATGTGCACAAATCCGTGCACCAGGTCACTAGTATTAATATAAAATTCACGTATCTTGGAGCTCAGGTATGCATGTAATATCATTACTAATGTTGAGGGGTTGAGGGGGGGATTATGGGAGGCAGGAATGGCACCAAGTGTTAAACCCATTTGGTTAGACAGGACCTGGGTTCAGCAACCTCAGTACTAGGGTTCTGTCTAGGAAAGAGTTAGAGCCATGACCCAAACTGTAAGAGAACATTTATTTATGAATTACAGAAGTGGAAGAAGTAATTTGTAGAAGAAATGGGCTTAGGAAACATGGTATAGAGACAAAGGAAGGCCTCTTGGAACTTGGGAGTGAGGAAGGTAAAGGTGACACCCCCAGGGGAATGGCGGAGGCATGCTCCTGGGAGGGAGAGCTCACTGGGTCCTTGGTCCTAGGCTTTTAAGGCCAATAGTTTTTAAGGGAGGCCCTAGGGGAAGATTTTAATAAAGTATTTAGCAGTTTTTCAAGTGTGCCCTTTCAGGGTCTAGGTCTCCACTGATTGATTGGTCAGGGCCAGAGCAGGGGATCAGTATTCAATGTAGCTGGTCCTGAGGTCAGCCATGGCTTTGCTTATCTGGTTTTGCTGCTTTTCTGCTTGAAGCTGAAATACAACTGAGGCCTAAAAGTTATCTCTAGGGAGGAAAGGTCAGGGGGTCCAAATCACATGACCAGCGAGATGCTAGGGGAGGAAAGGTCATGTCAGGGACAAGGTTCCACCTACAATTGTCCTTTGCTTGGCACTCAGGGCTTTCTCCTCGGCCCATTTGCTCTGTTCCTATCTAACTGCCTACCACAATAAGACCCTATAAAGACATCCCTGATATCTTGAATCTAACAATACCCAGAAGTGGCATTCCTCCTGCGTGTTTAATCTCTCCCCATCAGATATGATTGGAATGTGAACTATTTCCTCAGCCATTTTTCAATCCCATCAATGACAACAGTATTCTCTATATTTAGTATTGAGTGCAGACTCTTATTAGAAACACCCAGAAAAGATGAAAACATTAGAAAGAAGAAACATACTTGTATTTGAGGCAAGTTATTGGGTAAAGTTTTGAAAATCTTCACTGGAGGTGATTTTAATGGACAGTGTTGGGATCTAGATAATTCTTTTCCTCTCCCTTTGGATATAGGCAGTTAATTAGACTGATAGCTAGGCTGATGAAGATCAAAAGATCAATATACTCTAGCCAAAAGCTGGATTGGAACATGTAGATTAAATATGCAACTGCGATGAGTTGATCAATACTTCACTGTCGATGTAAACTGACCCTCCCCCACAGAGGCCAGGCCTGCTCTACCACTACCAGGAGCAGGAGAGTAGACTAGGATGAGCCTGTCTGATGCCAGGCTGATCTAAAGTGAGAGCAAACCCAGAAGTTCAGTTTTGTCTCACCAATTCACCATTCCTCTTTTCATAGGAAAGTGTGAGGAAGGGGTTGAGAATTAGAAGTTTTTTGTACATAATGTCCCCTGTTTAATGGAGTAAAAATTTATTTTCATTTTCACAAATATAAGGATCAGAGGTTGTATTTCTCCCCATTAGTTATCAATCTATCCAAAATGATTTCTTATAATAGTGTGCATGCGCATGATATTTTGCAGTTTACAAAGAATTTTCTCATAATTATTTCCTTAGGCCCAAATAAGGTTATTCGGGGATGTAGCAAGTTGGAGGCTTAAAACAGGAATTCTATAAATAACTATAAGCCTTGTAACACTAAGATCTATATATAGATTCCCATGACACTAGTGTTACAAGGTTTGAGATTAAAGTAAATGTCACTCCCTGGCTGGTTTGGCTCAGTGGATAGAGCATCAGCCTGTGGACTGAAAGGTCCCAGGTTCGATTCCAGTCAAGGGCACATGCCGGGGTTGTGGGCTTGATCCCCGGTTAGGGGCGTGCAAGAGGCAGCCGATCAATGATTCTCTCTCATTGTTGATGTTTCTATCTCCCTTCCTCTCTGAAATCAATAAATATATATTTTTTAAAAATGTCACATTTGCAATAACATTTCAGACCCATTTTACTTTAGTTTAGGATAATGTAGTCCAAAAATAAAAAAGGCATTAAAAAGTAGAGGGTGGAAAATAAGTGGAATTAGATAGGTACAAAACGACAAATGAATCATCTTCATCTTCTACTTTCTTCTCTTTCATTAGCATCAATATTCACCCTGATCAGAACCTAATCTGACAAGTTCTGACAAGTATATACCTCTACTTTATCACTCATACATTACCTCCTACTCAATGCCTACCACCACAGGTTTAGTTTCACCTGCATTCCCTCTCCTCTCACAACTGCCAGCTAACTGATTTTATTAGATCCAGAATTTGCCTTTTCTTCTCCATTTTTTGCTCTACAGATACAATAACCTTTCAAAAATATAAATCTGATCACCACCTCTCCTCACCCTCAGTGGAAGATACCATTAATGAGGTAAACCCACAGCCATCTCAATTCCCTTTATTCTTAACACTCCCAACTAACAAGACAGTTGAGTTTCCTCAGCTCCCTTGCACCTAGTGATAGTCATAAGAAATTTTGTTGAGTAGCTTCTAGGAAAGTTTTACTTTTTAATAAAAGGGATCTATGAGTTAAATCCTCCCATAGCAGCCAGCACTAGCTCTGAGATAGTTAGGAGTACTATTCTCTTGTTCTGGAATGTCCTAATGGAAATAGCATGGTATTTTTATCCCCTTATAAGTACCCTTTCCTTCTCCTACAATCTCTTACTGATTTAGACACCACACTTCCCTCCACAGTTGACTTTTTTGGCTCGGCAGATGTACCTTTTACCCACATAGCCTTTAAGAACAGCATTTATGCTCGTGGATGCTCATGGCCCCACCTCCAGGAAGAAGTCAGAGTATTTTATTTTTAAAACATTTTCTCCAACTTTATTGAGATATAATTGACATATAACATTGTGTAAGTTTAAGATGTGCAATGTGATGATTTGATGTATGTATTCATTGCAAAATGTTTACCCCAAAGAGGTTAGTTAATACATCCATCCCCTCATATAATTACAAGTTTTTTTGGAGGAGAGTGAGAACTTTTAAGATATCTTAGCAACTTTTAAATATACAATTCGGTATTGTTAACTAAAATCACCATGCTGTACATTTCATCCCAGAACTTATTCATCTTACAACTGGAAGTTTGTATCCTTTGACTACCCTTCACCTATTTCCCCAACACCACCAGCCCCTCCGAGGCCACCCACGGCAATCATCAACCTACTCTCTCTTTCTGAGTTTGTTTTTTATTAAGATTCCACATGTAAATGGAATCTTATTCCATTTCATGCATATTGTCACAAATGGCATGAATCTTTTCATGAATGAATAATATTCCATTGCATATATTTACCACATCTTCCTCATCCATTCAGCCATTGGTGAACACTTAGGTTGTTTCCATATCTTGTCTATTATAAATAATCCTGCAATTAACATTTTCCAAGAGAGTAATTTGCTGGATCATATGGCAATTTTATTTTTAATTTTTTAATACACTGCCGTGCTGTTTTTCATGATAGTTGTACCAATTTATATTCTCATCAACAGTGCACACAGATTCCCTTTTCTCCACATCCTCCCCAGCACTTACTCTCTCTGATCTTTTTGGCACTTGTCATTCTGACAGGTGTGAGGTGATATCTCACTGTGATTTTGATTTGTATTTCCCTGATGACTAATCAATGTTGAGCACCTTTTCATGTATCTTGGTTGACCAGCTGTATGTCTTCTTGGGTAAAATTTCTGTTGAGATCCTCTATTCCCACCAAGTTCCCAGTGTTGTATTATAAATCAGTGAGGCGCCTTAATGAACCAATTAATTAGGAGTCTTTATTTGCATGGGCCCAGAGGGAGGTGTTTCCCAAATCTCTGAGCAAACATGTCGAGGAAGTTATCTCTATTTATACCTTTTTGAGCCCTTTGTTTGCAGATTTTACAAAGAGCTCTGTGTAGGTTATTGTTACAGACAGTTTGTAACCAATACTTGGTATAAGAATATGGGAATTATTATCAGTATCAGTATTAGCCTGTTACGTCAGATGGCTAGCTTGCAAGGTCAGACAGCTAAATTTTTATCTTTTTCTATTATTCAAACTAAAACAGTTATTTTCCAGAATAAGGGACTATCTAAATATAATAGAGTTGACCTACAGAATAAGAGACTGTCTAAGAATAACAGAGCAGTTCAAACAGTAGTTTTCTAAAGGAGGAATTGCTATGCTTCACCAGGACAGATGAGGCCCCCAGGCTCTTCTCTGGCACTGTTGCAAAGAAGAAAATGGTCCCTCAAGATCTGGTTGCTATAAGCCTCAATCCTTTTCTGTCTCTATTAGATCCCCAGTGATCAAGTCCTGAACATTTCTCCAGTGATCGCTGTGAAGAAAGACCTGAGTGGGCCTTCTGGGAAGTGTCTCGCAACACTGCAGGAGCTAGTTGTACATCGACCTTGTGTGCTCTTTTTCCCACTGGAGAAACTGTAGCCCAGGGGACCCTCTCATTTCCAGGAGATGGGAGGGGAGGGGAGGTGTGGCCAGAGTATAGTGGCTCCTCTTACCTTTTTATGGAGTACTCCTGGGTCTCTGTGTTGTGCGTTAGCCTCATCCTCAGTATTCTGGGATTTTCTCAATGGTGGCTTATCTATGCATAGGTGCTAGCTTATCTTCTTGTGAGAGACACTGAATTCTGGAATAAACTGTTACCAACTTCTCAATGTCTGTTCCAAATGTCATAGTATTTGAAAAGTAAAGGAACATAAGACTATCCCCTGCTGCTTAGAAATGAAATCTTTATATAATCTTTATTGTTGAAAGTATTACAGATGTCCAACCATATTTACAGTTAACCCAAATTTGGTTGCATAGGATGAAGTTATGACTTATCCAAAAGTACCTTTGGGAATATAAATTGTCAAAAGTAACAACATGAATATTATATTACCTTTCTAAAGCAATTTTAAACCCAAGCCTGGTATCACCAGATCAGCAATATAGAAAAAGTTGTGCTTTAGCCTCATCCCTTTCTGATGGGAAATTTATAAAGAACTATAAGTACATTCTCGCCATTCATGATTCCTAGCTCCAGATTTTAGAAATAGTTTCAGTGTGGTCCTAGTTTTACTTCCCTTCATAGCCAATCTTTTGAATAACTAAATTCAACATTTATGTTTTCTTTCAACATCTTCTGAAAAACAAGGGTTTCAAACACCATTCCAATTTTTCAATGAAACCACTGTTGTGCGAGTGAAAAGGAATGCAACATTATTTATTTTTCTTTGTTCATTTCTGTATATTGGTAGAAGGAAAACCTATCTTATTCAGAAGAAACATACCCAACTGAGCCAAACTGATGGATAATTTGCTCTTCCAGATCTTTAGTTGTATTCTCCAATGTTGCTTCTGTTACAGGATGAACAAACCCATTATAGAGTGTTGGGGTCCAGCCGCAGCAGGTCCAGGGGTCCCCAAAGGTGTGGACGGAGTCGGCGAAGAAGGAATGACACGGAGACAGCGTTCAGTTGATCAGCAGCCTAGCCAGGATCTCCAGCCAAGTTCTGGTCCATGTCTCCAGCCAGGTTCTGTCCAGGTTCTCCAGCCAGGTTCTGTCCAGGTTCTGTTGCCAGGTGTGATTAATTACCAGCCTGGCACTTAGGTAAGAGGTTTTATTCCCTCCCTAACTTCAGGGGAAAATCCCTACCTGGGGAAACAACCTTTCTAGGAGAGGTGACCTTGGTTAAAACACATAGTGCCAAGAAGGTGAGCAAATATATTAAGAACAGTATGCCATATATGCCAGGTCCCTTGAAACAGCAAGGATGGACCAGCTCCCGGCAATAGAGTAGTTTTAACACCAGTTGAAACCCACTTGTAGCCTCCTGGGACTGCCAGTAATGGGAGAATCAGTCCACTTGCCAGCTATGCACAGGGCCTTGCCCTCAATCAAACTTATTCAAGGCTTTTCTTTCTTTTAGACCAGGGGTAGGGAATGTCCAGCCTGCAGATAGTACAAGGCCCACAAAATCATTTGGTCTGGCCCTGCCAAAGCATTAGGAAAGAGTTAATTAAATGTTCAATCAAATATAGCAGCCTAATTTTTAAGTTGCTAATTTTGTATGTCCTGCGAATAATGTTATAAATACCCAAATGGACCTTGGCATAAAAAAAGGTTTCCCACTCTTGTTTTAGACAAAGATGTAGTTTCTGTTCACATGAATCGGTAGATACAAAGGTAATGTGTCATCTGTAAGCCCATTAGTGCATGACTTAAGTTTCTTCATGCTTATTGGTTTCAGGAACCAAGATAGCTTCTTGCTTGGGCTATGACTAAGACAACTGCTTCAGCCTTCTAATCCCCACTCTGAGCCAGCAGCTGAGGATTTTTAATAGACATGACTCACTTTAATTTTCCCTTTGAATTTCTACAGGGAATTATAAAACTGAGCTCCTTATACATGAATATTCTTTCTACTCAGTCACCTAGGTATTATTTGCCTGACTATACGGCAAGGCCACTGGCTGCAGCCATGGAGTTTGTAAGTATCCACATAACTGCCTGTAGGTAAGAGATTTATATAAGTCCTATGTTAAATACACATGATCTTAGCCAAAAGGCCAAGAAGCAATAAGTCCTATGTTAAATAGATAATCCCCAGCTCTGCCCCATTGTACAGATTTTTGTTGACTTATTCCTTTAAGGCTTTTCCTCTTCGGGGTGCTGTTGATTTCCATATAGCAACATGGCTTCCAATTCAGGAACTCTAATCAGTAAGCAAAGACAGTGAACCAGGACTTGCCTCAGCTGGGAGAAAATCACAAGGTTCAGAGATGGAGCCAGGAAGATCTTCAGAGGTCTCTATCATTGTCCCTACAGGCAATAAATCAACTTGCTCCTTTATGTGCTGGATACCCCCAGACATCTCCCTTTGGCATGCTCTTGAGTATACCACATCCACTTTATGTAAAAGTCTGCTGAGCTAGCTCTTCTCTGCTGGGCAGTCTCCTTGGCATCACCCAAAGCTTGATCTGTATTACCAGCCTCAAATTAGATGATGCCTTGCCTGGGCAGTGTGGCTCAGTGGTTGAGCATCCACCTCTGAACCAGGAGGTCACAGTTAGATTCCAGTTAGATTCGGATCAGGGCACATACCTGAGCTTCATTCCCCAGTTGGGGTGTGCAGGAGGCAGCCAATTAATGATTATAAATAAATAAATAAATATATATATTTTAAATTAGATGATGTCTTTCTGTGGTGAGGGCAGTATCTGGCCAAGGCCAAGCAACAAGCTAGCAATTGTTTTTCAAATGAGCAGTTTTTGAGTTTAAAACTTTGAGGGGTATCATTGAGTAATGTATTTGATTTTTGTCAAAAGTTGCAGCATGCATATATTGTGCTTGTAGATACTTCTGATATCATCTGAGCAGTTGGTTCATAAGAACAGAATAAAACTACCTGTGCCACTGCCCTTTGTAAAATTTTCAACACTTGTTTCTGCTCAAAAACTCATTAAAATGCCAATTTCCTTTGGTGATTTGTGAATTACATCCAACAAGATTTCTAGATGAGCAATATGATTTTTGCCCAACCATGCTTGCCTCTGATATTCTTGTTTATTGGCAACATGTCTGAGAGATACTTTGCTTCTCATAGTCTGAGGAATATTGCTAGTTGCTTCTGCCCACATAGTTCCCAATTTAGAAGTGGGTCAAATTTCAGCTGCAGTTACTATTTACTTATTATAATGTTGATCAGGCTCAGAGGGCCTTATGAGCATCCTCCAGGGAGCAGTTCTCATGAAGTCAAGAATGTGGTGCTCTGACTTGCTCTTAATGGTTATAAAGTCAAACCTAATCTCATTAAATTATGACAATATGTCAGCAAATTCAATTATTTCTGTGCCAAAACATACCAGTGTCATTCCATGAATGTCACTATGCTCTGGACTCAAAAATTGAGATTGAAAAGAAATCATTAATAAAACCTGAAATGGCATACCAATCTCCTTTAGCCTCTCTGCATAGTTTTTACTGTATCAAATATTACTGAAGCTATCAGAGAAACCAGTTTTTTAAATCCTCCACAGATTACTATTAACCTCCAGAAACCATCTGCCTTATGGGCTGGAGCCAGACAGGACTGTTAAGGAAGCTAGTAAGAATCAACACTTCTACTTCAATTATTTGCTTCATTAGAGCAGTTATCTCTTGATGCTTCCTGGAATTCTGGGTTGCTTAATGTTTAAGAAGGGCTAAGATAATTCCAAAGGTTTCCCATGAGGCATGGCCAATTAAAATTGGGCAAAGAATGAGGGCACTATGACTCAATCATATGTAATATCATCCTAGCTATAGACTCAGGTTAAGGCGACAAATACCAAATAATCTCTCCAGTCACACTTTTCAACATGCAACTTCCCCCTGCCTTGGTTCTCTCCATCTATGGCATCTTCATGTCCTCCAAGTTCTATCTTCAGGCCTTTTAGTGCACCTTCTCTGTCTCCCATGTTCATCTGGGGATTTGTCCTGCTTGCCTTTTTCTTAGTTGGGGATTCACTAGTAAATGGAGATTATGGATTGTAGGTTCACTGATTATTTTCTTCCCAAGCAGCAAACAATCACTAGCTACTCCTTGCCCTCAGCCTGCTTCTGTCTATAAGACAAACAAACACATAACCTTCAGTTATGAAATTAACTGGGTTCAGTTACTTGGTACATTGCCTAGGAATGGAGCCTGAGAAAGGGATTCTCGTATGCACACAATTTATTGCGGGAATGCTGTTCAGATGAATCTCTAGAGAGTATGTGAAGCAGAAGAGGGAAGTAAGTAAACAGGATGTGACCCCTGGGGTAGAATAGCCTTGGTTGGATCCCTGGGGATTGGGTGTAAATTTTTAGGATAAACGGTTAATCTATCATATCTAGTATCAACTACTCACTCGGGCACTGGCTGTAGGGTGTGGTGAGGAAGTTGGTAATATTCCTGAGAATTGCTGTCATCTGAGAACATATTTCCCAGGAAGTGGGCAGATAGGCAGCTGTGAGCCATTAGCAGTCCACAGGTGCAGCAGCTGGGGTATGTGTGTAGCTGCTGATAAAGGCAATTTGGGGAGTGTGGCAACACCACCTAATATACCTACTCTCTTCCACCTACTTCTCAAACACATAATTGGCTAAGAATTATACATATGTATTAAAGAGGGAATGAAACATAGATCAGAAATGCTGCTGATGAAGTGACAGGTGTATAATATGAGAGAAGCTAATGGTGTGATTTTTAAAACGTAATAGACTACTCTCTGGGTCTCCTCAGACAAAAGGATGCACACAGATTTAGGGGGTAAGCATACTGTAAGTATGGCAGCTCACCATTTAGAGCAGAATTGTAAAAATTCTGGTGGCAGAAAAATTGTACAAGGGATTTATATAAATTGAATTTTTTAGCAGCCATTCTTTTAAAATAATCGTTACCAGTGCCCAATCAGAGATGATCTTGAAATAAAATCTGGGGCCAGCATTTCTTTGTTTCTATATAAAGATGAGGAAATTGATCTCCAATATATACATATGCACTATACATACTTCCATCACTATGCCTCTAGTACTCTAGTACTAAATTTTCTCCACATCTCTCCTTCTCTCTTGGACACCAATCTTTTCATTAATCTTTATTGTTGAAAGTATTAAAGATGTTCCTTTTTTTTCCCCACTGATCCCCTCCACCCTGCACTCACCTCCACCAACACACCAGGCCTTCACTAAGCTATTGTCTGTGTCCATGATTATGCACATATGCATATGAATTCTTTAGTTAATCTCTTCCCTGCACTCCCCACTCCCGCCTTCTCTCTGAGTTTTCTCAGTCTGTTCCATGCTTCTATGCCTCTGAATCTATTTTGCTCATCAGTTTATTTTATTCATAAGTGAGATCATGTAATGACAACCTTTTTAAAGGTAGGGGGCATGTTTTAGACATCTTTCTACTTTATTCCCAGTTGAAAGTCAGTATACCTTAATTGCATAAATGAAGAAATGGAGTACTGAGGAAAAGTTCTAACAATTCACAGTTCCATTGGCAAAAGAATCATTGCTGTGAAGCAGTGGTTCTCAACCTTCTGGCCCTTTAAATACAGTTCCTCATGTTGTGACCCAACCATAAAATTATTTTTGTTGCTACTTCATAACTGTAATGTTGCTACTGTGTTGAATCGTAATGTAAATATCTGATATGCAGGATGGTCTTAGGCAACCCCTGTGAAAGGGTCGTTCCACAGCCAAAGGGGCCAAGACCCACAGGTTGAGAACCGCTATATGCTTTTAAGTTTCTCAGGAAGTAATCTCTTCTCGTCCAGTAAATATCCATCATAAATCATGGGAGCAATTTCAGTTTTGAAGTTGTTTGGCTCACCCCAGTTTCACTCTCAGGATAATTAGGGCAGATTGAGTTCTAATTACGGTTTTGATTCTCAAATACAAAGGAAAAAATGTAAAGCCAAGACATAAACAATCAATGAGACTTCCTAGCTCTGGCATAAATAAATTCTTTGGAAAACATAAACAATACTTAACTTCTTTTTTGACTGAAAGAATAAGAAGTGAAAGTAAACCTGTTTATATTATTGAGAGAATAGTTTTTAGGGTTATTGGCACTGTATTATAGTTGTCTTGGGATTTTAATATTTCAGCTTCAGAAATAAAGTAGCAATATTGAGTGCTTCTTTAAAAAAATACACTATGTTAAAATACCAAAATGATTTGTTTCTGGAAATCTGCCTGTAGTAATCTGGGTTCTCTAGAGAAACAGATACAATAAGAGATGTACATATCTCCATATATGTTGAGAGAGACAAAGAAAGAGAGAGTCATTTTAAGAAATTGGCTTATATGATTGTGGAGGTTGGCAAGTCCAAAATCTTCAGGGTGGGCTGAAAGGCTGGAGACTTAGTTCATGTTGCAGTTCTAAGTGATAGGCCACCTGATAGTGGAATCCCTCTTATTCTGGGGAGGTCAGTCTTTTTCTCTTAAACCATCAACTGATTGCATGAGGCCCACCCTCAAATTATGAAGGGCAATCTGCTTAACTCAAAGTCTACTGCTTTAAATGTTAAATTTGTCTACAAAATACCTTCACAGTATTTTTAGAATAATGTTTGACCAAATAACTGGGTACCATGGCCTAGACAAATTGACACATAAAATTAATCACCATATTGCTCCAATCCTTTGTAATCCTGTTAAGTATTTTACTCCTTTTATTCTGTAATATTTGCATGATTTATTTTGAGTCCTGTGCATTTATTCGCCATTTTATTCCTATTCCTAAATCTTCCTGTTGCTTCAGACTATTTCACATATCAATTACTTCCACCCCTAAATTAGTTGAAAAGTAAAATTAAATACTTTTCTCCCTCACCCCCCATAGTTAAAAACACAGTTATTTAGTGAATTGTGTTTCAAAAATGCTGAGGTTAAGATCATAGCAATGAAAAACTATGAATGAGCAATCATTCTTTTCACCTGACAATGCAAATAAATGATTCACAGGCTAACGCTCACACTGCACGTCACCACACACCACTAGACAGGGGAACAACTCAGAAATTTATTTGATATGTAATTTCAATGTTTTCCCCATTCCAAGAGTTTAATTTGAGTGGGTTGCATTGGTTTAGATGTCTGAGGGTCTTTTTAAAAATATCTATATTAATAAAAGAGTAATATGCTAATTAGACTGGGAGACCTTCTGGGAGAAGTTCTAGAGACTGGCCAGGGAGGGCAGTTGGGGGCCATCAGGCCAGCAGGCAGAGTGGTTAGGGGTGGTTGGGAAGGCAGACAGGTGAGCTGTTAGGAGCCAGTGGTCCCGTATTGCAAGAGGGATGTCTGACTGCCAGTTTAGGCCCAATACCACAAGGATCAGGCCTGAACTGGCAGTTGGACATCCCCCAAGGGGTCCCAGATTATAGAGGGTGCAGGGCTGGGCTGATGGATCACCTCTACCTCCCATGCATGAATTTAGTGCACTGGGCCACTAGTAATATATAGAAAATAAAATATGTTATCAAGTCTGAAGGCTTGATAAATAGGAGGGCCAATGGTGTAGTTCTAGTACAAAGGCTGGCAGGCTTGAGACTCAAGAAGAATCAATATTTTAGTTTGAATCTAAAAGTCAAGAACAAGCCACTGTCCTGGTTTGAAGGCCACCAGGAAGAAATCCCTTTTACTCAATGGAGGATCAGCTTTTTAGTTGTATGCAGCCTTCAACTGATTAGATGAGGCACAGTGCATTCAGGAGGTCAGTCTGCTTTACTCAGTTAAATGTTTACCAATTTAAATGTTAATCTCATCTAAAACATCCTCATATAAACACCCAGACTAATGTTTAACCAAATGTTTAGACACCCGGTGGCCCAGGCAAACTGACACATAAAATTAACCATGACAGTATCATAGCTCTACTAAACTAAATGAACACAGACAATAGTGCAGTGATGGCCTGGGGTGGTGAGAGCCAAATAGAGAGGGGCAAAGTAGGGAAAATGGGAGACATCTATAATATTCTCAAGAATAAAAATAAATTAAAAAGAAGAAAGATACACATAAACATCTACATACACTAATAAAAGAGAAATATGTAAATTGACTGTCACTTTGCAACACCCACCAATCAGGAGTGAGTATGCAAATTAGCAGGACAAAGATGGCAGCCATGGAGCCAGCCAGAGTGGGTGGGAGGCTTGGGTCACCCCCAGTGATGGAGGAAGCCAAGCTTCCTGCCCTCCTGGACTGGTGCCAAAGGAGGAGCATGTGGGTAGCAACCACAGAGCTGGCCTGAGCGTGGGAGGCTTGGGTCTCCCAGCCTAGCCACCAAGGGAGGGGCCTACAAACAGCCTTCAGCCCCTCACCCAGGCAGGTCACGCCCCCCAGAGGGGACTATCACCCCATGGAGGCATGGCTGGCCCAAAAACTGCCCCAGCCCCTCGCCCAGGCCAACACCATTCCCAGTGGGGACCCCTACCCCAATGGGGGCATGGATGGCCTGCAAACCACCACAGGTCCTTTGCTCAGGCCACCTTGCCCCCCAAGAGAACCCCCCACCTTGATCTGGGACACCTTTCAGGGCAAACCAGCTTGCCCCACCCATGCACCAGGCCTCTATACTAAAAAAAGGGTAATATGCTAATTAGACTGGGAGACCTTCCAAGAGACTTTCTGGATGTTCTTCTGGACAAAGCCATGGTGGCAGGGCCAAGATAGAGGTGGTTAGGGGCTAAGAGGGGAGGGCAGTTGTGGGTGATCAGGCCAGTGTTGGGGGGGGTGTTGTGGGTGATCAGGCTGGTGAGGGGGGGCAGTTGTGGATGATCAGGCCAGCAGGGGGGCCAGTTAGGGGTGAGCAGGCTGTCAGTGGGGGTCAGGTGGGGGCAATCAGGCCAGTGGAGAGGGCAGGGGGGGGCAAGCAGTCC